>NC_036452.1:9061161-9374845 GCF_002775205.1 Xiphophorus maculatus | reverse complement strand
AATTCTCACAGATCACAAATACTTCCTTTCAGGAAAGATAAAGTAGGCTAACGCTACTTAGGCAAAAACCTTCCCTTACCAAAGCCCAAAATATGTGGATTATGCCTAAAAGATGGATCAGTACCGAGAAACCAAAGAGCTACAAAATGTGTTGGGTTTCTCTGCAACTACGTGAGATTCATTTTACAAATTTGACAACATCTTTGAAAGCAAGAACTAAGTTCTTGCTTTCAAACCTAATTAAGGTTAGTAGTTGATCAACATGGTTGAAATCAATTAATAAAAAACCCCCAAACTGTTATAATAATCATTCCGAAATCAAGTGTAGACTAAAACTCTGTGCAAATGACCTTAAATTGATTCTACAACTTTGCGTGTGCATTTAAAAGATGTAAATGTACCTATCATAGCAGGACCGCTGTCGACACTGCCACCTCGGCCTGCTGTGTTGCAGTTGGGTGGAGCCCAACCGTTGTCACAGTGGCAGTGTCCCTGATCGTTACACACCTGGAGAATGAAAAACAGCCAATGAAGTGTCTGGCATTTCAATACTGACTGATAAAAGAGTTTAGAAACAGTTAAAGGCTTGTTTTACTCCTCGTCCACTGCAGGTGGTCTGTGCATCGCAGCCCCGGTTTGGGTCCAGAACTGATGCGTTCACACACTTGAAGTCCATGCAGGTCTAAAGTAGAGGATCGAAAACATCCAGTCAAACTTAATCTGCCATTTAATTTCTGTCTCCTTAACAGAACATTTTAAATATTATTGGCTCACCTTTCCTTTGTCGCACGGACTGCCGGGTTTAACATAAGCCGGATCAAGCACATCGGTACCAAGGTTGAAGTCTGCATTGATACATTTGGATCCCTGAACTATCTCGATGCTGATTTGGGCACCAACAGGGTGGTTGTTTAAATCCACATTAGTGCACTGCACCTTTCCACATTTGGCATTCCTGAAAAAGAGATATCAATGTTACAGCAAAGTAACAATTAATTAATTCAAGTAGATGCCACTTTATTTCTATTTTATTCAAGATTTGCAGTTTACTTGCATCTCGGTAATTCATATAAAAATGTAATTCTTATTACAGAAATCAATAGCCAGCTGATGAAAACCAAAATCTTAATTTTCATATAAATAAATAGTTAAGACCAATTATAATAATTAAAAACAAAGATTTTTCATAAAGCAATTTTATGACCTACAAAAAAACTGATACCCTTAGAAGTGGAAAAATTAGTATATACTGTATATCTGCATGAATATTTTCCAGACGTGTCTGTTTTATTTCGTATCCATGTAAGGGGTTTTCTAAGCACACGTAGTACAAGAAGCATGTGCATTTTAGCGGTCAGATGTCATACGTGATAATCACAGAGTGCAAGGAAGGTTTAACGTAGGTGTCTATGCAAGTTGTTTTTATTAACTTTTCCCGCTTGTGCTTAATTTTCCAATATGTGTGAGTCAAAACAGGATGTGGTTTTAACTGAAATGTATGCAGCTGTGCCGCTGGGCTCGTCTCTACTCGTCTGCCTTCAGTGACGGGGCCTTCAAAAGCTTCAGGCCTTCAAAATAAAAATTTTAAAGACAAAGATTGATCTTACTCATTTCTTAACAGTTTCTCTACCCTTTTGTTAATAATTTCCATAGCACCTTCACAAGGAGGGTAAGCCTCAAAACAATCAACAGTCATTCCTAAAAGCAATCAGTGCTTCATAAGTATCTAAAGCATGGGCTTTCACAATTCCTGTGTGTCTGCCTCACCAGATGTCAGGAGTGCTTTATGTGGGCTGTGGGAGGAAAAGAAAACCTCAGCTGTTGCTCTGTGGTCTAAATTTATCTTTTTAGAGTGAAGTAAAGTTTGCATTTTATTTAGAAGTCAATGATCCAGAGATTGATGGCTGAGTGGAGTTACATAAAGTCTAGCTTTAAGTTTCTTCTGCGAGTTCCCGTCATCTGTTAGTGCACGTCTGTCTGACGAACTTCATGTTTCCGTCTGCCAGAAAGCTTCAGATGAATCAGGTTTTCATTTTCCAGCAATACGTGCGGCTTTCCCACAATGTTAAAAGTACCAAATCCCTGCTTTAATGTCTGTGGAATCTCTAATTACGTAAAGAGAATCTATATAGGAAAAGATGAGACACTAGACCAAATATACACATGAGCTTAAACTCATGTGTATATTGATTTACACATGAGTGTAAATCTGCTGTTAAAGCAACCCAGGCCTCCTGATTACCTCAGTAAACTCACAGGGTGATTCCTTCTGAAACTTGCTGCACTGATGCAGCAAGTCATGACAAGAAATTACATACCGGTATGTCTTTCGGTATGTCTATGCACAGTAAACCTTATTTTAATGTGTTGTATGTGGCAGATTTTTAATTATAGTACTGAAAAGACTATTTTCTGAATGATATTTTAATTTACTGACCCGCACCTGAAACTTATGTACTTTAAGTACTTACGCCACGGTACATTTGATGTAGCCTCCATTGCTGGTGATGCCACAGTTCCCAAACACGTTCCCCTTTATATTTTCATATTCAAAACAAATATCATCTGCCTTTTTTGCACCTGTTCAAAAAGGAAAGTGTCAAATAACAAGACGAGGGATTAAGTTACTAAACAAGAGAACAAAACATACGTCAATCATTTTAATTCTTTACAAAAATAAAAATGGAGCAAGAAGTGACCAGCACAAGTAACGAAATAAACCACATTGATTTCTCCAGTGACTACAACAGAACATACCTGATCCAAACAGATGTAAACACTGGTAATCGTACGTCTGGCAGCGTCCTTCGTAGCAATAGGCTGCATCGTTTTGGCAGGGCAGCCCATCCATGATATAAAAGTCTGGAGGACAAAATCCAATTTTGCCGTCACAATACTCTGGAAGATCGCAGACGTTGGCTGACTTTCTGCACTCAGTTCCAGACACTTTGAGCTACCAGAGACAAGGAAGTAAAATTAATCACTTTGACATGGCGAGGGTAAAAGTGATGAGATTTCACTTGTACTGAAACGGTTTGCAGACCTGACACTTGTCACAGCAGGCTCCATGGGCACAAGAGGAACCACGAGTCAGTTTGCAGGTGGCAGCATCACAGCACTCGTTCTTACATTCCTGTATGAAATAAAAAAGGAACAAACTACTGTATAACAGCATACTATGCATACAAAATGAACTATATTTTAACTCTGAAATATGCACACAATAAATAAGAACATCTCAAATAAAAGAACAGTGGAAAATCTCCTTCATAGATAGATAGATAATACTTTATCGATCCCAAGCCATAGTATACAATAATAACAATAAAATAAAATGAAATACACATTAGTGCTATCTCTCATCTATACTTCTATATCTTGTGAAAATGGCCTCCTTATATTTCCTTTTAAGTTGTATTAAATGTTGACTTTGTTTTAACTCCTCATTTAACTTGTTTTATAACTTTACCCCATGAGCTGAAACACAAAAGCTCTTTCTTGTTGTTCGTAAACTACGAATCCTTAAGTTTGAGTAACCCCTTAAGTTATATCCCGTTCTCTTTCTCCTCAGCTGGAAGCCGTTTTACACTCTGCGGCCAGCGCCGTGATTTCTGTGTGCAAGGCATACAAGCTGGGCCGGATTTTAGCAGGGGCTTACCGGGGCTGCAGCCCGGGGCCCCGGCATTTCGGGGGCCCCAAAGGATGTTTTATATTTTTGTGACTGGATAGTGTCAGAATTTAATCAATGACTACGATGATTTTGACAGCACCGATGAAAAATGTTCCAATTTGTTCTGGCAAACGTCCATCTTGAATGCTTGCTTGTTATTGGTCCACTTTTGACGCATCTTACGCATTGGGGAGGAGGAGCGTCAAGGGAATATTATTTTACAATGGCGGACAACAGAAAATATGACAGCGGAGCACAGAAAAGAAGGAAGAGAAAAGAAAAAGAGCATCGCGCCAAAGAGGCGACAAACAAAATGCCTAAACTGACAGGCATTTTTAAACCTGTAAGCGGAGATGGAGCAGAAACATCATTATCCCCCGCTTACCAAGAACTTTAAAACCAAAGAAAAAGTTTGAGTTTTGATATATTCCACTTGTACTTATATGGACTTGTAAATGCTGGGGATATTTGTATAAATATTGTTTTACTCGCTTTGCTTTGTAAAAGTATATTTGAGCATTGCACTTTCTTGCACTCAATCTGTTTTATAGTTTGTGTTGAAGTCCAGGCAACAATAACTATTCAGTGATTTTATTTTGTGATGCAAGCATCATATTCTAGTTTCAACCCCGACATGTGGTTTAGTCTTTCTAGAAAAGAGTTCAGAGTTGTTTGTAGTTTGTGACAACTGGCTTATTAAAGTTGTAAGTTGTCAAAACTTACTGTTCGGTCATTTTCTGCTCATCCTCTAAAACAAAACAAACACATACAAAAATATATATATATTTTGACTCTAGCCCAGGGGCCCCCATCCTGACTCCAGCCCAGGGGCCCCCATCCTCCTAAATCCGGCCCTGCATACAAGTACGGGACTCCTATTGAAGGTTGAGGTCTTTCATTGCTGTTGCTTGAGGAGATCTTTTCTGGCTGAAGCCAGTGCAATGCTCTAGTTGTTACAATGAAAGTGCTGCCTGCACACTAATGGTTCAGGGACTGGCAGGAGCCCAACTACACAATCTACTGTTGTTACCAAACTCCTCTATGCCATACTTGGAATCAAAATATGCTGCTAACAAGATATTGACTCAGATACCTATAAAATTTTTGAGCATGCTCAGACAGTATGGGAACTGTGTTTGTGATATAACTCTGAACATATCTTCAAGAACCTGGAAATACTGACCATGTTCTGGTTGATTTTTAACTCCTAACTCTAGTGTTTTATAGGTCAGAGGGAGGCCTAACGTTGACCTATAAACCACTATTTACTTCAGTTAAATTCAAGTCAGTGACATACTTTGATGTGTAAATTATTGTCCTCAAAAAGGCTACATCTACACAGTTTCTGTGTCAAACACACACAATATGCACATGTGTTACTCTCCACTAAAGCTTCTGCGCACCAGTTAGTAAAGTCCAGAAGTCCAACAAAAACAAAGAACAATTTTCTAACTTCTTTACCTCTTTTGTGCCACAGTCACATTCCTCTCCTTGGTCCAGGCGCCCGTTGCCACATTCAGCGGTGCCAATCACGTCCGATGCCGAAGGTTGATTTCTAAGACACACGCCTCCCCCACGGAGAATCAAAGCCTCAAAGTCCTGCTCGCTACATTTGCTGAACTGGACGGCACCACTATGAAGTAACGGGATTAAACAAACAAAGTGGGCTAGAGTGAAAGCAAAGTAATGTCAAAAGCTTCTATGTGGTTTTAATGAAAAACTATGAAAGAAATATAGATATAAAGTACAATAGGTGGATAATGTTTTACCTGGCGCCCCCTGACATGATGCAGCTCTTTCCATTACAGGAGCAGTCAGTGGAGTCGTGATTCATGCCCAGGTTATGGCCCATCTCATGGGCCACCACAGTGGAAGCAAAATTCAAGTTGTCTGCGCTGAACTATAAAAGTAAAGCGTGGTGTTTAGGTAAAAACCTTCTGCACAGGTTTTTAAAAAATGATCCATATTGAAACATAATGACATACAGTCATGGCAAGAGAGCTGGCAAAAGTTTGTTGGTAAGATTTTGCCTTTCACAATAAAAACACATTTAGATCCTTAAAATGTAATAAATAGGATTTAGAAGAATATGATATGAGTTTATTTGTTAAGGAAAGCTAAGCTAACACTGTACTTAGTGTAGAAAAGTTCATTTTACTGCTTCCATAGGAACAGAGAACAACAACTGGATTTTGCAAAGCAAATGTATTTTTTAGCCAATTGAATGAAACACGTTGTTTTGGTAGTTGCCAGGTTTTGATAATGCAAAACCTGGCAACGCATCACTGTTAATGATTCTAGGGACGTCTATAATGCCATGTCTGAATAATAATAGTAAGAAAAAATAATTCACAGGTGGAGGACATCCAAAAGCATCAATGTTTGTCAAGAAAACTCCTAAGTACAATGAAAATGATTACATTGAAAACATATTAGAAACCATATATTAATAATAGTGAAACAGGAGTTGAAGTTAGACCTGATTTGCACGTTAAAACAGCACAAATAGAAAACTTCAAGTATGGTTCCTTCCACGACTGTGGTGTCTTTTTGTAAAGATGTGAAAAGGCCTTGAAATAAATAAATGTAATGAACATTGGGTGACCTACTCTTTGCTACACAGTCAGCAGTGTTTTGACAGTTTTTTGACCTCCCTTCCTATCACTTTCACTGCACTTAACAATATAAATTTGGGGCCTCATGCAGCTCAGTTTCTCATTTTCTTTTGAAGCAGACAAGCAGATATTTTCTTGTATATATTTTCTAGCTTATGAAGGTCAGCATGCATCTGCAATACATTAATTGCATAACTTCTTTTCTTTACAATTTTGAAGAGCATTATCTAGGTCTCTGTGCCCCATTCAAGGAAACGGGTGCAAAGGTAAAGAGCTTCGAAATGATTATGTAATTATGCATCAGATAAGAAAGGTTTATGGATGCCAGTAAGTTTAAAGCCTGCCTAACAAATTTGCTCCAAATAAGCACTGGATTTTATTTTTTATCTGTGTTAAAGCAAAAAAAAAAGGTTTATTATAATGCAAAAATGGCAATTCAACTAAGTTTCTAACTTCGTATATAATAAAAAAATATGAAATCAAAGCTTTATTTAAGTGGTATAATACCAAGAGCAATAAATCAGCGTAAACACAGCATATTAATGGTGTAGCATGGTGTCATGAGGTGCGGTGGTGAAGGTGGTGAGGCAGACGCTGTAGACCCAGGTTGAAGTAAATGAATGATTTCAATGAAGAATGTCCAGAACAACACAGTCCAACATGGTCCAAAACAAACGGGCAGCACGGCCGAGCGGAAGCCAGGGCTCGACGCCGGTAGCAACCGTAACACAAACGGACGAGACAAAGGACTGGGTACACAGACAACAGACTAGCAGTCAAATGAGACGAGGACCCGACAAAGACACAGACACACAGGTGACACTAAATACAAAGGAGGTAATTAGGGAAACTAGAAACAACTGGGAGTAATCGAGGGGAGAACAGAACAACACGGAGACACAGAGACACAGGAAACTCACAATAAACACACAGAAAAACACGGAACATGACACATGGTGGTGGAAGGTTAATGATATGGGCTGGTTTTTAAAATGATTTTAAGCAGTCACAATATCCTTAGTAAACCAAAGTACTCCACTCTGAAAAGTGAAGCCACCCACCAATCAGAAGAAATCTTATCAAATCTTATCAAGAAAGCTAAGCAAACAAGAGCACCAACCTAAAGCAAAATTGCTAAACAAATAAAAAACCAAGGCATTGCACTCACTAATCCGAACTTGACTGAAAAGGTTCCAACAAAACCTCAAGCAAGTTGTGTGAAATAGATGCAAGCAGTCCTGAAAAACTGAAGCCATGCAAGTCAAGACTAGAAAAATATTCTTTCATAATGGAATGTTAAACTGATAAGGTGTTATCAAAATAACTTTGGGTAGTTCTGTGGATAAACTACCAGCCACTGAGTCAGTGGGTGTACTTAGTTTTTAGAGTTAGTTTTTGCATTTTTACTCCAACTCTTTAAATCAAACAATGGTGCAAATACTTTCTGCAACAGCTATAAATACACACACGCAGTCATTTGTAAATCAGAGTGCCAAAGAATGTGGCAATGTAAAGAAAGAAGGTTTGTCATGGAGGTTAGAGGCATTCCAGTCAGACCTGTTTCACTGGTGAGTCACTTACAGCTTGAGACACTCAGCAGTCTCCCATTAATAAACCATTCAGTATCAGATTTCCTGTAAAAGCTCATCGTGTCAAAGCACCACTGTGTCAGCAGGCGTTCGAGGTTAAAACAGAACCTACCACGTTAATTCCTCCAGAGCTTGCAACAGAGCACACGGTGCCAACGAAGGCCATTCCCAAAACGCCACCGCCGTATGCCCCCGACCGACCACTGGCAGTCACATGGAGAAATAAACAAGGTTAAAGTCTTCTCTAATAACCTCAAGCACAGACAGAAACCTAAATTAAAGGTTTGTTCTGCTAAATAAAAACAGAGGAATGTTACTTACACGATGAGCTGACCGATGTCATGTCTGATCTTTGGCAACAGAGTACTCTTCCTCCATTTAACAAACTCTCCCAGCACCTCTCCAGCAGTGCCGTCCACACTGAAAGGATTACTTTGCTTAAAAATCTCCAGGCCCACAAGCACAACTCGGATATTGAGGGGTTTGTAGTACTAAAGGAAAAAAAGAGGCAAATTTATGTTAGCGTCAGCGATTATCAGTATAATTGAGGCAATTCTTAGTTTAAAGATTGTAAAGATGCTTGTGCAAAGCAATTGAAGAATAAAGATGCCTATAAACACAGCAGAAACTCTCACCCCATCCAGCAGGTTTGCCATTTGCACCATCTCCTCTCTGACTGCTGTTTCATTTTGTTTCTTGTAAACAAACTGTTAAAAAGGTCAAATGTTCACAAAATTAAACCACATTCCCAACAATAAAATAAAGCTACATAATCATTTGATCCAGCCTTTTAGCATAACACTGAGTAACATAATTGCAATGTTTAAAAGTTCAATATGTTACAAGAAGAGTGATGACTGCCAAATTATTTCTCAGAGAAATATTACACTAAAATCAAAATCTCTGGTGGAAAAGCTGAAAAAGATGACAGATGAACGCAAGCATTTAGCAAATGCTGAGAAAGACTTTTGAAAGAGATTTTAACAAAGTTTAAAAAGTAAACAACCTTCTTTCCTGATAAACTTTATACATTATAGAGTAGTGGCCAAAGAAAACATATAATTTTCAATTTAA
Source organism: Xiphophorus maculatus (assembly GCF_002775205.1). Lineage (NCBI taxonomy): Eukaryota > Metazoa > Chordata > Actinopteri > Cyprinodontiformes > Poeciliidae > Xiphophorus > Xiphophorus maculatus. Next base: position 9,365,897 of record NC_036452.1, on the reverse strand, counting down.
ATGCATTTATTAGGCTTAAGGTTATAGTGCATCACTTGAAAAATTTTCAAATAACGTCTTGTTAAAAATGACAATGTATTTTATTAGAGGGGACACATTTATTAACATTTAATGCATCTACATTAATAGGTTAAAAACTATAGAATATTGAACTGATGTTACACAAAGTGTCAGTACAAGTTGCAGGACACCGACTCTTATGAACTAGAGTTTGAGACCACTGCTTTACGTGAATATCTCTGTAGTGGTTGTTTTAGTTATGACTAATAGACGAATATGCTTATCAGGGCCTATTCAGAGAGACCAAAGTTTTCTCAGAAAGTGAAAGATCACCTTTGAGGAAATAAATTATGTAATCTTTCTGACATAATCAACAAAAGCCACAATAATCGCCAGACCTGAATAGTCATAGGATGACTACTCCCTCACAACCTGTTCCTCCCGAACTCAGAACCAACCAGTTCTGCAATGACTGCTGGTTTGGTAACTAAATTGAAAAGAAGACAAGCAGGATCTGTGTGCGGCTCTTTTAGTGGCTTGACTATCTTCTTATCTTATCCATAGTACACTTAATCCAGGACTGTGTCGCAGGGGCAGCAGCCCAAACTTTGCTCTCTCTAGCCACTTGGGCCAGCTCCTCCAGGGCAACTCAAGGCGATTCCAGGCCAGCCATGAAACATAGTCGCCATGTCTCTTTGGGTTCCCTACCAAAGGGACGTGTCTGGAACACCAAGGCGTCCAGGAAGCATCCTAACCAGATGCCTGAGCCACCTCAACTGGCTCCTCTTGAGGTGGAGGAGCAGCAGCTCTACTCTGAGTCCCTATAAGGAAAGCCCAGACACCCTGCAGAGGAAACTCATTTCAGCTGCTTCCTGGAATCTTGTTCTTTCGGTAAAGACCCAAAGCTTGTTTGTGGTGGTAGATAATTAATTGTAGGAATTGATAGTTTCACCATTTGAGTCAGTCGTCTCTTTGTCACGACAGACCAGTTCGTTGGTTAAATCCCGATTTATTTTACTGATAAAACAAAAAGTAAATCATTAACACTCACCCTGAGGTTATCGACGACCAGCACCAACTCTACAAAACTGGTTTGAGGTAAAGCGCGTTTTCTCTGTTCAAACAAAAAGGAAAAAGAATTTAGACAGAAAGGCCTCCATTTTACACTTTAAACATTTAGATGTAGAACGAACCCTTAGGAGAGAAGTCATGGACTGGGCAGGCTCAAAGGGTTCATAGTTGGGCGTTGATGTCGCTTCGCTAATGACCCCGCAGGTGACTGGCTCAGAATAAGAGTCTTTCAGGAGGTAGAGAGCGTGCTTGTTGGTGGTGGACGCCGGAACGGGTTCAAGCCCAAAAGTCTCATTTTCAAGGAGGATCACACCCCTGTGGAGAAGTAGAGCGCAGCGGGCTAAAGGAGTGATATAGACCGGTTTCATGGAAGTTCAACGGCTCAGCAATCAAATAAAAATGGGTTGGTAGCAATAAACCACTGGGAATGGCTGCACAATATTGCAAAAGCAGAGAGTTAATATGCTGATGATCACTACAATGTCTATATGTGTTGCAGTTAGCCCACATTTTCCTCACACTTCAGGCTTAAACTGATAATAACCTCTTAGAGGTTATTAAGTTATAGTTCCCTGACTATAGTCTCAACTTGAACCTGACAGAGAATGTTTGGAGGGAGATAATAATTATTACGATTACTCCTCAGAAATGTGGGGCTCATCAACAAAAATATATCTTCAAAATACCAGTGGAAAACTGCAAAAAGCAGCTCAGTGATCAGTGATTGGATCTGACTGCTGTACTAAATGTTTAGGACGGGTATAAATGATTTTAAAAATCGCATTTAAAAAAATATAAACAAATAAAACAAATACTTTTGAAAGTTTCATGATCTTTCCAGAGTCGCCAGTTTTTTTTCCTTTGTAGAAGTGAATGTTAATTAAATTTTTTTATCATGTTGTGGAAATGCCAACAGAAAAGGGAGGCTGGTCACAAAACGTCAGATTTAAAGAACTTTTTAAAATAACAACTATTAAGCAGGCAAAAAAAAATTACAATTCTTTAAGTTCACATTTTTTTTTTTTTTTTTCTTTTGTTGGTCAGATGAAATGTCCAAATCACTAAAGATCATGATTTCAACAACTACAAGCAGAAAATCATCCTACAAACAAAAATAAAGGCTTGAAGATGTGCTTTTGTAATTAATCAATTAAGTTACTCAAATAAATAAACTTCAATTGGAATGTAAAATATTCTGCATGCAAATAATCCAAGCAAAGGTAGAAACCTGAGGCCAGAGCATGTGCTGAGCGCAACCACTGAACGTTCGTATCCCTCCACAGATCCATGGTAGTAGCAGTTCACCTGAAAATTTAGAATAATTTAATTTTACACCTTTTTTTCATAAATCAGTTCTTAGAAGGACGAATGGACAACCAAGAAACTCACATGTTGTCTTGGATATGAGGTATTGTAGTTACCGCTGGCATCCCGAGAATACTGGACAAAATTGGGGTGTAAAAATTCTCTGAGTAGAAGAGAAAACAAATAATTAATTTTGAAGATTAAAAATTACCAGTGAATCTTTAAAAAATTGTACTATCATTCAAAATGTAACTTAATTCTGCAGTAAAACTCAATAAGTGTTACATGTGGGGTTTTTTGATTGCTTATCTGTTTTGAAAATCTGGCTCACAGCTAATCAAAAACACAAATTTCAGTTGTTTAGAACATTACCCAAGATCTTTTAGAACAGTTAAAGAACTCTGAGCATCCTCAGAGACTTTTGGAAAGTTGAGTGGAAGGAAGAGCAACCACGATGCGCAGAATTGAGTTTTCATTAGGTGCAAGCCATAATCATACTTAAACATGCACACTTAAAACAAATCACTTTCTCTATTGTAAGTAGGATTATAGTGCAACTCTTAACCGGATCACTGAAATAACTTAAAAGTTTTGATTTTATTAAGATGAACCTCTATCGCCACAGTGTCAGTGATAATGAGTTGGTACCTGTTCTTTTCCAGATGAAGAATATGCTTTTTGTTGTTGATCATCAGCGTGTAAGACACTTTATCTCCATATGCCTATATGAATTAAACAAAAACAAACAAACAAAAATAATAATGTCATTACATTAACTCAGAAAGAGTTACTTTAAGAACATTTGTAACACCAGGAATCTACCTCTTTTGTCTGTGAGGTCCCATTGAGGCTCCTTGTCCACCTGCTGTTGATCACTTGTGGTTTTACAACGGAGTATTTGGGCAGTTTTGATGTGAACCCACTGAAATCTTCTGGAGATGGAATGGAAACATTGTAAAATACTGCGTGGGAACATTTTGAATAGCAAATGCTAAGAAAGGAATTCGCACGCAATCCGAGCACACACCCAGAGCAATTGAATTGAGGTAACATTCCAATAAAGATCATTTTGATCTCGTTCATAAAACAGATCGATTAAAGGAGAACATACTTTCAGAAGCTGGACTGTCAATAAATCCGAGAAGATACACTAAAAATGCTTCTGTGACCCGATCGGTCTGAGAGAAATACAGAAATAAAGCGACTTCTCTTTTTCGAAAGGAACCAAAAAATAATTTAAATATCACTCACCTTTATTTTCTGTCCCAGAAATACAGAAGTGGAGGATAAAAGCGATCAAAATGGGTTTCCTGATAACCATGATGGTAGAAAAATGTAAAATAACAGCATAAGGAAGCCTGCTTCTGCTCAGGTGCTTTAGTGGGCGTGGCTATGATAGGTGGGGGTATTCCGGGAAAACGAGGAAGAAAAATTACACTTCGGTGACTTTTGAAATTTGTTCTAAAAAGTCACAATGTTTTTAAGGATAAGCTTTACAACAGAAACGTTGTTGCCATTGTTTACGAGGCAGAGTTTTGTCATGAGTCATTCCTTCGGCTATTTAACACTAATGAGTGCGCACCATTTTGTAGCTGGTACAGCAATCGATACTTTTAATTGGGCGTGATTGAACGCCTTTTCAACCGGTGCAACAAGTGGTTTATAACTCGGATGTCTCTTCCTGAATCCGGACAGTAAAGCAGATACAGTTGCTGTTACCAGACTCGTCCACAAGATGGCATCATAGTTTAAGGAACAGAAAAGCACAGCTCTTCAGATCATATTAGAAACAGCTCGGATGTTTAGCACATATAGAATGTAATAATTTGTTGTTAACGCTATTATTCATTTTGATTTCACTTATAAATAGTAGTAGAAATAGTAGAAATACTACTTCTAATAGAAATTAGAAGTAGTGTAATATATACTCAGTTTTTGGGATGAATGGCACTTTATTTAAAAATATTTTTGTAACGCTATATATATATATATGTGTGTGTGTGTGTGTGTGTGTCAGGGTTTATATATAGCGTTACAAAAAGATTTTTAAATAAAGTGCCGTTCATCCAAAAAACTGAGTTTACAGCTGCGAATTTGTGCTGCAGTGAATTTAGAAAGCGTTTCTTCTAATTATAAAGACAATAATTGATGATAATTTTGCCTAGCAATATTTTTTATTTTAATTGTGCATCACTTTGTATGCAGGCAAAGAAACATGTACTTTGAGTTTACTGTATGTTGAGTTCCTATAGAACAAAGCATTTACTCTAATAATGCCATATGATAGCCAGTAAAATTCTATGCAAAGCATAGAAATGTTAAAAACCTTTGAGATAAAAAGTATCTAATCCATGCAACTCTGCTTTAAATGATTTGCTTCTGTGTGTGTACGATGTAGTCATGCACTGACATTGTTTTTAGCACCAAAAGCCTGCCATGTAAAGTCAGTTGAAACTTTGATATAAGAAAAAAAATTCATTAGAATATAAAAGTTACTTGAGCAACTGGTTTGAAGATTTTTGTGTCTATAATATATAGTTTGATAAGACACAGCAGGACCTGGATCACTGGAACAATCGGACTCACGCTGACTGATAATAATGAGGGACGTTAATTTAGTTTATTTGCTTGTTGCAGTAAATTGTTCTCTTTCAGCACATCCTCCACTGCTCTGAGTCTGGTTTGATCAAGATTTCATCGATCAAATCATCTTTTATGAGGATCTGCATTCCTCTCACCAGAGTGAAAAAGCCAACATGTGTCTTAATTTCCCAAAATTGCCAAGAGTTTATTTTTACTTGGATCTTCAATTCTTTTCTCTCTTTCTGTGTGTGTGTTTTTATTGCCATATGCAGGATCTCTGCCTCTCTAACCCCCAGGGCATCCCAAATGAAGCTGCTTCTGCAAGATAACAGTGTGTTACATTTTATATTTGTAAAGAAAAAAAATGGATTGCCTGAAATTATTAAATTTCCAATTAAAAGAAAAAACTTGCACAATAGTCGGTTTTATTTGGCAGTTTGTATTTGTAATTGTCATAAATGCCCCTGCTTAGTGCTTTACCAAGAGCCTTGGGCTAAAGAAAATAAATCACCCAGAAATTTCAATCATGACGGTTGTGAAACTCGTCCCAAACTTTTCTAAATTTGCCCCGAAGGAAATATAACGCATGAACAATTTTCTTAATGTTTTTAATGAATAAATTTGTGTTAAATTAGTCCCACCATAATACATTCTGTCGCCCTTTGGTTCTTCAAAGATTGAAAAATAAAAATGAAAACTTCCTGTATAAACTAACTGTAGAGCAAGCAAAATTAAAATTTTATGTGTGAAGATAAGATCTGGATTACATGTAAGCTGAAAACCTTTTTAACATTTACTCTCTAACAGCTGTAAAAAAAAAAAACAACTATAAAATTATGTGACACAAAAAATAGCACATAATACAAATATTTTAATGATTAATGTTGCATATCCAGTAATTTAAAACCAATAAATTCATAGTTTGTTGGAAGAAATTAAAGAAATTGACTACATATCCCACAATTCCCGGGTGCTTTTCAGTAGTTTTCTGAAATATTCTGTGGGTGCGCATCATTCTTTATCCGGCGCATCATTCTTAATCCGGCGAGTCCATCAGTACAGTACACCCACAACATCTGCCAAGCGCGCCCAGCCTTGAAAGAAACGTCTGAACTCCACCTCAACTACACCTAAGGAGGTTTGTCGACCTGCAGGAACAAAAAGAAAATCTTAAATAGAACAGAATGTTGTAAATAGATGTAATTTGTGTATCTGTCAGTAAGCTTACAGTCATTGAGCAAGCACAGTATTAAGTATAAATAAGTCAGTAGAGAATACAGAGAGGAAGTAAAGGGATAGCGTTTAGATTTTAATGATGTCCGCGGGTTATTTTGTAATAACCACTTTCCGTTTATAATCTAAATTTAAGACTTAGATTCCTCCCAGTCCGCCTCGTCATCATATACCCGCCCCATGAGCCGGCTGACTGTTATAGAGCGAGACCCGTTCTCTTGAAACGTCACGTGACTTTTAACAAATCAACTGAGGGACTTGCTCCTTTTCTTATCTCCGGTGAGGAAGCTGGCTAGACTCGATCAGAGGCGGCTTGTGAGGAGTTTATCTACTGAATACGGGGAAATGTTTTCACCGAATAGTGGCAATCTATAAGAAATATTTAACTTTAACGCCGACACTAATGTTTGACAAAACAAATACGCTATGAGGAACAATCTGCAGACTCCACCTACTCGGTGTTCCGGTGTTCTGGAAATGATGCGGACCCCGTAAGTTCAACCAGAAGGTGCCTCCTAGCTGTAAGGAACAGGAGAGGAGTGTGAACTGGCTTAAAGTGTGTTTAAATGAAGGTTGTCCGATGAACAGTCAGCACAGTAAATATGTGTACAGCTGTGCATGTGACGATTAATCCGTCCTTCACGTCTCGTTAGCTTTTTTCACCGGGTAAGTAGCTGCTAAGTTGCATGTGTGTGCAGTTAGCTGTCAGTTACAAACGACAGTTAAAGCTGTGTTTCTGGGCCTTAACATGTGTATGGAGCAAAAATGCACACTGTAAATTATGAATGATGGATAAAGAACACATTTAACTCGCTGCTATTGCTTTACGTTCAGTTTTCTTTGTGCAGTTGTTTACTAAGTATGATTGTTGCTCTAAATGTGGCTAGCTAGTTGTGAGTTGGACTAATATAATGGACTGCTTTATTATTTAGTTTAAAATTGAGACCTCAGTACCACGGCTGTTAACAGATTACATTAAATTCACACTGAAAAAGGTGAGTGCATTTATCGTCGCACAGGTTTGTGTATCGATTGAAAGTATCGATGTTAATTAGCAATTATTGAACGAATTTGTGATTTTGATCTGTTGCCAGAATGACAACTTAAGAGTGTAAAGTGCACCACTCTGTTCACTCCTAAAGTGCATCCAAGCTTGATGTTTGGACATTGTAACCAAGTTAAAATTTGATCTACCACTGTGTTTAAATGTAACCAATTGCAGGGGTGAAATAAATCCTCCTTTAGTTTCTGTCTCCAGAAATGAAGGTCTTTGTCCCTGTGTGCATTTGCAAACTGTAATCTGGCTTTCCATGTTAAATGACACGACACCACCCATCAGTCAATCAATCCTGTTGGTTTGTCAGCAACTACTGAGCAATCAGTGCTTGCAATTTGTCCCGAAGTGAAACACTCCTTACCTGGAGGAGCTGAACCTTCTCTTCCTCTGACAACATTATTGGAGAGCATCATTACGAATGCGCTGCAGCCATAGAGATTTGGTGAAAAGTAATCTGAAAGCAGATGAACGCGGCACCTTCAAGCATCTGGATATTATTCCCAAGGATGAACCAGACATGAGCAGCTCCACAATTCTCTTCCAAATATATTTTTGGGCTTTAATTCACCGTTTAAATAATTGGTAATCACTCTGTATGTAATCTTCAGTTTTTAAAGACATTAATAAATAAATCTCTGACATACTGTTCTTCTACACTGCAAAAACACAAAATATTAATAAAATAGAATAGAATAGAATTACTTTATTCATCCCAGCAGGGAAATTACTTTGCAGTTACAGCATAGAGACAAGACACACAACAACCACCACTGAGTAGCAATTGTAGACAAAATAAAAAATAAGATATAACATGCTGTCAATATAAAAAGCAACTTAGAGCAGTCCTTGCAAAGATTCAAAAAATGCATTACCAAGTAATTGTGGTCTAGTTTCTAGTGCAAATATCTTAGTACACTTCAAATAAGACAAAACTAACTCATAAGTAACTTTTCAACAAGATATAGGAGCTTGTTTTAAGTCAATAATTCCTTAAAGTCACATTAAAAGCTCTAGTTCCACTGGCAGATTATTTCACTTGTAAATTGGGAAAAATGTCTTGAATTAATCTTCTAGTGGAACTACAGTAGTACTTTTTCTGCAATTTTTAGAAATTATTAACTTAAAACAAGTTCCAATATCTTGCTGAACAGATATTTGTACAATAGTTTTTTCTGTGTACTAAGATATTTGCACTAGAAACTAGGCAAAAATTACTCTGTAAGATTTTGTGTTTTTGTAGTGTAATTAATGTGGAATTTAGCAAATAGAAATAATTTTTGTGAGTTTGATCTGATTTAACTTCAGACAGTAAGAAAAAGATTCTTGTGTCTTTTTATTCAGTGTAGATAAACTGTTGGTTTCAACTGTATTGTCATGTAACAATATTAGCTTTTGCCTTGTTTAAATAATACAAACTAAAGCTATGGTGTCTTAAAGTGTGGACCCGGGGCCCTTTGTGGCTCTTGAAAGGATTTTGTTTGACCCCTGACCACAAGTCAAGAAGGGCTTCCAACGGCTTTGGCAACCGTTGGAAGCCCTTTTCGTGTTTTGAATCTGTAAATGTAAACAGATTTTGGAAAAAAAAAAAAGTTGTTGAGCAGAAAAAAACAATCACAAACAAATTTTTACATATTTAATTTAATGAATTTTGTGGCCCACCAGGAGTTTAAATTTGCCTGTTGTGGCCCCCAGGGTAAAACGTTTGTACGCCACCAAACTAAAGCACAGTGCTTTACCTATAACTTACCCCGCTTTTGTCTTCCTCAGTGAGCCCACTGTGACTCTCCTCTGAGACTCCTGGGAATCACTGTGATATCAGACACAACCATGTCCATGTTCAGCACAGGCATCCTTGTGCTGACGTCTCCTCTCCAGACTCTCCCGTTGCGGATCGCTCCAGTGCTCAGCTCGGCCGCTCAGCTCGTAGACCGCACGCTGTACGTCCACCTCCATCCTGGGCTAAACCTGACCAGTGGGACCCAACCTCGACCCGTTTTCATTCCACCCGTAGTCGACCTGTCCACGCTCATCACTCGGCTCTACAACAACGCAGCGGATGTATGCGGCCACCTGGATGTTCGGGTTTTGCTCACTAATATTCGCGCTCAGCCGGCTGCCAGCGGCGGGGCCGCGACACCAAACTGCCCCTTCCCCACACCGCAGCCTCTGTTTCACTCCCCGGACGTGGTGCTGACGGACTTTGCGCTGCAGGACCCGCATCAGTCCCATCAGGTCCAGCAGTGTCTGGAGAAGTACACCGGTCACTGTTATGTCTGTAGACCCGGTATCTCATCGGTGCTGCTTCATCCGCAACTAGTAAAGCTGCAGGAGAACGAGGAAGCGCCAGAAAGTGGCGAAGAACAAAAGGCCGAACCCATAGAAACCTACAGTGATGTAGTGGTAGGAGGAACGTTTGACCGCCTGCATGGAGCCCACAAGACGCTGCTCAGCATCTCATGTCTCCTGGCCAACAGGAGGTTTGTCATTGGTGTGTGCGACCAAGCAATGCTTAAAAGTGAGTGGTCCTTTTAAGACTTTAACAACATTTATTCATGAAAAGCTCTGATGGTACAATGATGCAGTGCCTTGCAAAAGTATTCATGAATGTTTTGTTTTTTGGGGGAATTTATTTGATAGAACAACTCAGAGGACTTTAAAAAGCGAGAAACAAAAGATAAATTATACTTGGTTTTTAACGGTTTTTATTAGGGATGCACCAGTATGAAAATCTGATCTGCTATGAAAGTTGCTTTCATGATTAGATTAATTGTGATTAATTGATTATTAAGAAAATAGTCAACTAATTCAGTAATCTGTTAATTGTTATACAGTCTCAAAAAAGGCAATTTACTAAAAGAAAAACACATTCAAAGCAGCAATTGAGCAAAAACTGTGCAAAAAATAAGAACATTTTGATTTTAAGATTTAAAAAAAAGCCTTTGTTTGTGATATATTTTACCCAGAATGCTTCAAGTGGCATAGTTTTGGCTTCACCAAAAGTGTTCAATTGAGCAACGTTTGATATCCAAGTATTGATCAGTTAATAAAAAAAACAACAACAGATCAAGTCAAGAAGAAAGGGCTGAGCTTTTCACATGTTGATGTTAGTAGTATTTTATTTAGCTGCAGATATATCTTTCCTAGAAAAGATTAAGTGTACTCTAAAGAAATAAAATATCAGAAAATAAAGTCTTTCTATTCTTGTTCATAAAGGAATTGAATTATTTATTAATTTGCATCTTTAAATGTATTTCTAATATTGTGTAAAATTAGACTTTGTGGTTAAATGAAAAATCTGCACAGTGTGTCAGATTTTTAAATCTGATTAATCGTCAGATAAATAAGATAACTTTTCAGAAGAAGCAGCGTCATGTAGATTAAAGAACACAGCAGACCGTTCAGGGAGGAAGTTGTGGAGAAGATTAAATCAGGGTTAGGTTATAAATCAATAATCTTTGTACATCTTAAAGAGGATAAATTTAACCTCTTAAATTGTATGATTATGGAACAACAAATCAGCCAAGAATGGCCTAACTGGTAATAAATATACCATCCCAGTTGTGAAATATGGTGGCAGAAGCGTCATGCTGTGGGAATGTCTTTTTTACAATTTGGACACTAAAACTGGTCAGAGAGGAAAAGGTGGAGATTATTCTTTCAACAGGGATGGTCCCGGTCAAAGCATGTTTATGTTAGACTGGCCTAGTCAAAATCCAGACTGAAATTTTATTTAAAAAAGAAATCTGTGGCAAACTTGTAGTTTGATGTTCATAGATTATTTCCATCCAGTCTGACTGAGCCGAAACTATCAGGCCAAAAGGTTTCAGTTCCTACATGTGTTTTTCTATCACACAAAGTCCCAATAAAGTACCTTGAAATCTGTGACTGTAACACGACAAAATAAGGGAAATTTCCAGGAGAACGGATACTTCTGCAAGGCGCAACATATGAGGAACTTCTGGCTGACTTCTGCTTCTCTCTGGTTCAGAAAAAGTTCTGAAGGAGCTGATTGAGCCGTACTCGGTGCGAGTGCAGAGACTCCAGGAGTTTCTGCAGGACACCAAACCGTCCCTGCAGGTTGAGATCGTCCCACTTGAAGACCCCTTCGGCGTGTCCATCGTGGACCCTCAGCTGAAGTGCATCGTGGTCAGCGAGGAAACGAGAAGGGGCGGCGAGGCTGTCAACACGAAACGCGCTGAGAACGTACGACGTTCCGTTTCTCTGAGTTCAGTGTTGCCTGATGTACTTTTGAAAGTATTTTGTACGATGTTTATTGTAATATTTTAGGCTGAACAGATGCTGGGAACCTGAAATCAGACACGTTGTCGTGGTAACATCAGTGCAGGCCACTTGTACAGATTTAATCATAGATTCTGCATTCGTCTGACAAACAGCCTGAGCTTGGAGATCACCTGGAGGCAGGTTGTAATATTTCTTTTTTATTTATTTTTGCTTTAACTAGGACCTTCCACTTCTTGTCCTTCATGAGATCCAGCTGCTTAAGGACGCTCACCGCAACGAAATTGAGGAGGAGAAGATCAGCTCGTCCAGTCTACGCTCTCGTCTACTTGGCAACCTCCTTATCCCACCTAAAGTAAGTTCAATTTATTTTTACAAATCCTAGTCAAACAAATAATATATAATCAGATTTAAAGTTGACTTTCTAAAATCTTTATCTTGTTTGTTTATAATTAGCAACTCAGATTAAGAAATTCTAAAAACAAAGTAAACAAAAATAACTGACTTCTTTACCTGTTTATTGTTTCTAACACCAATAAATTTTATTTGATGATGTGAAAACATCCATAAGTATCAATAAACTTGAAAGTGCAGTTAAATGCAGTAACTATGTGCAGCTTGGTGGTAAACTGCACCATAATCCAATCCATTAACTGTTTTAAAAATTTTCTTAAGACATTTCGTCTTAGAAAAAAATTTGGTTCACTTCTTGGATATTTTGTAAATCTCTTTTATTTATTCATTTATTTTATTATTTTTAACCATTGCAATTGGCGTTTTTTGTTTTTAGACCATTGAGATCTCAAAATATGAAGGGCCTTATAAATAAAACCTGTTATTATTGTGACTGCAGTGACACGAAGTGACATCCTACACATAAAGACTTCAAAAGATGTAAAAACTCTTTTATCATCATTACATTGAAATATTGTGATAAAACCTAAACCGTCTGCCCACTATGACAGATTTTATATCATAAGAATTGTTTTATTGATTAAATAAGATCCTTTTCTTTGCTTCTTTCTCACAATAAACCCAGTCAGCAAATTTCTTTCTGGTCTGAAAGAGTAAAAAAAAAACAGTTTTTTTGTGTTTTGTGCAAAACAAAAAATTGCAGCAGGCATATCAGAAAGAGCAGCTGAGTTTTAAATCCATTGCTGAAAACTCGGACTGTTAATCTTTTAAGCTTGGTTTTATTGTGGCCAGCATAAAGTTTGAGGAAACACAACAGCTTTCAGGATGAAGGTCAGAAACCTGGAGTGATCTAATCTCTTTGTTCGCTGCTGGTCATCCAGACGGTTTCCTCTGTGAGGGCGGGGAGCCTGTCGGACTCGACTTCAGGAGCCCTGACTTGTTTTGTTCTTGCTTCTCCTGCCTGGAGCCTCATTGAAATGTTCTTGTCATCTCATGTTTTTTTGTTTTGTTTTTGCTTCCTTTGTGTCAGGGTTCGCCCCACCTCCCTCCTACTCCGTATGTGATTGGTCTGACGGGAGGCAGCGGCAGTGGAAAGAGCTCCGTGGCCAAACAGCTGGAGGTTCTTGGCGCGGTTCAGATCGAGTGCGATAAGCTGGGTCATGAGGTGTACCAGCCCGGTGCACAGTGCTATCAGAAAGTGCTCCAAGTTTTTGGATTAGGTAGAGACTAGCTTTACTTTCCAGGGCTTGTTAGAGCTGGCAGGTATCAGTAATGGTGCTTATTAAACATAAATTTTGTAGTGATGATGCTAATTTCCTTTAAAAGTATTTCCTGATACATATGGTAGTTGCAGTACCTTAAAAAGTGGTACTGTTGAATGTTTTCACATTTTGTCACGTTGCAACTACACACATCAGTGCATTTTTAAGTGATATAATGTGACAAGTGAATAATTCTGAACTGGAACAAAAAACACAGGGATTTGCAAAAATGTTCATACCCTTTGTACATTGTTCACATTCAATCCCATTGCAAACAACACAAATTAGTATTTTGTAGTGGCTCTGGTTGATTGTTTCGTATCGTTGTCCTTCTGTGTTTTTTTAATTTATTTAGTCTGACTAAGTGATATGGCTTATAATGAAATCTGATTTTTTTTTCTCATACCAAATTTGATTTCTGATTTTTTTTTTTTGTCTTTTCTTAGAAAGAAATTACAAATGGCAGAAAATATTTTCACAAACTGGATTTTATTTCTCTTTTGTGACTTGACCTAAATTCGAAATAATTAGAATTAGAAACTTATTTGAAACACGCTTGTCGAATAAGTTGGTAGGCTTTGGGTGGCTTAACATCCCTTTGAATTATGGAAACCTAAGAAGTGCATTAATGTAAAAAAAGTCCAGATCTGACTCAAATTAAATCTTTAAAGACAAAAAATTGTATGTATTGTCCTACCCTTGTTTTTAGTTTTCCTAATAATTTCTGACAAGAATTCCCACAGCATGATGCTGCCACCACCATGTTTCATGTTTATTTGCGTATACTGTAGTCCAGAAATTTCAGTGGTGGTCCAGCCTGATTAGAGTACCTTCTACATGTTTGATGCGTGTCCTGCGTGACTTTTTAACAATGACGTTCTCTACTTCCACCTGAGCTGTGGATCTCTGCAGCTCCTCCAGAGTTGGAGGGCTCTCATCTGTCTCTCTTTTGCTACAGGTTGTTAATTTCGGTGTGAAATTTGACTGGGATATTTAGATATTTATGCTTAAATCTATGTATATATTTGATAAGCATTCCCCTCTGCAGTTCAGTTGTATGTCAGGAGATTTGCAAATGAGTAATAAACTTTCCATTTTTGTTTTGATATTACTTACTTAATTATTTGAGTTTTTGGAAGTAAAGAATTTTCAACTTGGTAGAAATGTTGCTTTCAGAGTTGGTTTAATCCTTTTCTCTGTTTCATTTCTTGCAGAAATTCTGAATGAGGATAAAACCATCAACCGGCGAGCTTTAGCATCAAAAGTATTCGGGAACCAGGTATTTCGACACCGGATGCGTCGCATCGCAATTGTCTGCAAAGTGTAATTGTTCTTTTATAACCGACTTAAGGGTGATGTTTGTTTTCAGGCACGGTTAAAATGTCTGACAGACATCGTGTGGCCTGAGATTGCAATTCTGGTCAAGCAAGCAATAAACCAAGCCAGGAAAGAAGGTGTTGTGTTTAATTATTTAAGCTGCTCACAGTTCTTTCAAGTGTTTCTGTCTGAGTGAAACTGTTTTTTGTATTTTTGCTTTCTTGAATCCTTATTTTAAAAACCGAATAATTCTTAGGTTCATGCTTTTGCTGTGATCTTCTGCTAGAATCGGTTTGACAGAAACTTTGTAACAAAAATGTGAGAAGCTGGAACAAAAAAAATGCTGAAGTTAATGTATAGAGTTAATGTAAATGTTTGATTCCAACAGCAAACTTTAATTGCATGTTGTACACACTATCACATTTTCAGCCGCAGTATGATCTTGTTGCTAAAATTATTTCTTCTTTGTTGGTTTTAAGGTAGGAAGGTTTGTGTGGTGGATGCAGCTGTTCTTCTGGAGGCCGGCTGGACAGACTTGGTCCACGAGGTTTGGGTCATCATCATTCCTGAGGAGGAGGTAATGATTTCTTACCAGCATCCTCATTGACACAAATAGAAGCAGCACTTATACAGACTTTAATAGTTGAAATACAGTTTCACATACAGTTCTTCTCAAAAATTTACAACTCAGAATCTGTGACAAAACGTAGGATTTCTGATCAGAAGCTCTACATCCAAACGGACTGAGATTGAGCCCATTTGAAAAGATAAATTGGCAAACATTTAGAATCTGGATGAACAAAGCTTTAGATAAAAGTTTGTCTTCAGAGATTTATAGATTTGTAGAAGAAGTTGAAACTTTTTATCTCACTATGAAATACATTGAAGTCTGGTTGTCACGTGACAAAATGTGAAAAATTTCAAGAGGCATAAATACTTTTTCAAGGGTGTGTTTTTCAAGAACCAAACGCCATTAAACATTTTGTTTATACATTTCATGCATTAAGGTTTAATATGTGGTAACCTTGGTGACCTTTTTTACACAATGCCACTAGAGTGCACCAGAGTTTCTAAACTTATCTTTGCTATGAAACAACTGACGCTTTTGTTTGTTTTTTGGGGGGTTTTTTGCGATTCTTTCCAGGCTGTCACAAGAATAATCGAACGGGACGGGGTCAGCAAAGAAGATGCCCTGCGCAGGCTGCAGAGTCAGTGGCCAAGCAGCAAACAAGTCAAGCATGCTAACGTAGTGCTGAGCACTCTGTGGGAGTCAGAGGTCACCCGGAAACAGGTCAGACACTCATCATCACGTTAGTAATTTAATGAAGCAGTTGCAGATCACTTAAATGGACTTATCTTTCTTTCTTTTTTTAAATAAAAGGTACTAAAAGCTTGGAATCTCCTTCAGAAGAGAATCCTGAAGACAAAGGGATGATAAAAAAAATCTCTCTGGATTACATCAGCTTTGACTTGTGGAGAGAAAACGCAGAAGGAAGTGTGTGTGTGTTTGTGCGCCAGTGACCAATCCACTGGAGGAAACACTGCCTTAAACAAAACGTGAGGACAGTCATCATGCATCTCTAGCTAACCAAGCAGGCTCCCTCACTTTATTCAAGAATTCAGTGCCTGGGCCTCTGCAGAGGTTTTTAAAAGTGTCATTTTATGTCCAAGATGCAATTTAAGGATGAATGTGAGAAGGTCAACTTGGAAGCGAAGATAATTTTGATTTTAAATGAATAACCAGTGAGTTGTCTTTAAATGATCAGTGAACATTACATATTTCAACATGTGTTCTTGGCTGTATCTCATGTCAATACTATAAATTACTAAGGTATTATAGTTCAGAAATATGTGGATGCTAATTTGTAAATAAATCCTTATTTCATAAATAGGCATTACTTAAAGTCTCTGAACTTTGTAATTAGTTTTCAGAAAGGAGAATTTGATTAAAAAAAAGTTTGGGGCAGATTCTCTGAGATCCAATCTGTTGATCAGCACATCTGTTTGGTCTGAAGTGACAGAAAAATTGTTTATATTTTAACAAGTCAATGTTTAATAAATTGAGGTTTATAAAAAAAAAAAAAAAGTATAAAAATCTTGTAATTTGGGCATTCTTTGTGTTGAATCTCAATTTTGCATTTATTGTATGTTATTTTACTGCATCATACAACATAACACTAAAATAAATTTTCTATTAGGTAAAATTTTCTCATTCATTTGAGCAAACTTGTTGCAGAACTTTACATTTTAAGCTTTCCAAGTGTTGTACACATTTAATGAACCAGGTTGTGTTGTTTAAGAGTCTTTATTTTAGTGCTTTTATAAAACTTTTATGTAAACAATATTGTAATATACAAATGCATCTGTAATGCCATTTATAAAATTCAGGTCAGGTCTTACATCATTTTACCTTGTGCTTAAAAAAAAAAAAGATGAATTTCAACCATAGCTGAGGAACACCAAGTGTGAAACTCTAGCAGTGAGTGTAAAAATCTTACTTTCCCTTTAACAGAATGGCACCGCTGTCATGCAACACATTTGTGACTTCAGAAATTTGTGTCCTCTAAAATAAAACAAGTGTCCACGTAGCAGCCTAAACAAAGGAGATCTACTAACGCGCAGTCTCTCACAGTTCGACCTTCAGCTTTGCGGAGCACATTGCCTCCCCGAGCTTGTTTTGGGCTCTGCACATGTAAGTCCCGCAGTCGGAGAGCACCAGATCAGCCACAACCAAAGAGCAGAGGCCGTCACCATCCTGCTGCATCCTCACTCTGCTCGAGTCGCTCACCGGCTCCTCGTTGTGAAGCCACTTCACCTCAGGCTGTGGGTAACCTGTGATTTGGGGGAGAAAAAAAAAAAAAAAAACAATTGAAAAAGAAACTTTGTTTCTCTATTTTATGCATCAGGGCAAATATTTATTAGTTTCTTAATTGATTTCATACTGAAATTGAAAACAACCCAACGTTTTATTTCCTAACTCTTCAGGCCTCTTAAAAGTGTTTGTCATTATATACCTGGGTTTCAGTCACAGTTGTTGCTGCTCATTAAAACCCTGTTTTCCCCCTATAAGATACATCACTGACGACTTTTAAAGTTCCTGTATAACTGAACCACTTACGCAGAAGACAATCTGTATTACAACACACAGTTGTGTGTTCAAATGGAGTCTTAAGGGTAAAAACAACTATAGGGTTTTGTGTTAATAAAATTCAGATATGCTAAGAATTTTCTTTTTGAGGTTTTGTTTTAGGAAGGTTGAAGTCCACTTGTGTTCTGGTCCTGCTTTGACTTTCCATTAACGCCACTCTCCTGTCAGAATCTGAACCAGTTTCAAAAAGATATTTGGAGAAATAAACTGAGATTTAGAGAATCTCTTAAAAAAAAAATACTGATCCAAATTAAATTAGCAGTTCTATCTGAATGCTAACTTTGACCTCCACATTTAGCATCAAAACACAAACCAAGGTGTCACTCTACAGCTCTTAAGTACTTTACAGCTTTAGCTGCCCAACTTTTTTTAAAATCTGTTTTGAATCTGTGACTTTTTTCTTAAGATTTGAGCAGTTTTAAAATGAAAGAAGTCAGCTTTTGTTTTGTTCCTACTTTTACAGCATCAAATCCACCCTGAGTTTTTCCATAGTTTGGTTGTTTGGAGACCTAAATCTCATTTCATGCAGTCCCACTTAAAAAGAATGCTGTCCAACAGACGATTCATACTATAGCAACCAAGTATCTCATTCTCTGTCGTTTTGCTCCTTGAGAACCTATTTTGGATCTATAAAGAGCATCAGTGCTCTGTCAGTACCGTCAACCAGGCATGTCAGCTGAGCGGTCTCTCCCTTGTGAAGGGTGACGTCCTTCAGGGCCTGCTGGAAGTGCGGCTCAGTCTGCAGCTGCTTGTCCAGCATCTGGATGGCCTCCTCTGCCTCAGAGCTCCACACTGGCTCTGAATGGATGACAAAACAGAAACAAGGCCACGGTGATCAGAGGAGTGTAAACTTGAAGTGACAGTCCCCAACTGTGAGTCATTTGGCGTTTGTGAGGAGATCTGGGACGAAAGAAGGCATTGTGTCCGTTACCCTCTGAGAAGCTGCCAGGAGAATCCAGCTTGCTGGTGAGGTTAGCCATCCGGTTCAAGGCCAAAACAGCTTGGCCAGTTTTCTGTAGGGTGAAAGGAGAAATAGTGACTCATGACCAACACTACTCGCAGCCAGGCTTTGAGTTTGTTTTTGTAGACTTAAATTAAAAATTCCTCAGAGAAGACATCTTTAGAAAATGCATCGTCCGTCCTGTTCTGGGTCTACCTTCCACTTGCGTCTGGCAAGGAAGCGCTTCATCTTCTCTTTATTCAGAGACTTGGTGGGTCTGCGGGTCAGAGGGGTGAAAGAAGCCATCCAGGAGTGGGCAAGGGCCTCTCTGCACGACAGCCTAGATCTTTTATCAAAAATAGGCAGATGCTGAGCAGTAGCAATTGTCAGATCTTTACCTTCATTCTTTAATCAAGCACAAAATACTCCTTTTAGCCGTTTTGTTATCCGTATTAGCTGAACATGTGATCATTAGAAAACATAAGGCAGACCAACCTTTGGTCTTTCTTCAACAGGGAGCTGATAAAGTCCTTTGCCTCATCAGAAATGTCTTCAAAACTTTCCGGGTCAAACTCAAAGCTAGCTGCTGTCACCAGAGCAAAAGTCTCAGCGTCGTTGTTTCCCTGGAAGGGAGATTCCCCACTGAGCCTGGATCACAGACAGTGAAAAACAGGTTCAGACAAGCGCGCCTTGCAGGGTAGCTATTTTCTCGTGTGGCCAACATTTCTACTTAGAGGAAAGCAAGTAGTTTAAAACTGATAACACAAGATAATGTCCTCTCTCAGTAGGATCTGCTCCTGTTAAGAGAGAACCAACAGATGGTGCCAAAACTGCGTCTATTCAGACACTTTGAGCCACAAGGTTTTGAAGAAGACATAGTGCGGCATTAAAATTCAAATGAGTACCCCCAAAGTTCAGCTTACAAGATGAAGCAGATGACTCCGATGCTCCACATGTCGGTCTCCAACCCGATAGGCTCGTAGTTGATCACCTCGGGAGCGACGAACTCTGGAGTGCCGTGCATCACCATCAGAGGTTTACCCTTCTCTACAGGATGAGACGAGTCCAAAACAAAAATTAGCACTTACAAAGAGCCATTCCTAATGTTAGGGGCGACTCTAACATTCACCGCTTTGCAACAGTATTCATTCTCCCTAAACTCAGGAGGAAGTATTTATCGATATCACAAATCATGAGAAATATTTCATCAAGAAGGTGGTGTGGTCAGAAGAGATCAAAATGTGGCAGAATTTAAGACAAGCTTATTTATAAAGCACATTTTTTAAAAAAAAAAAAAAAACAACAACTCTGCTTAGTGCTGAGGGATGCTTTTCTTTAGCAGTGACTGAGAAGCTGAGTTCAAGAAAAAATAACTTAATGGGGCTAAATAAGAGTCACTTCTTGAAGAAAAACAAGATGCTGCCAAAGATCCAGCAGGTCAATGACCTTAATCATACAGCCAGTAGATGATTTAGATCAAAGTATGTTCATCTGGTGGAATGTCCCTTCTGATAGATGATTTAAACATGTTTTAAGATGATTTAAACATCAATTTGTACGTTTTAGATGTTCGACAGAAAAATTTAAGATTTGATCCAAATATGAATTTTAAACAAGAGTCTCTAATTGTATCTACAGAGAACAAGGTGCTTTTGTTCCATTTTCCGGAAATTGTTTTACTTGTCATCTATAAAAAGACTTGTTGCAACATAACTGCTGTTGTAGAAATCTAGGCATTTGAGACGCCCTGATGTTATCTTTGGCATGCAGTCATGGCTGTTCTCTTCTGAAGTTGCACAAATATAGGATACAAATAAATTGTATATGTTAAAAACGATATTTTATGTGTGATATATAAAGTTGACATTTATCTGAAAAAAGCTATTAAAAATGTATTTATTAGATCATCTTCACTGTGTTGCTCACATTTACCTAGTTCCCTGGCCAAACCAAAGTCAATTATCTTGATCTGCGTGCCGGATGTGTCCACGCAGACGATGTTCTCTGGTTTGAGGTCCAGGTGGATGATGTTCTGCTTGTGCACGTACTGCATGCCCTCCAGGATCTGCTGCACGTAGCGAGCGCTGGTGAGTTCTGTGTGCTCAAAGTTTTCGTCCACGATGCGTTCAAAGAGTTCCCCGCCGGCGACGCTGGGAAGAAAAAAACAACTCAGGGACCTGGTGGTGTGACGGTGAAGCAAGTCACCAGATAAAGATTACTTACTACTCCATGACCATGGCCAACTCTGGACGAGTTTCATACGCAGCCTGACACTGGACTATCTTTGGGTGGTGAAGCTTGTTCATTAGTTGAATCTCTTTGCGAGCTTCAGACTTGTCCTTGGAGGTCCGGGCACGGTAGAACTTGGCTGCAAACTCTTTGCCAGTCTCTTTGTCGGTCACTCGGTACACCTGTCCAAACTTCCCACTAGAATAATAAAAAGTGAGATTGTAATAGAAAATTTCGTTTTTAGCCTCATTTCATTTTTCACCATTTATTTACTGATGTGTTTTTCCATTAAAGAAGTTTCCAGATAATGTTTATATTTTTCCGCAGCTGTGACAGAACAAGAGACCTGAAGACACCTTGGGTAAAACACTTAACCTGGCAATTGTCTTAAAGGACTGACATGTGTGGAATGTAGTTTGTTCTCTTGTTTGATCCTGCACTCATGAGTAACTGGCAAAGAATTAGAAGTTTCTTCCTGAAACCCTTATCGGCTCTCTTCCCTGTCATAATACCGTCCCCTCCAGGAGGTGAGGGATAGTTCATGAGGTGAGGGTAAGGATTGTCTTGTGGTCCATCTGGCAGTAGAGTTAAGATCAGACTTTGGGTGGGTCTTTTCCTTGCTCTGACTATATAACGATGCGATTGCGTTCAGGACTCTTCTCCTGACTGTGTTTAGCGAGACGGGTCTTCGTATGCTTTTGCTTTTGAATAAAGAAACTTAAAGAGAGATTTATATTTCTCTTATTATTGAAACAGATTTTCACTCTGATAAGTGAAATTTCCATAACAAGATCAAGCAGCATTATGAATTGCCTTCATACATGAATTAATGTTAAAGAGAAAGAAAACGCATACTTACACCCCGAGCTTCTCGTGCACATTGTAGTGATCCTTGACCTTGTGTTTGGTGTCAATAGTCACTGTCACATAGGAGCCAGGCTCCTCTTTGATTTCCTCTTTAAGCAAAAACAAAGAGTTATCAATCTGAATAGATACTTCTTCTATCAACAATGCCGGCACATCACTCACTTGAGGTTGCCATCTTGATGTATGGAGACTCTTGGCTCGGGTCGCTGGTACCTGCGAAGTTCCAGGCTCTAACCCTGAACTTGTACCGTCCCAGAGGTGCCAAACCTGAGCAAATGTGGCTCGAGGTGTTCTTACACCTACTTATTTCAGTCCAGCTCCCAGGCTCATTGGGACTGTCTTGAAGGGCCTCTACGATGTAACCCAATAGAGCTGTACCTCCGTCGTAGCAGGGGCCCGTCCAGGACAGAACCAAGGATTGGGTCGAGATCCTGGAAGCAACAGGCTGGGATGATGGGGGAGTGGGTCGGTCTGAAAAGCAAAGAGGATTTTTCTAAATGTAGTAAATATACATCACATTATTGGGGTGGCAGCAAATGAACATTTACATCTCAAAGTTAAACTGTTGAGCATAAATGGGTAGGAAAAAGGATTTGAGTGAATCTGACAAAAGCAATAATGGGATGGCGGGTTGTCCGGGTCAGAGTACCTCCAAAAATTCATGTCTATTATGCAAAATGTATTTGTGCATAATCTGTAATCCATTAAGTCTTTAGTTCAACAAAACACTGAAACAAATCCATAATCTGTTTTTGTTAGTATCCATCAGAAGTGGTCAGAAGGAGGAAAAGTAGGGAACTGGTATCACAGATGTTCACCCATGTGGTCCAATCCAACAGATGAGTTACTCCAGCTCAAACTGCAGAAGTTGACACTGGTTCTGGTAGAAAAGTGTTGGAACCCTGAGTACATTGCTGCTTGTTGCTCAAGGGGCTTGGTAGCTAGAGATCAATCACAGTGGATATGCTAACCAGTCTGGAAGTGCCCTCAATGGGCAAGCACCAGAACTTGACCAACAGAAGAAAGAGGTCTAGTTTGTTAAATGTTTTCTTTTACATCACTTGAATTTCCCAGTGATACGGCTAACCTGGCAGCACATGATACCCATGGTACGGTTCCATGGGTATCAAACAAGCCATCAACTGCAGTATGATGCTGTGGGTCTTGCCATCGATAGGGATGTTACTTTGACACACACAGATGCAGATTGTGGATATCTTTTCAAATAAACCATATTTTTTGATGGCTGGAACCTCTTTCTGCAGATGGCTTAGAGCCAACCAAATATCCCAGATCTCCACCCAATACTTATCCTTAAACGCACCCCCTCTCCAATTACAGAACGATTTCCTGCCAACATCCTAGTACCAGATATCACAGCACACCTTCACTGGAGTCAGGTCAGGCTGTTTGGTTAGCAAAAGTGGGGACAAAGGCCTATTTTATGTTTTCCATCAATCTTTTTTTGAATTCTCTGCATCTCTACAGTAAAAATATTCATCAAATGTTTGTATTTAATCATCTAAAACATTAGATGTCCAATCCCACCTATGACACTGAGCGACACCGTGTGCTGAGCGGAGCCGTGTCTGTTTCGTACAATCACAGTGTACGAGCCCGTGTCTTCCGGAGCGGCCTCAGAAACCTCCAAACTGCTTTGGGTCTTCTCGTTCTTCACGGTCACCCTAGAACCTCCTGACACCACCTGAAGAAGGAAAAGGTTGGTTTTAGAGTCTGAAAGCGCAGATTTGGGTTCACCACAAATTAACTGAGACTATAGTAGTTTTACTTTGGCTCTGTTGTAAATCCAGCAGCAGGCCACAGGAAGAGAGCTGCTCTTGAACACACAGCGTAGCCGAGCCTTCTGACCCACACAAACCTCCACCTTTTCTGGTGGGTCTAGAAACTTCACTGGAGGACCTGAATTCAACAAAAAAAAATCAGCTTAGAAAATACCCAACATTTCAGCAGGATTTGGAATCAAATAATGGAAACTCTGACTGAACTCAGCTGCTTACTTGTAAATGTCACACTTACCTTTGCTCGGGGGAGCTTTTGTTTGAAGTCTGCAGTTTCTGATAACTGTGGAGAATAAAGAGGTAGGTGGACCTACAGGTTGGACTCATGATAGGTGAATTTGAAGAGAAACCAACCAATCATGGAGCAGCAGTCATGATTGGTTGCAGGAGCAAACAAAGCATTGAATCAATCAGCCAGAATTAGATTTCTCCTGACCAGATGGGTAGATTTTGTCTCCAAGTGTGAGTACTGCTTCTTAAGATTTATTTAATATAAGAAGATAAAACAAAATAAAATGTTTTCATGTTCTTAAAACAATTAGATTTTAAATAATAAAAACAAGCTAATAATCTACCTTGATCTCTTTCTTTGTGTTGCCTTTCCCCTTCAGTGGTTTCACAAGATGATGAGACATCGTTGTGCGGCTCATGGTTGCTTGATGTGGGGATTTCCTTTGTTCCGGCCTCTTTTGTAAAACACAGTGACATGGTTTAGTGTAAATAATTCTCCTTAAAAGGCTTGTACTGATTGATACTGGTTCTACTGGTCCTGGTGTTTTTACCTTGACCGGTAATATGTAACAGAGCGCTGCTGGTTGTCTTTCCGCCACTGTTTTCAGCCACGCAGGTAAACTCACCAGCATGTCCGGTTGAACACTGAGTCAGGGTCAGACTGGCAACACTATTTTCAAAGGAAGTTCTACCTGCAGTTACACTAACACCTAAGTAAAAAGAAGTATATGTCTAATAAGTTAAATTTAAACATTGAAAAAATGCAGAAAAATTCTATCTTTACTTTAATCACATTTACCAACAGGAAAATATTCCAATTGTTGTTCAACATGCTAGTACCAGCAAAAAGCACGTCAGTGTTTTTCTCAAACAAACAGAGAGAGAGGGAGAGAGATCTTTGACCGTCTCTCCAGAATGTCTTGCTATCTTTTTTCAGAGGCTTTCTGCAGGATTTAGCTTTGGAGGCAGAAAAGACCACAGAGGATGGTCGATTTTGTGTCTGGTGAATCAATTCTGTGCAGATTTGGCCGTATGTTTTGGATTATTAGCCTTCTGACAGACCAAATGATGATCCATTTTCAGATTTTTCAGAAGCCACAAGGTACTTTCTTTAACACTTCAGAAAGAGTTTATAAAGCCACATGCTAACAAGTTATACTTGCACCACAAGAAAACAGGAAGTCATGGATTACTCATACAAAGTTGCTAAAGATAATGATCAACTTAAAATTGTTAAAGAATATATTTAATAAAAGGCTTTAGTTAAACTAATTTTAAAGGTGCTAATGAGTTTAACAACACTTATCACTCAACATATGTAGAATACACAGCTTATACTCAAATTGAAGGTTTTATTTTTCAAATATTTTTAATGCTTAGAGCACTAAAATATAATTGTAGTAAAAGTTTTTCAAATTTTTCAGGGATGCCAATAATTTTGGAGGATGTGTATCATTTTGAAACATTGCATCACTCACCATTGTGCAGCCAGGAAACATTCAACGGCTGAGTTCCTGTGATAACACCTTGAAACTTAGCGCTTCCTCCGACGCAGACCGAGCAATCCCTGATCGATTCCTTAAACTTGGGTGCTTCCAAACTCTGAGTTGTTCCTTGTTTGACACCTTCGGAGAAAAGTAGATACTTCAGCATGTTCAGTCATGTTTTACATTTTGTTTTTCACTGAACAACCAGGAGGAACCAGCTCATCTGAGTCCTAATGTGTCAGTTTTTTAAGATCTCTACATCTAGCAAAGTAGATACCTAAAGAGATTACACCTCCATAACAAATGATCAAAATGTTTGGAATGTTGCAAAGGTTATTTATAAATCTGAAACTAATCTAACTATTCAATTGGATTAGTTATCTCTGACGTTACAGTGGTGGTCTTTAAAGTGTGGGAGTTTTTCAAGGTGCTTGCAAGCTTTTCCCTGAAAAGCACAGTTGTACAGATTAACTGAAGTTGGAATATGGAACAGGGTGGGCAATGGGTGGTCACCGGTGGATAAAAGAAGAATTTCAGTCTGTTAAAGCTTGTGTACATTTAGTGGAGAACGCGGGATGTCGCATGTTAAACTAAAACCATGTTGGAATTTAGCTGAAAACAGACCTAGCTGCTTCTCTTCTTTTCCTGAAAATCCTCAACATACCTGCTTTTACTTTAGGCTTAAAGCACCGACAGGAAGTTTAGTGGGTTGGAGAAATGAAGAGTCACAAATTCCTTTTCACATGTGGCACTGATTAAGCTGATTTTTAAAAAGTGGTAATGATTTGTCAAATACAAATGCAATTTTAACAAAAAATTGTAAAAAAAAATGTTTGGAAGCATATCAGAAAAGATTTGGGCCTGCAAAATGTCGGGTCGTGAACGTGTTTTGTCACCAGGCTGCATCAAATCTAGGAAGACTCTGTAAATGTTTAGGAACAGAGACGACCAAATGTTTACTCTTGAGTAATAGGTCTGGACTCCAGGCGTCTCTTTTTAGTCCCAAACTCCTGGCGTTTTAATAGATGCAGGCTGTCATTTTGTTCTATCGTAATAAGCAGAGCAGAGTTCAAGTAGCTCACAGATGTGCAAGTTATGCAATGTGAAAAAAATGTGCAAGAGAACCCTTATGGATTGTGATCTAAAATTTAATCATTTGAATGATACTCACTTTTCCTTAAGTTAACTCAAGAATGGAGCGGATTTACAACATTTAGTCTAAGATACTTTTCAAAAGTATTGAGAAACTTTAAATTTTGTCACATTTATCACACTATAATCACAAACCTGAGTGTATTTCATGGTGCAACAAACACATCTGCAGAGTATCCCATAAGCACAAAGTAGAAAAAATGATGCATCATTTACTAAAATCTTCAACTAACAAAAATCTGAAATGTGTGGCATGCTTTTATGTTTAGCCACCAAGAGTGAAAACATTGTAGAGCCAACTTTTGCAGCAGCTACAGCCTCAGGTTTTTGGGGGTATGTCTCTACCAGTTTTACCAATCTAGAAACTTCTTCAGATTGAATGAAGAACATCTGTGAATGTTCTTACCAAAGATTCCATTGGATTTAGGTCTGGACATTGACTGGGCCATTATAATATATGACTGCATCGATCTAAGCCGTTACACTGTAGCGCTACCTGCATAGTTTAGGGTGCTTGTTCTGCTGGAAGTTAAGTAACACATATTTGACTTTTTTTTTTCATAATAGGGTGATTTCGGAAGACCAGAAAGGAAAGGAAATGAAGCCGAATACAAATACAAATCACATTTTCAGATTATATTTGTAACAAATATCCAAAACTTTCACTTTGACTTCACAATTATGCACAAATTTCTGTTGGTCTTCCTTCCAAATCTTTAAAAATTTGACTTTAATTTGGAAAATGTTATAATTAAAATCCTTAAAACATCTAAACAGTTAAAACACAGTGGAATTTTTTTTTTCTCCCATGCACCCCAAGTTTTGAAAACATAAGTGGCATCCTAAATTCAAAATAAGCTACTATATTTTTTATAAAACAATGAAAAATTTGCAGCTTTTCTTTGTATAGAGTCAAAAGTATTCGGCCATTCTTGTTTTCGGTTCGTTCAGTCATTGAATAGGTAGATGTCAAAACAGATAAATGTTTTAGTTTGAATGTCTTTTGGTCCACAGATGATTATAAAATTGTCTCCTTACAAGCTGCTAGAAAAAAGCTTTGAAAACTGAACATTGTTTTTACAGTTTACTGAGATTTTACCTGTTGCAGATGAACATCTGAGCTTGTTGTTTCCTGTTATTGTCCTGTATGTGGTGTCCAGTCCATTCTGTTTCTGCTTCCCTCTCTGAGGCTTGAGGGCCAGCCGGAAGGTGGACACATACGTCTTCGGGTTCTTGTCGTCCTTGTCCATCTTTCAGTTAGAACAAGAAGTCACCAGCTGTTGCTCATCTGTAAGTCCTGCTCTGTGGGTTTTGGTTTGATTTCCTCACTTTAAAAGCCCAAAGTGAAAGTTAGGTGCAACTTCACAGCTCTGTCCGTATTCACACATCTTCAGAGAGAGCCTCTGTTTTCCCTCTGCCCCAGTATGCATTTGCAGGAAACAGGCAGATTTATCGGGAAGGCCAATCAAAAACACAGATGTCCAGCCCCCGTTGGCCCTCTGTACTGCAAAAAGGGACGGGAAGAGTCAGAGAAGGAAGTGAGTGGGTGAGGGAAAGCATTCAACCTGAAGACAAACTGATAGCAACAAGATGGGGAAAAAATAAGGACGCAGTAAAAAAAAAAGAGAATTAAGAGCAAACTTACCTCTAAAAAGGTCCCCTCACTCAAATCCAATCTCGGCTGTCAGCTTGTCTCTGGCATTGTACTCTCTGTCCTCCCTTCTCCCTGTATACACTCAACAAAGCGTTGCGTGAGCTGTTGTAACAGAGTCACAGTGAGGAAACAAGAAGAGCCAGTAGAGCAACTATCTCAAAGCTTTCACTCTGCTGTGTAGTGAGAAAATATCTACCAAAATCTCTGAAATCTCTTTTAGTCTGATCGCAGGAATAAAAGTGGAGAGCAGGGATGTTGTGACCTCAGAGGTTTGCAATGGGCCTTTTTTGCAAATTACATTCAAATAGATACTTTCAAGGTGTGTCTTAAGTTATGTTGTGAACATGTGTTTGCCACGGGCTACCTTTACCTAGTCTCAGTATTCAAATGGTGTTTATAGTACCTGGAAGACGTTTTCCTACCCCTTCAACTTTTTTACATTTTGTCACATTACAACCACAAACTTCAATGTATATTGTTTGAATTTTTTTTTATGACTAACTCACACAACGTGGACCTCATCATTTCTTTTCTGTAAATAAAAATCTGAAAAGTGTGGTGTGCATTTGTGTTAACCCCCTTTTACTCAGTAATTTTAGTAGAAATCCAGCTATCCTGTGAAGGCGGCTGTGATTTGTTGGGGAAATTGTATAACAATAAATTAGGGGAGCAGCTGAGAAGCCCATGGTATCTCTGGAGGAGCCGCAGATATCCACAGCTCAGGTGGGAAATTCTATTCTATTCTCAGACAACTAAGCAGTGCACTCCAAAAATGTTACAAATCTTTTCCACAGCAAAGATGTGCAAAAAACTGAGACTCCAACTGCTCCTTTTCCACTGTTAAACACGGTGGTAGTATTATGATGCTGTGGGGTTGCTTTTCTTCAGCAGGGACATTGCAGTAACCTCACAATTGAAAGCTCAAAACATTGTCCTGAGCCGTATGCAACGAAATTTCGTTCTGTATACACCCTGTGCATGCAAAATGACAATAAAGTCAGTCTAAGTCTAAGCAGTTGGTTTTAATTGATGAAAAAAATGGATGAATGGTTTGAAACTTAGGAAGAAGTTTATCTTCCATCTGCATAGAGGTTATGAATATTTAGTCAGAGCTGTATTTTAACTGTTTATTATTAAAATAATACTAATAATGATAATACACAAGAGAAAAGCATCACTTTAGCTCCAAATATTTAGTAACATTTCATTGAAGTTTGTGTTTGCTACAAAACACAAACATATGCAATAAGTATGAATATTTTTTTCAGGATACATTAGCCTTTGTGTTGTTTTAAAAAAAGCATAAATATGAGGGACATATTTTACTTTCACTTCATTTATTGGAAGGTGCAACTTAATCTGACTGTAAAAATACTGTAAAGTTTTTCGCATTCACCTTTATTTAGCTGCTGTGTTCCAAAACAGCTCTTATTTATTTATTTCAAACAGACAAAAGCAAGAAAGAAAAAAATTAAAACAAATTATCATACCCAGTTGACATGCAATGTTAAGTTATCTGTTTGAAAAGGAGCAGGTAAAAGATACAAGATCTTATTTCTTGCTCCTCTCATCAACTTATGAACATTTAAATCTCCAAACACCGAATAAACTTAAATTATTTCCACATTACATAACACTTAAGTCTCACATTCTCATCTTCAAATATACAATTAAATTGCTGAAGAAAAAACAACTGGATCACAAGGGGCCATTATGTAACCCATCTGGGAGCCATTTTTCAACCCACATGAGCCCCATATGTTAATGTTCACAGTGTTAAGACTAAACAAAAAATATACTCCAAAGTGTTTTTAATAAGTAATTGATTGATTCAAATTAACATGACATACACATCCAGACAATTTCTATTTGCTGGTGATTAGCTACAAAAAATACTGTAGCAAATATTGAGGATTACTTCCCAATAGATGTGATGTTTGGAGCGAAATGTAAGTAAAAAATGCATGTCAGAAAACTTCTAGACTACCAGCTATGTGTGTGTGTGTGTGTGTCTGTGTGTGTGTGTGTGTGTGTGTGTGCGTGTGTGTGTGTGCGTGTGTGTGTGTAGGTGTGTGTGTGTGTGGGCGTGTGTGTGTGTGTGTGTGTGTGTGTGTGTGTGTGTGTGTGTGTGTGTGTGTGTGTGTGTGAGGGGAGGGTAGGTGGTACCATGTAGCAGCTGGTCATCATTTACTTCAGACAGCAAACATGTCGCCTCGCATCAAATCACACTGATGGATGGATGGAGCAGCCTGAGGAACTGTGAAGCTGACATGAAATCAGTCTCTGCAGCTCTGCACAGCATTGTATAACCTCGGTTCTGCTCAATTTTGGATGCCTCATTAATCAGGCTCTCACATCTTCCCCATAAACAAACCCAATGAAATCCGCTGGAGAAACATGTTAATTTCAGGAACTGTCTCGCATAAATACAGTAACGTTCCGCTGTTCCTTTCATGTTCAAAAGAGAGTTGTTTGAGTTTTCCCCTGTTTCTCTCTTTATTTCAGGAGGTTTTGATCTTTACGTAGATCTGCAAAAACAGATCTACGATAAAGTTTGTCAATTACGTTTTTCTTGTATCTTGTTGATCAGTTTGAATGAAAAATCTATCTATCTATCCTGCAGTTTATTTATCTCCTGGTATACTGGCAGGGAGATAAATATGAAAAATGTGTGTATGTGCGTCCTGAAATTTACACTAAACTGCTTTTATGGACTGCTCCCCTCATTTCATCACTAATAAAAATTTTAAAAATGAGTGATTTATTGTTTTAAAGTCCTTTGTGCTTTGACAGGAATTATCCTTATCACATACAAACATTTCAAAGTTTTGACCAGTTCTGTGGAATTCCAAACAGGAAAAGCATTGCAGCGTGGGAAGGACACAGTCCTTTCTGAGCGCTGACTGCTCCAACTATGGTAATGGTTTAACTTCCTGTTCTCATGGAGTCCTTCAAAGACTCTCTGTAAGTCATTCAATCATTAGCCAATCATTTCCAGAAACTCGCTCCGACACTTGGGGACTCCACAATAGTCCATCAGTCCAAGACAATGAAACAAAGAGCAGACTTTATGTAAGGGATGTTATCCTTGTGTCTGCAAGGCAACTGACTCGAGGCTTTTTCACGGTAGAGCTGGAGCAAAATGCGCCCCCTTGTGGAGGACCTTTCAGCCTGCGTGGTTTTAGAACTGTGGTGTCCCGGTTTTTGACCTGAGTGAAGTTGGGTCCCCCCACCTTCTTCAAATTAGACAAAATTGGTGTCAAACGTTTGTGTTACATTTGTGCAGCAAAATGTTTTTGTTTGTGCCGCTATCATTTTAAAGATGTGAAGAAATGTTTCCAGAGGTCATGAAAGGACAACCAGCCACCCCGACCCCCACATTCTTCAAATCAGACAACTCGACTACGTTTGTGCACTGTTTTTGCTGCACAAACCACCAAAAACGTAGCCGAGTTGACTGACACCTATGAAAGTTGAAAGTGGGGGGGGCTGGTTGACCTTTTGACCTTTACACTCTCATTAATATCTTCAAAGTCAAAGTGGCACAAACAAAAATCTTTGCTGCACAAACCAGGACAAATGTAACACAAATGTTTGACACCAATTTCTGTCTGATTTGAAGAAGGTGGGGGGCCAACTTCACTCAGGTATCTTATTGCAATGAGGGCCAAAGTCATTAAGTTGAAAGCATTTGGGGCAGCTGGAATATTATTTTTTTATATATATAATACTTTTAAAGCAAATTTTTCGTGTCTGTTTTTTTATTTGTCTGCTCAGTCACAAACCGAACAATTTCATTTTTATTAAGCTTAACAAAATAGTAGGATCTTTGTAGAAAACACATCTGTAAGTTATTGTAGATACAAAACATAAAAACGGCCCACAGTTCGTAATTTTCTAATTGTTTTCTTATTTGAGAAGTAAGATTTGTTTTTGAGAAGTTTGTGGTTCAAAAACAAGATGAATGCAAATACTTAATAAATGGGACTCCATTTTTTGTACCTCAGATTTTTTTAAGATGTTATTTTAAGACGTTATTAAAGGTGTCCATCTGCATCAACCTTGCAGATCAGATTTGCTCCATTGTCGAACTGAGCTTCCCAGAAGCCTTTAGAGAGCCGCACATGGCCCCCAGGACGCACTTTGTTATAACCAATGTTCTGAATCATGCTATGCATTGTAAAATTGTTACAGCTGATCCAGCCTAAACTGCAACTATCTTAAGTGATATTGTTTTTAACTGTTGTGTAATTTTCTATGCATGCAATCTGATAAAACTTCAAAGCGCTGGGAAGGAGAAAATCTCATGAGTTTACAGAAAGGACTTGTTTTGCTGCCATTAAATGAGTCTCTCTACACAGCTTTGTATTTGGCCTCTGCTTTTTGGGATCAAATTCCTGAATCAGCTAAGGACGAATCTATTTAGGATAAACATTTAAAATGGAGACTAATGTAACTCACCAGTTGATAGGAAACTGTTTTTCCTACAAGTTGTGGATTTCTGTAACTCCATTAGAGTTACCATGGGCCTCTTCTGATTGGTTGTCAATGTAAAAGTATGGAATATCCTATCCCCCTAAAGTATGGAATATTATTTTATAACCAAATTTTCTCAAAACCGATCCATAATTTTATCCATCGCCTGTCTGTTCCTTGGTCATCATAATATTGTTTGTTCACCAATGTTCTCTAACAAATATCTGAGGACGTCACATAAGAGCTGAGAGTAAATTACACACAGGTGGACTTAAATTTCTATTTGAAAAACATGGAAAATCATGTATCACTTAAGATTACTTCATGTAATGATGATCTACTTCATATTTGTCCACCAAATAAAATCACACTAACATACTTAGCTTGCAGTTGTAATGTAACAAAATACTGTATTTTTCTGACTATATTCCGCTACTTTTTCCCACCATGCAGCTTTGAACCATGCGGCTTGTAGTCCGGTGTGGCTTTTCTGTTGATTTTTTCTTCAACCAGTAGGGGGCTCTTTAGCAGGAAGTGAATCATTAGAAGTCAAAAATTGGAAATCAAAGAAGAAAGCGCTAGTTTTCATTTAAAACAAGCACATGCTAGCAACAGGCACGACTGAGAAATGTTTTCAAACTCTTCAAACCCCCTCTTCATGGAAACCACACAAAGAAGTTCATATGATGCAACTTTTAAGTTCTGGCAGTACAAATCGATATCGGCGGAGATCTCAGTGGCTTATAGCCCGGTCCGGCTTATATATGTACGTTGCCAGTTTAAAAAAAAAAAAACTTTGTAGGTGCGGCTTATCGTAAGGTGCGCTCTATAGTCCGGAAAAACGGTATATTTAAAACAAAATTATAAAATTTAAGCACTTTTTTTTAGGCCAAGTAAGATATATGCTGAAAATAGAAAATACACAACAGAAAAAATTACACAAAATTGATAAAAATTGCTGTCAACATTTGGGATGAAAATGATTAATGAAAGGGGATTTAATAACAAAAACTCCACAAAGAAGGCATGATCATACAAAGCTGATCTCTCTGGTGCTGTATTACTACACTGCCTGGCCAAAAAAGAAGTCGCCACTTGTATTTAACTAAGCAAATAGGTACAAGCCTCCTATTGGATAAGTACTGCATAGGCGATTATCTTTCAGCTGGCATCAAGTTATTTAACCCCAGCTGATGCAATGAGTAACTCCTCATTTCTTAAACAACCATGGCAAAAGACACATCCTGTGGTCGTGGAAAAGATGTTAGTCTGTTTAAGAAGGGTCAAATCATTGGCATGCATCAAGCAGAGAAAACATCTAAGGAGATTGCAGAAACTACTAGAATTGGGTTAAGAACTGTCCAACGCATCATTAAAAACTGGAAGGATGGTGGGGAACCACCGTCTTCCAGGAAGAAATGTGGTCGGAAAAAAATCCTGAATGATCGTGATCGGCGATTACTGAAACGTTTGGTCAAATCAAATCGAAGAAAAACAACAGCAGAACTCAGGAGTATGTTTAATTGTGAACGCAAAAGCATTTCCACACGCACAATGCGAAGGGAACTCAAGAGGTTGGGATTGAACAGCTGTGTAGCCGTAAGAAAACCTCTAATCAGTAAGGCTAATGTTGTGATTTAAACTCGACGGACCCAAAACGTGTGAGCACACGAACAGGAAATCAGCCAACACAGAATAATCAGAGTTTACTTTTTTTATTCTTTTTTAGCGCTAGAAAAGAGAGACGCTTACCCTCACAGGCTAATTTGTTGTGGAGTGAATATAACCGAAATTATACAGCATCTGCTCAAACACGGAAGACACATTACTTATATCCTAAAGTCCGCCTCCTGGTCTGCTGATGTGTTACGTCACTAAGGTCGTCCTAGTGGTCAGACGATGGGCTAAAGTTAAGTTTCGTTTCTACAGAAAGTGTCCATATAAAACAAAAGGCTTTTGTGCAGAATCTTTGTTTCCGTAGATGTGTGTGCGTGCATGTATGGTGCGTTTCTGGAGTAAACGTCTCAACACTAACCAGAAAAAAAGGCTTCAGTTTGCTAGGGAGCATAAAGATTGGACTCTGGAGGAATGGAAGAGGGTCATGTGGTCTGATGAGTCCAGATTTACCCTGTTCCAGAGTGATGGGCGCATCAGGGTAAGAAGAGAGGCAGGTGAAGTGATGCACCCATCATGCCTAGTGCCTACTGTACAAGCCTGTGGGGGCAGTGCTATGATCTGGGGTTGCTGCAGTTGGTCAGGTCTAGGTTCAGCAACATTGTGTGCCCAAAGAATGAGGTCAGCTGACTACCTGAATATACTGAATGACCAGGTTATTCCATCAGTGGATTTTGTCTTCCCAAATGGAACGGACATATTCCAAGATGACAATGCCAGGATTCATGGGGCTCACATTGTGAAAGAGTGGTTCAGGGAGCATGAGACATCTTGTTCACACATGGATTGGCCACCACAGAGTCCAGACCTTAACCCCATTGAGAATCTTTGGGATGTGCTGGAGAAGGCTTTGTGCAGTGGTCAGACTCTCCCATCATCAGTACAAGATCTTGGTGAAAGATTAATGCAACACTGGATGGAGATAAATCTTGTGACACTGCAGAAGCTTATTGAAACAATGCCACAGTGAATGTGGGCTGTAATCAAAGCTAAAGGCGGTCCAACAAAATATTAGAGAGTGTGACCATTTTTTGGTGGTGACTTTTTTTTTGGCCAGGCAGTGTATTATGGGATTTTACTGATGAAGAATATTGTTTCTTAATTGTGAGGTTTATTGTTGTTTTGTGATTGTTTCTGGTGCTTTATCAAATAAGAAGATGTGTGATTAATTACAACAATTGCATGAATGTTTTTTGAGGGATCTTTTCTACATTCAGGATTCTAACCTGGTAAATGCAACTTTGTGTTATAGCTGTAATTCTGTTTGTTTGCTACAAAGTAAAAAAAAAAAATCTGACAAACTACCTCCAGGAGAAGTGATTTAATTTATTCATTTAAAATGTTTTGTTTTTTTTGCCAAAGGTTGTGGTCTCCTCTCAGGCGACTGAGCCTGGCTTAAGCTCTGAGAAAATCAGAAAAAGAACACTGAGGAGATTGAAGCATAAGAAGATCTGCAGAACAAAGAAAATCCATGGATCCCTGGAGCAAATTCAGATGGAGACTGCTGTGTTCAGGCTGGAGGCCTCAACTCTTTTCCAGACTGTGGAGTCGGACCAGGTTTCCTGCAGATTCTCAGGAGCCAAATGCTGGAGAAAGAGTTTAAGCTAAAATTCCATGTTTTCTGAAGAAAATACATGTATTGCAAAGTTTCTATAATATCAAATATCATAAATATTATGCAACACATCCAACATCTGGTCATTAGACTGGATTAAAACCCTACTTTTTCTTGACACTATGCAAAGTAAGCAAGATCATAAAGAAAAGTCACAAAGAATCCATAACAAGCCGTTTATTTCAAGACTTTTGGTCACATTTTTAGTAACTGTGAAGGTGCCTGTATGTTAGATGGCAACAATTTAGGTAACAACACATTTGTTGTTGTCAGGCATGTCTGGGAAAAATAATTTGCCATCCTACCATCACAAATGTAAACTTGTGGAGTTTGATAGGATTTTAACAGGAACCATTTCCTTTGCTTAAATCAGATTAAAGTTTAGCATTTCAGGAACAAACCCTCCAAACTGGGTCTGATGTGATAGAAAAGATGAAAAACTCGAAAACCCCCTCATGATAAATACAGTAGAGGATCTGTTATGCTGTGGGCCTGTTTCTCTTCCATTGGAACCTTGTTATGAAATTTTTTTTATATTCTTGTGTTGTTTGAAACTGCCAGAAAGTGCTTGTGGTTTTATATTTCTGTCTGATTATGTCACTCCATACATAAATTACTATTGCTCTAAGTTGAGTAACTACATTTTACTTCTGCCTGACAAAAATAAGCTGAAGTAATACTGCTCTTAGTTGTGTACAATTTCATTTTCTCCTAAATGGTTCACCAGACAAAGACAACCAGCAAGATTTCAAATGAGCAACTTCTTTAGTTTAGCTTGTGTGATGCTACAATGCAAATGTATTAAAAGGAGTCCTGCCTTTTGATCAGATACGTCTGTTTGAATGTAATCAAGCCACTTCTCATTTTCTTACAGCTGAACGATAGACGCACAGAGCAGCTCAGAGAGACCGTGAGCTGCTGTCGACTGAGGAGCGTCTAAAGCTTTTCTGTTATTTCAGTTCAAGGCAACATAGAGCTAATTGTTTCACGATGTGTTCTTTCTGCAGCACCAAATGTTGGTTCGTTTTCTTCAATGGCATCTTCTTGGTGAGTACTGCCAACGATTTTACTTTTCAAGAATAGCGTTAGGAGATGCACTGGTCAAATTTATTAATATACAAAGTAATCATAAAAAGATACAAGTTAGCAGGGAGAAACAAAAACCTGCATTTTTAAGTGACAAGCATGTCATATTTTACAGGAAAAATTATGAGAATGCACCACATGTCTAGTGAATACAGCACTGGAAGCATAGATCTTGACATTGACTGGTCTGAGGAAGTTCTTAAAAAGATGAAAACGCTAGGATTAAGTTGAAAAGAAGAGCTCTTCTGTCATTTCTCATAAAAAATTAAAATATTATTAAAGGTCTTGTGGTTTTCTATAAATGAACAAAGTGTGGGGGACAAAATTCTGAAATTATTTGTTATTTGTTCTCTGTACAGTCAGTTAAACTCACAGGACAGACCAAGCTTAATTAAAAAGTCCCAAATGAATAACTTGAAGACAGAGTGTAAGCTTGTGACCCTTTTTGATTTCAGTGTAACTTTGTACAATTTAACAGATAAGTTATCTATTTATCTGGTCTCTTTTTCAATTTATCTGTGTGATTCTGGGAAACTTCTTCCATATCTTTCTATGAACACCATAGCATATGGAAACAGATCTAATTTAAATAATCTGCTTCATAAATTGAGAAAACTTTGGATTAGTCACAGTTTTAACACAAATGCCATATTTTGGCAGAAGGAATAATTATATAATGTGACAAAAACCTCAGTCAAAGAGTTACACTGCCTGGCCAAAAAAAAAGTCGCCACCTGGATTTAACTAAGCAAATAGGTACAAGCCTCCTATTGGATAAGTACTGCATAGGCGATTATCTTTCAGCTGGCAACAAGTTATTTAACCCCAGCCAATGCAATGAGTAACTCCTCATTTCTTAAACAACCATGGCAAAAGACACATCCTGTGGTCGTGGAAAAGACGTTAGTCTGTTTAAGAAGGGTCAAATCATTGGCCTGCATCAAGCAGAGAAAACATCTAAGGAGATTGCAGAAACTACTAGAATTGGGTTAAGAACTGTCCAATGCATCATTAAAAACTGGAAGGATGGTGGGGAACCATCGTCTTCCAGGAAGGAATGTGGTCGGAAAAAAATCCTGAGTGATCGTGATCGGCGATTACTTAAACGTTTGGTCAAATCGAATCGAAGAAAAACAACAGCAGAACTCAGGAGTATGTTTAATTGTGAACGCAAAAGCATTTCCACACGCACAATGCGAAGGGAACTCAAGGGGTTGGGATTGAACAGCTGTGTAGCCGTAAGAAAACCTCTAATCAGTAAGGCTAACCAGAAAAAAAGGCTTCAGTTGTCAGGCTCAGGCACTGATGGACACGGGGACTGAACAGCAAATTACCAACCAGGTGTTTATTGGGCGGTCAACAATTCTTAGTCAGACAGGCCTGGGTCAGAACCAGGGGATCAAATCAGGATCAGGCGGCCCCTGATCTTAGGGCCGGGCAAACAGGGGATCCGAGCCCGCGGGTCCAGAGTCCAGGTCGAAACGGGGATCCGGTCAGACAAGCCGGGGGGTCGAAGCCAGGAGGTTCTTATCCAATGGAGAGGGTCAGGGATCAGGGACAGGAGAGGGATCGCGCTGAGGGTTTTACAACAATCTGACGCCGTGCAGGGGGAGTTCCGTCCTTATAAAGCAGCAGCTGGAGATCAGGAGGATGATGATCAGGTGCGAGTGGTCACTGCACAACAGCAGCTGTGACATCAGTTTGCTAGGGAGCATAAAGATTGGACTCTGGAGGAATGGAAGAGGGTCATGTGGTCTGATGAGTCCAGATTTACCCTGTTCCAGAGTGATGGGCGCATCAGGGTAAGAAGAGAGGCAGGTGAAGTGATGCACCCATCATGCCTAGTGCCTACTGTACAAGCCTGTGGGGGCAGTGCTATGATCTGGGGTTGCTGCAGTTGGTCAGGTCTAGGTTCAGCAACATTGTGTGCCCAAAGAATGAGGTCAGCTGACTACCTGAATATACTGAATGACCAGGTTATTCCATCAGTGGATTTTGTCTTCCCAAATGGAACGGGCATATTCCAAGATGACAATGCCAGGATTCATCGGGCTCACATTGTGAAAGAGTGGTTCAGGGAGCATGAGACATCTTTTTCACACATGGATTGGCCACCACAGAGTCCAGACCTTAACCCCATTGAGAATCTTTGGGATGTGCTGGAGAAGGCTTTGTGCAGTGGTCCGACTCTCCCATCATCAATACAAGATCTTGGTGAAAGATTAATGCAACACTGGATGGAAATAAATCTTGTGACACTGCAGAAGCTTATTGAAACAATGCCACAGCGAATGCGGGCTGTAATCAAAGCTAAAGGCGGTCCAACAAAATATTAGAGAGTGTGACCATTTTTTGGTGGCGATTTTTTTTTTGGCCAGGCAGTGTATTTTGGTTATTTTCATTCTTGGAGCTATAGGAAATGTTACAGTGTAAAAAACATTTTTTTTAAATTAAAAAAATTAAAATCAAGTCATGTTTTTATTGGCTGCCTAACATAACTTCTGATTGGCTAATCAGGCAGCCATGACTTATTCACCCCTCAGAAGAACAAAAGAACATTTTTGCGTTTATTTTTGCTTAATTTATCAATAAAGTAGTTCTTAGTGAGAATGACAATAAATTTAATTTCTTATTTTTATCTTCCACTTATCCTGAGATTATTGTTGATTCTAGATCTACAATATACATCCTAAAAAAATATGCAAAAATCTCCAGATTCTTCTGTTTTTTCATAGATTACGCAATAAGACGGTAAAATAATTAATTTTTCGGATTGAAATTTGATAGATTAAGAAATTGACTACTAGATCATGAGTATTAGCTGAGCTTAATATTGCAACAGCAGTATTCTTAGGTGTTTCGCTTTTGTCCTTCAGGCATCTGGGGTCGCCCTCATCACGATCGGAGCTCTCCAGTACTCGACCTACTTGCAGATCGGCACTTTTGCAGGGAGCAGCTTGTCCAAAATCGCCATCGTCCTCATTGCCGTGGGCACCATCATCACCCTTGTGTCCCTTTTGGGACATTGTGGGGCATTCCTGAATAATTCTCCCATGGTGTTTTGTGTATGTACCAAATATTCCAAAATAGTTTTAAAACTCTCTTAGTTAAATGTGACTCAAGTTTATCTAAAAAGACGATTCATTTTTCTCTGTTTCTTGGTGGATTAGTTCATCTGCATCCTGATAATCATCGTCCTTTTGGAGATATTTACAGGAGCTGCTTTTTTTATATTTCGCAGCAGGGTGAGGCACTTTAATCCTTCCTTCAGGAAATTATTTTTACATCAAAGTAAAAAAAAAAACTGAAGGATGGATCTGAAAATATCTTTAATATCATTATATAAAAAACATAATAGCACCTTAAATAAAACTAAGTGCTGTGCCATCATGGGCTTATGCTGATCTCTGATTTTTTTCTGCAGACTGCCCTTGTGCAAATGAACAGCAGGATCAACACCCAAGTTCGGACCGCGGTCTACAAATACAGCCCAAAGGACAGACACGCCATCAACAGGATGCAGGAAAAGGTGATAAACAACATTGGGAGAAACAGAATAGAAATTACCTTTATTGTCCCTCACTGAGGGACCAGCAGCAAAGTGAAAGACAAACAATGCATGCAGATTCATCCTCCTACTACTTCCTGTCGTCTTCTTTCTTGTTTTCACCGGTAGTAAAATTTGACCGTTGATCACATGACTCGAGTGAAGCGGAAAAAGTGTTTCCAAAATACATTTACTGAGATACGGTCGAAAAACCACCTCATCCCAGCGCAAAAACATTTGATCAAAAACAAGTTTGTTTTGGGGGGGGTTTTTTTTCAAAATTTGTGTTTTTGTAATTCAAATTTGTGCATTTCAATGGTTAATGGAAGCGCAGCAACTGAAGGAGCTCTTCAGTTCAGTAACAGCTTTATGCCTGGGGAGGGGGACATTGTCCAACAGTGATGTCATCTGAGCAAGACTCCTTCTGTCTCCTTCCACATTCACTGGGTCATAGGGGCATTTTAGCACAGAGCTGGTCTTCCTGAGGAGCTATAACTGCTTCCTCTCAACTGTAGAGAGGAAGCAATATCACGCCTGATATTTAACAAAATATCACACGCCTGATATTTAACAAAATATCAGGCGTGTGCAGTCAGGCGTGTGTCTAATCCTTTCAATTTTGAAAGGATTAGAATAAATTTAAACTTGTGCATCCATTTTTTGTTCAAATGTATTTTTAAATCCCCATAATTGTAATGAAGTTATTTATACCAATTGAGTGTATATAGACTGTTTATTTCTTCTTTTTTTTCCTTTTTCAAAACTGACAAAATGTAATTTAGGCATTTAGGATGTAACTTCTAACTTTTAACCTTTCTCTACTTTAACTTTTGCTGCAGTTCAGATGCTGCGGCGCCGACACTTACACCGACTGGTCCAGAAGTGTGGGCTGGCGAAACCATGAAGCTGTGCCAGATTCCTGCTGCCCGGAGAAGAGAAAAGGCTGTGGACATGACAAGAAAAAAGCTCACAGAAAGGTCTGCTCTGCTGAGATATTTCAGCTGAAGAGTCTAACCACATTTCTGAGGATAAACAGTTAAACTCTGTCTTCTTCCTCAGGGATGTATCTCAGCTTTAAAGCTCTTTCTGTTGAAGAATCTGGTGTGGGTCGGCGGTGTTTGCATTGCTCTTGGAATCACAGAGGTAAACTGCTTATAAAGTTTTAATAAGATGTCAGAAGCCTTAAATTATGTAAAAATGTATTCATTAAAAGCCAGAATGTGAATCAAAGGCAGGCTTTAGATCTTCCCTTGGGAAAATACACGACAGAAGCACATGTTTAGCCACTGCATTTATGGAGCAAATGTACATTTTACCTGGTAGGATTCTGCAAAAATCAGACTCCATTCTTACTCAAGCAAATTAAAAGTCAGTTATATTATTTTAAAAGCTAAAGCAACTCTTTAGGTATGCTACATTATTTCATTCCCAGCGTCTAACTCCATCTTTTACCCTTTGCAGGTGTTTGGCGTGGTAGTCGGAGTGTGCCTCTGCCTGGACATTAAACGCAAAAATTACGAGAATGTCGACTAATTCATCATCACAACCATCTTTACACATCAACAAACAAACTTGTTTGATCATAATATACATTTTTGTTTTATGTAATTATATGCTCGAAACCTCTAGGTTTAAGCTCAATAAAGAACCTAAAAAAAATTTCGATCCATATTCTATGTTAATTTTAAACTGTTTACCTGTTAGTTCTTTCTAAGAACAGAGCTCAAATCAATAGGTTGTACAGGTTAAAGGTTATTGGCTCTTTGAATTAATCCATTCATATGATGAATTAGCCTACTTAGCAAAACAAAGTCAGAGATGGTGGGAGATGTCCGAGTTAAATGCAGAGCAATATTGGAAGAAATTTTTTTTAAATCTTAAAAAAAAAAAAGAAGAACAATTTGAAACTTGGCCAAAGGTTCACCGCTTAGGATGCTTCTAACCAGCAAAAACAGGGAGGCTGGGCACAGATGACGTAGCTAAATAAAGGACAATACAGGAAGAAAACTTGTTAAAAGCAACACAAGGCCTAACCCTCCTGTTGTGTTCGTTTCTAGGGTGTTTGTGGGTCAATTTGACCCGGGGAGTGTTTAATCATGCAATAGTGTCAGAAACCAAAAAATTCCTCCAAAACATTTTTGTATCTGATTATTAACTCCAATACTAACCATTTCAATCAATATTTGTGCAATGATGTTTTTTTTATTTCTCACAAATTAAGGATCAATGACGACAACCTACTCATTTACTAATT
Source organism: Xiphophorus maculatus (assembly GCF_002775205.1). Classification (NCBI taxonomy): domain Eukaryota; kingdom Metazoa; phylum Chordata; class Actinopteri; order Cyprinodontiformes; family Poeciliidae; genus Xiphophorus; species Xiphophorus maculatus. The sequence goes on along the minus strand of NC_036452.1, from coordinate 9,323,257 downwards.
TGGACATAAAACATGGAATTTACATTTTTTTATGTCCACTAAAAATCAACCTAGGCACAAAAATACTATAATTTTCTTGAATTTCCTGTGCATACAGTGTTTTTATGGAGACACTTAAAAAAAAGAGTTAAACAAAAACAGAGCAATATTTCATCATTTAATAATGTGAGCCAAAGAGCCACTTGTGTCTCCAAAAATTCAGGTTGCAGATCCCTGATTTAGTAGATGGAAAGTGTGAACCTATCTTCATACAGCAGTTAAAAGAGTAGTACCATTATTTTTAATTCATTAAATTAATTTTTATTAAAAATAATTTTAATGTATTTTCAATAATACCTTAAAAAGAAAATTGTGAAGAAAAAAAATATCTTTTTTTTTTCAGGATGGCCGGGATGGGGATCAGTGCCTCCAAATCCGAGGCCATGGTCTTGAGCCGGAAAAGGGTAGAGTGCCTACTCCGGGTCAAGGGGGGTGTCCTGCCCCAGGTGGAGGAGTTCAAGTATCTTGGGATCTTGTTCACGAATGAGGGAAGAAGGGAGCGGGAGATCGACAGGCGGATTGGCGCAGCGTCTGCTGTCAAGCGGGCGCTGTACCGGTCCGTCGTGGTGAAGAGAGAGCTGAGCCAAAAAGCGAAGCTCTCGATTTACCGGTCGATCTACGTTCCCACCCTCATCTATGGTCATGAGCTTTGGGTCATGACCGAAAGAACGAGATCGCGGATACAAGCGGCCGAAATGGGTTTTCTCCGTAGGGTGTCTGGGCTCTCCCTTAGAGATAGGGTGAGAAGCTCAGTCATCCGGGAGGGACTCAGAGTAGAGCCGCTGCTCCTTCACATCGAGAGGAGCCAGTTGAGGTGGCTCGGGCATCTGGTCAGGATGCCTCCTGGACGCCTCCCTGGTGAGGTGTTCCGGGCACGTCCCACCGGGAGGAGGCCCCGGGGAAGACCCAGGACACGCTGGAGGGACTATGTCTCTCGGCTGGCCTGGGAATGCCTCGGGGTTCCCCCGGAAGAGCTAGAAGAAGTGGCTGGGGAGAGGGAAGTCTGGGCCTCCCTTCTGAAGCTGCTACCCCCCGCGACCCGACCTCGGATAAGCGGAAGAAGATGGATGGATGGAAAAATATCTACCACTGAATATTATAAAAATAAATTTATTTAGTATAATTTCTTTAGAACACCTCTTAGCCCCCGTCTAGAACCGGCCCTGGCCTGCAGGTCTGGTCTGGTGCACTTTGGCTGAGCATGTTTTTTCTTCATTGTCTGATTATCCAAACTGGTAAACCACATTAATAAAATATTAGTGAAATAATATATTAAATGACCACTGGGCAATTATTCATAAAATATATCAACATTTTTGAATAAAACACACAAAAAGTAATATAATGTAGGAAATATTTATGTATTTACTGTTAATCTATTCGTATGATTTGTTCTTTAAATGGCCACTTATTTTGGCTAATGCTATTATTTATTAAATATCATCCAAACTCAACATCCTAAACAAAGAATCAAACCACAATAGTGAACTAAAATCGCAATAAGAAACTTAATCAATCATAACTAAATGTTCTACCATGTCAGCATCAGGAGATGATTGAGGATGAAGAGAGGCTGATTTCTGGTTCTTAAGGTTCTGATGGGTCTGCGGTTCCTCTCCTGATCCATTCTGTCTGACATACAGCAGCACACTGCGCCACGACGGACACTTTTCTTTTTTCTTTGTCTTTCGACAAACTGTTTACCTGTTAGTTCTTTCTAAGAACAGAGCTCAAATCAATAGGTTGTACAGGTTAAAGGTTATTGGCTCTTTGAATTAATCCATTCATATGATGAATTAGCCTACTTAGCAAAACAAAGTCAGAGATGATGGGAGATGTCCGAGTTAAATGCAGAGCAATATTGGAAGAAATTTTTTTTAAATCTTAAAAAAAAAAGAACAACAATTTGAAACTTGGCCAAAGGTTCACCGCTTAGGATGCTTCTAACCAGCAGAAACAGGGAGGCTGGGCACAGATGACGTAGCTAAATAAAGGACAATACAGGAAGAAAACTTGTTAAAAGCAACACAAGGCCTAACCCTCCTGTTGTGTTCGTTTCTAGGGTGTTTGTGGGTCAATTTGACCCGGGGAGTGTTTAATCATGCAATAGTGTCAGAAACCAAAAAATTCCTCCAAAACATTTTTGTATCTGATTATTCACTCCAATACTAACCATTTCAATCAATATTTGTGCAATGATGTTTTTTTTATTTCTCACAAATTAAGGATCAATGACGACAACCTACTCATTTACTAATTTGGACATAAAAAATGGAATTTACATTTTTTTATGTCCACTAAAAATCAACCTAGGCACAAAAAAACTATACTTTTCTTGAATTTCCTGTGCTTACAGTGTTTTTATGGAGACACTTAAAAAAAAGAGTTAAACAAAAACAGAGCAATATTTCATCATTTAATAATGTGAGCCAAAGAGCCACTTGTGTCTCCAAAGATTCAGGTTGCAGATCCCTGATTTAGTAGATGGAAAGTGTGAACCTATCTTCATACAGCAGTTAAAAGAGTAGTACCATTATTTTTAATTCATTAAATTAATTTTTATTAAAAATAATTTTTGTGTATTTTCAATAATACCTTAAAAAGAAAATTGTGAAGAAAAGAAATATCTACCACTGAATATTATAAAAATAAATTTATTTAGTATAATTTCTTTAGAACACCTCTTAGCCCCCGTCTAGAACCGGCCCTGGCCTGCAGGTCTGGTCTGGTGCACTTTGGCTTAGCATGTTTTTTCTTCATTGTCAGATTATCCAAACTGGTAAACCACATTAATAAAATATTAGTGAAATAACATATTAAATGACCACTGGGCAATTATTCATAAAATATATCAACATTTTTGAATAAAACACACAAAAAGTAATATAATGTAGGAAATATTTATGTATTTACTGTTAATCTATTCGTATGATTTGTTCTTTAAATGGCCACTTATTTTGGCTAATGCTATTATTTATTAAATATCATCCAAACTCAACATCCTAAGCAAAGAATCAAACCACAATAGTGAACTAAAATCGCAATAAGAAACTTAATCAATCATAACTAAATGTTCTGTACCATGTCAGCATCAGGAGATGATTGAGGATGAAGAGAGGCTGATTTCTGGTTCTTAAGGTTCTGATGGGTCTGCGGTTCCTCTCCTGATCCATTCTGTCTGACATACAGCAGCACACTGCGCCACGACGGACACTTTTCTTCTTTTTTTTGTCTTTCGATGTACACAGTATCCGTCCTAACTGAAATTGTTCAGCTTATAATGGCGTCTTTTTTCTCACGTCTGTATTTTTAAAAGCGTTTTTGCTTCTTAGGACATGGAATCGGGTCGAGGACGTTTTAAAAAGACGCGGGTTGATAGCAGCTCACCGCGGCTGCGTAGTGTCCGTCTCTAGGCAACCGTGACGTTCAGCGTCGGTCCGTAGCGTTCTGGGGTCCTTTAGTTCCCACCACGACAATTTAGCTGACCTTAATATTTCCTGTGTTTTATTTTGGTCATTATTGTTAAACTTAGTGTTGATGTGTGTATGATAGGCGTTTCTATCGGACAGTTATGTATCGGTTCAATACGGGACGCACATTTAACGGCCAAATAAGGGTGGCAACCTGATTCATACAGTTTTAGGGGTAGGCCTAGGTACGCCACTTTCAACCAGTTAGCCCGTTTCTTCTTTTTCTGTTTTCGGGCAGAATGTTTCCTTTTGACCGTTGGTCCTCGCACCCGGCTGTGCCAGTCCATTGTCCTCCCAAGTGCGGATTTCAGTCTTGGTGATATGTTACCAGCTGAACTGGTCCAATAACCATCAGCTAAGCCGAGCTGCATTCAGCCATAAAGTTTGTTTTTATTCAAACTTGAGCAATTTTCTAGTTGTTCTGCTGAGGTACTGATATCCGTTTGTGACATCATGCACATTGACGTCACAAAGAGTGACGCTCTCTTTGTGGAGTTACGCTGTTCAGCTTATAGCGCTGAACATTATGAGCATCGCATCATAACCATTGCAGAAGAGAGAGAGCGAGCAAGCAAAAGGATCGTCTCCTATCAAGAGATTGAAAACGAAGGATTTTCCAGATAAAACGGCAAATCCTAACAAACAAAAGAAAACATTAAGCAGTTTTTGGATTGTCCAGATAAAAAGTATCAACAATGAATCAGAGCAATAAGGCATCGACTTCTGATTCTGGGAATGAAAAACTAGCTAGAGAGACACAGAAGCTCCATGATCTCTTGAAAGAAGTCAACTTGATTTCAGCTGAAAGACAGTCGCTGATTAAAGCCAACGAGGACTTGAAGATTCAAGTAATAAACTTAGAAAAAGCTGCACTTGTAAAAGACAAACTGCTTTTGGAGAAAGACGAGGAATTAAAAAAACTGTTCGGCAGAAAACAGAATTTTAAAGGAGGATAACATACCGAAGCAGGAAAACACCTCTCTGGGGCAAAGAAACACAGACTTGGAGCAGAAAAACATCGATATGAAGCAACAAAAAGTATCAACAATGACTCAGACCAATATAGCGTCATTTTCTGATTCTAGGAGTGAAAAAATACAACAGAGTTTAGCTAGAGAGACACAGAAGCTCCATGGCATCTTGAAAGAGGTCAACACGATGTCCATTGAGAGACAGTGTCTGATTAACACAAATGAGGAGTTAAAGACTCAAGTCATGAGCATTGAAAAAGCTGCAGTGGAAATACACAAGCTGCTTCAAGAGAAAGAAGAGGGATTAAAACAACTGTTCAATGTAAACAGAACCTTAAAGGCAAATAACACCACATTAAAGCAGATCAACACTGCCTTGGGTCAAAGAAACACCACCCTGGAGCAGGAAAATACAGTCTTAGACCAGAAAATTACCATCCTGGAGAAGAAAAACACTGCCCTGAAGCTGAAAAGCAGCGCTCTAGAACAGAAAATGAATGTACTGGAAAAAGAAAAGACTGCCTTGGAGCAAGAAAACACCGTCTTGGACCAGAGAATCAGTAGCCTGGAAGTGGAAAACACCACCCTGGAGCAAGAAAGTAACATCACAGGAGAGGACAACATCATTCTGCTGCAGATGGTCCTTGTTTTGCAGGAGACAAATCGCGTCTTGCAGCGGAGAAACCAAGACTTGGATCGGGAAAACATCATTTTCGAGGAAGAGAACAACGAGCTGGAGGAGCAGAACACCTACCTGAATCTGAGAAGAAGGACCCTGGAGCATGAGAAATCCGTCCTGATGCTCTCAATCACTTCTCTGGAGGTGAATAGCACCACCCTGGAGCAGAGGAGCACAAACTTAGAGCAGGAAACAAATACACTAACAATGGAAAACATCACCCTGAGGCAAAAACACACCGCCTTGGAGGAGGAAAAAAGCGCCCTTAAGCAGGAAAACACTGCCCTTAAGCAGAAAAACACTGCCCTTAAGCAGGAAAACACTGCCCTTAAGCAGGAAAACACCGCCCTAAAGCTGGAAAGCACCGCCCTGACGGATATAAACACCGCCTTTGAGGAGGACAACACCGACCTGCAGCCTGAAGTGGAACAGCAGAACCAGCAACCATCTGAAGAGGAGAGCCACGAAGGCAGCCATTCGCTTTCAGACCACCCACAGAGGCAGCCGTCGGTATTCAGACGTGTGATGAATACGCTTCAGTGCCTGAGAGTGCCAAAGAGGCGCTTGAAAGATGGCACTTCTAAATAAAGAAGTGTCCTGAGGGCTCCAAGCTTCATGCTTGATTATATGTGGCAGAAAAGCTTCAGGACAACAGGACTTTTTTGGTCAGGGGAGCTGGACACTTGGGGGCCGTTGGCAGAAGAGCTTAAAGCTTGAAAGTTGTTGGCAGGGGAGGCAGGGCTTCGTAGCGAGTCTTGTTGGTTTCCGGGCTGACCTCCAGGGCTTCCTAGCGAGGTCCGTTGGTCTCCAGGCTGACCTCCAGGGCTTCCTAGCGAGGCCCGTTGGTCTCCAGGCTGACCTCCAGGGCTTCCTAGCGAGGCCGGTTGGTCTCCGAGCGGACCTTCAGGGCTTCCTAGCGAGGCCCGTTGGTCTCCTGGCTGACCTCCAGGGCTTCCTAGCGAGGCACGTTGGTCTCCTGGCTGACCTCCAGGGCTTCCTAGCGAGGCCCGTTGGTCTCCGGGCTGACCTCCAGGGCTTCATAGCGAGTCTTGTTGGTCTCCAAGCTGACCTCCAGGGCTTCCTAGAGAGGCACGTTGGTCTCCTGGCTGACCTCCAGGGCTTCCTAGCGAGGCCCGTTGGTCTCCTGGCTGACCTCCAGGGCTTCCTAGCGAGGCCCGTTGGTCTCTGGGCTGACCTCCAGGGCTTCCTAGAGAGGCACGTTGGTCTCCGGGCTGACCTCCAGGGCTTCCTAGAGAGGCACGTTGGTCTCCTGGCTGACCTCCAGGGCTTCCTAGAGAGGCACTTTGGTCTCCTGGCTGACCTCCATGGCTTCCTAGAGAGGCACGTTGGTCTCCTGGCTGACCTCCAGGGCTTCCTATCGAGGCCCGTTGGTCTCCGGGCTGACCTCCAGGGCTTCCTAGCGAGGCCCGTTGGTCTCTGGGCTGGCCTTCAGGGTTTCATAGCGAGGCACGTTGGTCTCCGGGCTAACCTCCAGGGCTTCCTAGAGAGGCACGTTGGTCTCCTGGCTGACCTCCAGGGCTTCCTAGCGAGGCCCGTTGGTCTCTGGGCTGAACTTCAGGGTTTCATAGCGAGGCACGTTGGTCTCTGGGCTGACCTTCAGGGTTTCATAGCGAGGCACGTTGGTCTCCGGGCTGACTTCCAGGGCTTCCTAGAGAGTCCTGTTGGTACCAAGGTACTTGCTCCGCCAAGGTTTCTACTCTGCCGCCAGTGTCCTCCAAGGCTGCTGTTCCGCTGGCATCCTCCTCAGATCCTTTTGGTGTTCCTTAGTTGTTTCCATTTATTTCTGCCTTGCTTTTCCACATCTGTACTTCATTGGTGATTCTAATTATTTTTATTTCTTGTTTGTAGTTATTTTTGTTTGTTCTAATTCGGTTCCTTTAGTCTACTTACTCCTTTGTGTTTGTATTTTCGTTATTTCCCCTTGTGATCCTCCAGCAGTTGGAAAATAAGGGAATCTAAAATGATTGATTGTGTATTGCAAATGTAAAGACATATTTTCTAAAAAAATAATCCTTATCTTTTTGGTTTCTTTCCTAGATCCAGTGTGACATGGCCCTGAGGTGGTTCCATCAGGAGTGTGTGGGAAGCCCAATTAAAAAAAATTATCAGTGCTTTGCGTGTTTGCCTTAGGTTCCTGAGTTTGTTGTGGTGTGCTAGTTTATGTATGGTGTATAATGGTTAATAAGTTACATTTTGAAAACTATGTTTGATATTTATCCTTACAGGACTTTAATATAAGGTAGCTATGGAAAGATAGTTTAAATCCCAAGGCCCCTTACCTTTGTGAAATGAAGAGCAAATGTTTCCAAAGCAAAGTTAAAGAGTTGCTGGTAAACTGATATATTCCCATGTTATAGAGTGGGAGCAGATTATATCAAGTGGCTAAAATATTTGGTTCCCCTCCTTTCACTTTGGCAAATAATTTCAGGCAACTGAAATATCCATTCTCTAAACATAATTATAGAACATAAGGTAAAGGATTCATATGTTAAGGTAAAAGGCTAGAACAACACTGTTTGAGTTACTGATGGTATTTTATTTGTACATTTTGTAGTTCTTACAGTGTGTTCACATACAAAGGCTGTTGAATAAAGGACTGTGAACCATCAGTTTGAGAGACCATCCTTTCAACCGGGACGCTATATTGATCATTTCATACACAAACAGCTGTTAAGTACATAAAATGCTGACTAGAAAAAGCATTCCCCACATCGTTTTTGCGCCCGCTCTAGTGCAGCGCCCCTATGCGTTGCATACAGTGCATACCCCGTTTTTGCGCCACTGATTATGTTCCTATGTTGGAGGCCATTGGCTGTAGATCTGAAGATAGAGGAAATATTACAAATCGCCATTAGTGGCGCTGTTGCTGTGCACAAGAGATGTGAGCTGGCCCTGTAAAGAAGAAGACAAGGTTCCCTGTTGGAAAATAAGCGTTGCCATGTGCTACTTCCAGTTATCTGCTTGAATATTATTTTTATTTGACCTAGTGTATCATATACAACAAGATCAACTTAAAACCCCCTGAGATTATGATTATGTACAACTGATGCAGACCAGAAAGCTGAGATATTCTTTCAGGATATCGCAGATGAATGGCTCATAATTTAGGTGCAAGGCTTAGATCAAAGGATAAGTATGTGCTACAATGGTCCAATCAAAGTCCAAACCTAAATCTGAATATGTCCAAAGATTTTAAAACTGGTATAGCCTACTTTATGAAAATGATGATTTGGGACAAGGTATATTATTGTCACACAAAAATAATCCACACATAACAAAGTACTCAATTCTTGATAAAAACATGGGCTATGTGTAAAAAGCATTTCTTTTCTGAACTGTACATTAAGAACACGCTGAAAGACAACATTTACTTAGGCTAACAATTCGTCTAGCGTAGAGCAGGTCAAGGTCAAAGAATAAATCTCCATGGTAACAAATGTGTCATTGTTTTAGGGACATTAAATCAATGAAAGTTTAGATCTGGAACATCAAAAAATCTCATCTTAATCTCCTACCTCAGTTTCATCAAACTCTCAAGTTTTGTTTTTGGTGTAGGATAACCATTTATTGCCACAGTGTTGGCATTGGCAGGAGTAAGACAAGGACTAGAACAGATGAGATCATTTGTTCCTAGACCACCAGTATTGTTCAGCCCATCCACTTTTAGTGGAGTTCTGACTGCAACTCGAGCACAAACACCATTAGGTTTGAGTGCAGGTCGCGGGTGGTATGACTGCTTAACCTTACACCTGTCTGAGCTTCCTACAAATGATGAAGACCATCGACGCTTTAAGACACCTAGTTTCTTTTATTGGCTTGTTCAGCACTCACCACATTCTTGAAACATCTTTGTAATGTTTTATCAGCTTGATGAGCAGATGACAAGTGTTGTCTGGTCAGGGGGATGGATGCTTTCTCCAAGAGTGGACAAGGCTCCTCCAGCTCCACCAAATATGGAAGTAACATCATGTTGTTACTTTTGGTTTGTGCATCACCCTCACTAGAAAATGGAGACAACACAGAATCAGAAATGGAAATGTCCCGATCCTTGCGTGCTTGTGCACGGGTGACCACACAGGCTGGGTACAACTCAGGGTCTGAAGAGTCTGGGGTTGTCTGATCTAAGGGATTGTCTAAAACCTCCAGACTGGGAAGTACTAAACCTCCAGCAATGTCATTTCCCATTAGCATAGCCACCCCATCTATGGGTAACTCTGGGCAGACAGCAACAGGGAAAAATCCGGGTGACAAGTTTAGATTCAACGTAAACTCTGTGGACTGGTTTTGGAGCGTAGCCCATCTCTATCCCCCTCAGAACAGAGTTATAACCACATGCACTCTCATGTGAGAAAGGTAAGACATTGGCAAGAATGACTGACTGGGAACCTCCAGTGTCTCTCAGGATACGTACAGGCTTTAAATCAGAGGGATCAGCCATCAGTGAGATTAAGCCATCGAAAATGAATGGTACAAAACAGGGATCAGGTAATTTGTCACCACAACCAATGCTCTTATTACGGGGTTCTTTCTTCACAAAACCAACACCTTTAGTTTGTGTAAAATTTGACTGTGTTTTGCGTTTTAAAGCTAAACAATCAGCGATGACATGTCCAGGTTTGTGACAATAAAAACATTCACGGCTTTCTTTTGGAACCGTGGTTTTAACCATCTGAGACTGTGGTACAGAGCTAATAGGTGACTTTTCATTAAAAGTGAAGGATGACTTATGGGTAAGAGCATATGTAACCCATATTAAAAGCTGATATAAATAGTTGATTAAATATCTGTAGACAGAAAATAACGTCACTGCCCCTTTAAGGAACTAGCGTTACAGACGCAGCGCCGTAGTGACGCAGCACACAGTCCGGAGGGAGAGAACAGAGGAGGAATCAGAGGAAAGCGCAGTGATTAGTTAACAACAAAAGTTAACATTATATTTGAAAACCATAATTATCCGGTCGGGAACTGACGGGAATTTTATGAGCGCTAAACTAAATCGGTTTTGGTCAGTTTTTTTTTGCTTGGTTGGAAGCTCGGTCGGAGCCAGGATTTGTCTGCCGTGTGCGGCGTGCACATTCATGGACGGGATTCAGGATGGCGAGCCAGACCCAGACATTCAATTCACCTTCTCCATCACATTAAGGAAGGACTCTCCTGCGTGTGGTAATTCGCTGCCAGGACGAACTGAACCGAACTGAACAGAACTGATAATTTATTGAATTATTATTTTTTGTTTGGATCGAGTCAACTAAGATTTTTTCATCGAACTGAATAGCTGATTTCATATTCGGGTTGTACTCGAATTTAAAGTGATATACTTTGGTTTCTATATGTTATATCTTTGAGTATGATTTGAACAATTGTAATTTATTTTGATTTGATTGTGTTTGAGGTATTTTCTCACCTGTAAAAGAAAGAAAACGAGTTAACTCAGAAAAAATAGGGATCTCAAAATAGATACAACATAGGAAATAAAAGAGACTGGTCTAACTAATTCAAATTAGTCTGTCTAAAATAACATAGGAGAACAAAGATCAGTCTAATTAAATTAGATTAGTCTTATTAAAATGAACTAGGTGAACTAAAGAGTAAAAAGAAAAGGTGATATACTCTTTATTTATTTCTTTTTTTTCCCCTTTTCATTTGCTTCCTTATTAAGAACCTGCAATATATTTATTTATTTATTTACTTAATTAGTTATGGTATCTTATTTGTGTGTTTTATATTCAGTAAATTGCCGGCTTGTTTCACTTAAAGCAGCGGTCTCTGGTGTTGTCATTCTTGCTCCCCACTCCTTAGAGCCTAGAACTGGTCCAGTGGCGCAGTTAGCGGTTTGATACCGGTGCTACACATACTCATCAGCCAGAACAGCAGCAGACGCCAAAGTAGTCACCTTCTGTTCATTTAGGTACACCACCACCCGATCTGGAATGCACTTCTTAAAGTCTTCTAGCAATATTAGCTCACGTAATGTCTCATAGTTATTTACCTTAGATGCAGTACACCACTTATCAAAGAGAATGGATTTCTCTCTGGCAAACTCAACATGCGTTTGTCCAATAGTTTTCTTCTGCTGTCGAAACTTCTGTCTATAAGCTTCTGGGACCAACTCATAAGCTTGTAAGACAGCAGCTTTAACCAGATCATAGTCTAAACTATCTTTTAAAGGGAGCGCTGCCAACACCTCTTGAGCTTTACCAGAAAACTTACATTGTAACAAGAGTGGCCAGGTTTCCCTAGGCCATTGCAAAGCGCCAGCAATGCGTTCAAATGCTGCAAAGTATGAGTCCACCTCAGTTTCTCTAAAAGCAGGCTCTAAAGAAATACACTTACTGATGTCGAATGGCATAGCAGACATGGAGGTGGAACCGGGTGTGACAGAGGCAGAGGGCGCTCGAGTCTGGGCCTCCAGCTCAAGTTTGTGCAGCTTTATAGCTTTATCAGCCTCTATTTCCAGTCTCCTGACCTCAAGCTCCAGCTGAGCTCTTCTGTCCTGGGCTTTTTCCTCAGCCTCCATTTGGAGACGTGCCAACCGCACCTTCAAACGAGCTCCATCTCGTCCTTCTGAACTCACAGAAGACAGCGGATCATAGCGAGGGAGTGTGCGAGGTGTCTTTCCCCGGTCACTCACTGCTGCCTCCACACTAGGACCATCTTTGAGGTCCTCCACAGACAAGGTCTCTCGGCTTGGCACCACAGCAGCCTCAGGCAGATCAGGCTCTTTGATCACCCCAATTTCCACCAACTTATCCACTATCAGAGCCTTTAGGTCACCTTTAAGGACCTGTTTTGGGACCTGCAGCTGAAAGTGCTCCACAATTTGCAGCAATTCATTCTTGCGACAGCTATCAATAAGCTCAAGAGAGGGATCGGCTAAAAAGTGCTCCAGACTGAATGTAACTGACATAGTTGCTGGATACAGACAACCAAAAGTGTTCCTCTTTTAACTCTGAACAGAGGGATCCTCTTAACGAGTATCCCGGACGAGCCCCCACTTATGTTACGCCCCCTTAGGTCTAGGGGTCCAGGGGCGGTAACATAAAATGTGTCCAGAGATAAAAGTGGAATGAAAGAATGATTTATTACAAAAGATGGTTTTCACAAAACCAAAACACAATACAACTTAAGCCAATTAAACAAAAGTAAAGAACCAACAAACGTAGAAAACACTGAGTGCAAATTAAATAACAAGATGTGCAAACACATCAGTCTAAAGTAACTCAAAACAACCAAAAAGAAAGAACAAAGGGGAGCACCAAAAACCTCCCAAACACAAGCCTCTAGCTTGTTCAAAGTTTATCTAAAGCAGATTCACTACTTAACAAAAGGAGCAAAAACAAAATGGTCTAAACTGTCCAAAACAGTCACCGAACACGGAAGGTGGGGGTCAGCTGTACACAACCTCTTCCTGCTAGCTGCCCCACTGGAGGAATGAACTCGGACGTCTTTTATATGATGCAGGTGGGTCTCATCAACATCTGATTGGCTTTGCTGCACCAATGGGGTGGCTGTTCTCCTGCAGCTCCTAGGCAGCCAATCAGAAAGCTGTGCCCGCACAGCTGATCCTGCATAATAGAAAAAAACAAAGCCTGCACAGCCTCAAGAGGCCAGGGGCCGTAACAGCTCTGAAGCTGGCTTACCTGGGCTGGGCCTACCAGGGCTTCGCTGTTCAGGACAACACGGACAACACGGTGGAGGCCAGGCTGTTTGAAGCGCTGCTGAAGACACGACTGATTCAGGACCGACAGAGCTCCAACTATCACCGCTGTGGTCGAACTGATAAAGGAGTCAGTGCTTTTTCTCAAGTGAGTTTAATGTGATGAAAATCAGTCCTCCAGATGCCTTCTAGAAGGTATACGAGCTCATTTATTTTAAACATTATTTATTCAATTTATTTAATGTGACAGACAAACGCAAATTGGTTTTTCTAATTGTTCTACAAATAAAACACGCCCCCCCAACTCAACGTTTACACTCAGCTTGAAAATGGTTGCAAGCATATGCGCCATTATACAACCGTACATCTTTGAAAAGCATCAGGAGCAAAATGTGACTTTTACCTGATAGGTCTCCTTTAAAGTTTGTGTTTGTAAAAAGACAAGTTATGGAAAATTTCAACAGGTAATAATTTTTAAAATGCAGCTGTATGTCTTGTGTATGGGCTTTAACTAAATGATAACTGATCTCTCTATGTTCTAGGTTATAACCATTGACCTGCGCTCCTCCCAGTTTTGTGGAGGACTTGGCGTAACCCTCCCTGAAAATCTCGATCTCGGCACCAAATCAAAAGCTTCCACCTCTGAGCTTCCATACGTGAAGATGCTGAATAGAGTTTTGCCGCAGGACATTCGGATCTTGGACTGGGCAGCCGCAGAGCAAGGTTTCAGTGCGCGTTTCGACTGCCAGTCCCGCACGTACCGCTACTACTACTTCCCCCGAGGGTCGTTGGATGTAGAGCTGATGGGAAATGCTGCAAAACGGTGAGTGTAAAACTATAAATGCTGATTTCACCCCATGATTTTTCTAATATAAAGATCTTTTGGTGCTCAACAGATACGAAGGAACGCATGACTTTCGCAACCTGTGCAAAATGGACGTGGGGAACGGGGTCCTGCAGTTTGAGAGGACCATCTTGTCTGCCTCAGTCAGGCCTTTGCAGCCCCAGCAGGTTTCCAGCACAGAGCAATATGATCTGTTTGTGTTTGAGATCAAAGGTTTAGCCTTCCTTTACCACCAGGTAATAAGAGCTTAACACTCAGGTGAAGCCGGTGCATCCCTTTAAGTAGGGGGTAATTTGCAACTAACCATATGTCCTGCTGCAGGTACGTTGCATGATGGCGGTGCTTCTTTTGATAGGACAGAAGCTGGAAGCTCTGGAGATAATCAATCAACTGCTGGATGTTGAAAAAACCCCCAGAAAGCCTCAATACAGGTGACAAAACAGCGACCTGTTGGCACTTGGGCTGCTTTTTGCTGGTACAAAGAAGAATTAAGGTTCTTGAAGTACCTTGAATTTTTTATCATCAGAAAACGTTCAGGGGGATGTGATGTAGTGGCGCAGGGGTTAAGCACAACCCACATATGGAGGCCTTAGTCCTCGACGCCGCGGCTATCGCAGGTTTGATTCCCAGCCTGGCGACCTTTGCCGCATGTCTTCCCCTTCTCTCATTACCCACTTTCCTGTCAATTAACTATCAAATAAAGCCCACTAGAGCCAATAAAACCTTTAAAAAAAGTTCAGGAGCTCTTCTTTTTTGAACTAGTGGAAACAACATCAAACCATCAATGTTTTAGAATAAAAGAATAGCCTTAACCTTTATTAAGTAGGATAGTAAGGAAAAAACAGAAATAAATAAATTAAACCCATGTAAGATTATGTTTTTCTTCTATAGATATTTAAAACATTTACAAAAATCCTTGAACTTCCTGCTGAACCCTTGAAGCCAGGCCTGAATAGAACCTTGGTAGAAGCACGAGCCTCTTTTTGACCCAGTGATCTTGCTGTAGAGCCACCACTCCTCTGCATCAAATAAAGACAGCAGAGGCGTTTTGATGCGTCTTTTAACAGGAGATAATTTGCATAGGTTTGTTCTTCTGGCTTGCAGCATGGCAGTGGACTACCCTCTGGTTCTGTACGACTGCCACTTCGATGGTTTAACCTGGCAGCAGGAGGCGGAGGAGGTTAGCCACGTCCTGTCGTCACTACAGCGACACTGGACGCAGAGCGCTGTCAAAGCCCAGGTTCTGCTCGGGATGATCCGGGGTTTGGAGGAGAGAGGTGAGGAGTTCTGTGTTTTTTTAAAAAAAAAAAAGGAACAAAACCAAATAAAATTGTTGAAACCTTTTTGATGCAGCTGCAGCTAAACAAACAGACATGGAGATCGAAAACTACTTGCTAAATTCTGGTCTAATGAAATCCCACTCATGGTGTGAATGCATGCCAATATTTTAATGAAAACAAGATAATAATGCACCCAAATTATGGTTTGGACAGTTGCAAGCTTACAGGTGTCAAAACATTTATGAACATTAGAAACTGTTCGTTAGCCCCTTGAAACATTAGAAAATACTTAGCATTTTATAAGAAAATATGACCAGTTTAGCTGAGTTATTAATACCTCAAACACATCGTTATTCTTCTGTTTATTGTTCCCTTCAATGGGTTTTGAAACTGTGAAATCCTGGCTGTGTTCTTCCATATACAGTGCTTGGTATAAAGTGTTTTCACCCTTTGAACTTTCAACATTTTTACATTATAACTACAAACCTCAATGTGTTTTATTGAGATTTTGTGTGATGAGCCAACTCAATGTAGCACATTATTATGAAGTGAAAGAAGGATGTTGTTGTTAGAGGGACCATGCTGGTTTTGTACAAATGAAATTCTGAATAGGTTTGCGTGCTTCAGTCGTCAGCTCCCTTTATTTTGATACTCTTAGATAAAATGAATTATAACTAATTGCCTCTATGTGGATCACATGTTTTTTCTTCAGCATGGAATATATTTAGAGCAAAAACTTTTTGGGGGGGGGCAGGGGGAAAGGAAGGGCAAGAATTTAAGTCTCTTGGTAAGTACCATTTGTAGACAGTTGGCAAAAAAAAACTTTATTATGAAGTTGTTTTTTTTATTGTGAAATGATGAAAATATGAAAAGGTTCAACAGCCAAAAATACTTCTGCAAAAATACTGTTGTCAACAGAACCAGCTTTAAAAATGAAATTACATTTAGTCAGTCAAAACTGACTAAATGTAATTTAGGCATTTAGGATGTAACTTCTAACTTTTAACCTTTTTTCTACTTTAACTTTTGCTGCAGTTCAAATGCTGCGGTGCCGACACTTACACCGACTGGTCCAGAAGTGTGGGCTGGCGAAACCATGAAGCCGTGCCAGATTCCTGCTGCCCGGAGAAGAGAGAAGGCTGTGGACATGACAAGGAAAAAGCTCACAGAAAGGTCTGCCCTGCTGAGATATTTCAGCTGAAGAGTCTAACCACATTTCTGAGGATAAACAGTTAAACTCTGTCTTCTTCCTCAGGGATGTATCTCAGCTTTAAAGCTCTTTCTGTTGAAGAATCTGGTGTGGGTCGGCGGTGTTTGCATTGCTCTTGGAATCACAGAGGTAAACTGCTTATAAAGTTTTAATAAGATGTCAGAAGCCTTAAATTATGTAAAAATGTATTCATTAAAAGCCAGAATGTGAATCAAAGGCAGGCTTTAGATCTTCCCTTGGGAAAATACACAACAGAAGCACATGTTTAGCCACTGCATTTATGGAGCAAATGTACATTTTACCTGGTAGGATTCTGCAAAAATCAGACTCCATTCTTACTCAAGCAAATTAAAAGTCAGTTATATTATTTTAAAAGCTAAAGCAACTCTTTAGGTATGCTACATTATTTCATTCCCAGAGTCTAACTCCATCTTTTACCCTTTGCAGGTGTTTGGCGTGGTAGTCGGAGTGTGCCGAATCCTGGACATTAAACGCAAAAATTATGAGAATGTCGACTAATTCATCATCACAACCATCTTTACACATCAACAAACAAACTTGTTTGATCATAATATACATTTTTGTTTTATGTGATTATATGCTCAAAAACATTCTCCTTACTTAAACCTCTAGGTTTAAGCTCAATAAAGAACCTAAAAAAAAATTCGATCCATATTCTATGTTAATTTTAAACTGTTTACCTGTTAGTTCTTTCTAAGAACAGAGCTCAAATCAATAGGTTGTACAGGTTAAAGGTTATTGGCTCTTTGAATTAATCCATTCATATGATGAATTAGCCTACTTAGCAAAACAAAGTCAGAGATGGTGGGAGATGTCCGAGTTAAATGCAGAGCAATATTGGAAGAAATCTTTTTTAAATCTTAAAAAAAAAAAAAGAACAATTTGAAACTTGGCCAAAGGTTCACCGCTTAGGATGCTTCTAACCAGCAGAAACAGGGAGGCTGGGCACAGATGACGTAGCTAAATAAAGGACAATACAGGAAGAAAACTTGTTAAAAGCAACACAAGGCCTAACCCTCCTGTTGTGTTCGTTTCTAGGGTGTTTGTGGGTCAATTTGACCCGGGGAGTGTTTAATCATGCAATAGTGTCAGAAACCAAAAAATTCCTCCAAAACATTTTTGTATCTGATTATTAACTCCAATACTAACCATTTCAATCAATATTTGTGCAATGATGTTTTTTTTATTTCTCACAAATTAAGGATCAATGACGACAACCTGCTCATTTACTCATTTGGACATAAAAAATGGAATTTACATTTTTTTATGTCCACTAAAAATCAACCTAGGCACAAAAAAACTATAATTTTCTTGAATTTCCTGTGCATACAGTGTTTTTATGGAGACACTTAAAAAAAAGAGTTAAACAAAAACAGAGCAATATTTCATCATTTAATAATGTGAGCCAAAGAGCCACTTGTGTCTCCAAAAATTCAGGTTGCAGATCCCTGATTTAGTAGATGGAAAGTGTGAACCTATCTTCATACAGCAGTTAAAAGAGTAGTACCATTATTTTTAATTCATTAAATTAATTTTTATTAAAAATAATTTTGTGTATTTTCAATAATACCTTAAAAAGAAAATTGTGAAGAAAAAAAATATCTTTTTTTTTCAGGATGGCTGGGATGGGGATCAGTGCCTCCAAATCCGAGGCCATGGTCTTGAGCCGGAAAAGGGTAGAGTGCCTACTCCGGGTCAAGGGGGGTGTCCTGCCCCAGGTGGAGGAGTTCAAGTATCTTGGGATCTTGTTCACGAATGAGGGAAGAAGGGAGCGGGAGATCGACAGGCGGATTGGCGCAGCGTCTGCTGTCAAGCGGGCGCTGTACCGGTCCGTCGTGGTGAAGAGAGAGCTGAGCCAAAAAGCGAAGCTCTCGATTTACCGGTCGATCTACGTTCCCACCCTCATCTATGGTCATGAGCTTTGGGTCATGACCGAAAGAACGAGATCGCGGATACAAGCGGCCGAAATGGGTTTTCTCCGTAGGGTGTCTGGGCTCTCCCTTAGAGATAGGGTGAGAAGCTCAGTCATCCGGGAGGGACTCAGAGTAGAGCCGCTGCTCCTTCACATCGAGAGGAGCCAGTTGAGGTGGCTCGGGCATCTGGTCAGGATGCCTCCTGGACGCCTCCCTGGTGAGGTGTTCCGGGCACGTCCCACCGGGAGGAGGCCCCGGGGAAGACCCAGGACACGCTGGAGGGACTATGTCTCTCGGCTGGCCTGGGAACGCCTCGGGGTTCCCCCGGAAGAGCTAGAAGAAGTGGCTGGGGAGAGGGAAGTCTGGGCCTCCCTTCTGAAGCTGCTACCCCCGCGACCCGACCTCGGATAAGCGGAAGAAGATGGATGGATGGAAAAATATCTACCACTGAATATTATAAAAATAAATTTATTTAGTATAATTTCTTTAGAACACCTCTTAGCCCCCGTCTAGAACCGGCCCTGGCCTGCAGGTCTGGTCTGGTGCACTTTGGCTGAGCATGTTTTTTCTTCATTGTCTGATTATCCAAACTGGTAAACCACATTAATAAAATATTAGTGAAATAATATATTAAATGACCACTGGGCAATTATTCATAAAATATATCAACATTTTTGAATAAAACACACAAAAAGTAATATAATGTAGGAAATATTTATGTATTTACTGTTAATCTATTCGTATGATTTGTTCTTTAAATGGCCACTTATTTTGGCTAATGCTATTATTTATTAAATATCATCCAAACTCAACATCCTAAACAAAGAATCAAACCACAATAGTGAACTAAAATCGCAATAAGAAACTTAATCAATCATAACTAAATGTTCTACCATGTCAGCATCAGGAGATGATTGAGGATGAAGAGAGGCTGATTTCTGGTTCTTAAGGTTCTGATGGGTCTGCGGTTCCTCTCCTGATCCATTCTGTCTGACATACAGCAGCACACTGCGCCACGACGGACACTTTTCTTTTTTCTTTGTCTTTCGACAAACTGTTTACCTGTTAGTTCTTTCTAAGAACAGAGCTCAAATCAATAGGTTGTACAGGTTAAAGGTTATTGGCTCTTTGAATTAATCCATTCATATGATGAATTAGCCTACTTAGCAAACAAAGTCAGAGATGATGGGAGATGTCCGAGTTAAATGCAGAGCAATATTGGAAGAATTTTTTTTTTAAATCTTAAAAAAAAAAAGAAGAACAATTTGAAACTTGGCCAAAGGTTCACCGCTTAGGATGCTTCTAACCAGCAGAAACAGGGAGGCTGGGCACAGATGACGTAGCTAAATAAAGGACAATACAGGAAGAAAACTTGTTAAAAGCACACAAGGCCTAACCCTCCTGTTGTGTTCGTTTCTAGGGTGTTTGTGGGTCAATTTGACCCGGGGAGTGTTTAATCATGCAATAGTGTCAGAAACCAAAAAATTCCTCCAAAACATTTTTGTATCTGATTATTCACTCCAATACTAACCATTTCAATCAATATTTGTGCAATGATGTTTTTTTTATTTCTCACAAATTAAGGATCAATGACGACAACCTACTCATTTACTAATTTGGACATAAAAAATGGAATTTACATTTTTTTATGTCCACTAAAAATCAACCTAGGCACAAAAAAACTATACTTTTCTTGAATTTCCTGTGCTTACAGTGTTTTTATGGAGACACTTAAAAAAAAGAGTTAAACAAAACAGAGCAATATTTCATCATTTAATAATGTGAGCCAAAGAGCCACTTGTGTCTCCAAAGATTCAGGTTGCAGATCCCTGATTTAGTAGATGGAAAGTGTGATCCTATCTTCATACAGCAGTTAAAAGAGTAGTACCATTATTTTTAATTCATTAAATTAATTTTTATTAAAAATAATTTTTGTGTATTTTCAATAATACCTTAAAAAGAAAATTGTGAAGAAAAGAAATATCTACCACTGAATATTATAAAAATAAATTTATTTAGTATAATTTCTTTAGAACACCTCTTAGCCCCCGTCTAGAACCGGCCCTGGCCTGCAGGTCTGGTCTGGTGCACTTTGGCTGAGCATGTTTTTTCTTCATTGTCTGATTATCCAAACTGGTAAACCACATTAATAAAATATTAGTGAAATAATATATTAAATGACCACTGGGCAATTATTCATAAAATATATCAACATTTTTGAATAAAACACACAAAAAGTAATATAATGTAGGAAATATTTATGTATTTACTGTTAATCTATTCGTATGATTTGTTCTTTAAATGGCCACTTATTTTGGCTAATGCTATTATTTATTAAATATCATCCAAACTCAACATCCTAAACAAAGAATCAAACCACAATAGTGAACTAAAATCGCAATAAGAAACTTAATCAATCATAACTAAATGTTCTACCATGTCAGCATCAGGAGATGATTGAGGATGAAGAGAGGCTGATTTCTGGTTCTTAAGGTTCTGATGGGTCTGCGGTTCCTCTCCTGATCCATTCTGTCTGACATACAGCAGCACACTGCGCCACGACGGACACTTTTCTTCTTTTTTTTGTCTTTCGATGTACACAGTATCCGTCCTAACTGAAATTGTTCAGCTTATAATGGCGTCTTTTTTCTCACGTCTGTATTTTTAAAAGCGTTTTTGCTTCTTAGGACATGGAATCGGGTCGAGGACGTTTTAAAAAGACGCGGGTTGATAGCAGCTCACCGCGGCTGCGTAGTGTCCGTCTCTAGGCAACCGTGACGTTCAGCGTCGGTCCGTAGCGTTCTGGGGTCCTTTAGTTCCCACCACGACAATTTAGCTGACCTTAATATTTCCTGTGTTTTCATTTTGGTCATTATTGTTAAACTTAGTGTTGATGTGTGTATGATAGGCGTTTCTATCGGACAGTTATGTATCGGTTCAATACGGGACGCACATTTAACGGCCAAATATGGGACGACTCCGTATTTTACGGGAAGGGTGGCGACCTGATTCATACAGTTTTAGGGGTAGGCCTAGGTACGCCACTTTCAACCAGTTAGCCCGTTTCCTCTTTTTCTGTTTTCGGGCAGAATGTTTCCTTTTGACCGTTGGTTCCTCGCACCCGGCTGTGCCAGTCCATTGTCCTCAAGAGCCGCTGTCTCCCAAGTGCGGATTTCAGTCTTGGTGATATGTTACCAGCTGAACTGGTCCAATAACCATCAGCTAAGCCGAGCTGCATTCAGCCATAAAGTTTGTTTTTATTCAAACTTGAGCAATTTTCTAGTTGTTCTGCTGAGGTACTGATATCCGTTTGTGACATCATGCACATTGACGTCACAAAGAGTGACGCTCTCTTTGTGGAGTTACGCTGTTCAGCTTATAGTGCTGAACATTATAAGCATCGCATCATAACCATTGCAGAAGAGAGAGAGCGAGCAAGCAAAAGGATCGTCTCCTATCAAGAGATTGAAAACGAAGGATTTTCCAGATAAAACGGCAAATCCTAACAAACAAAGAAAACATTAAGCAGTTTTTGGATTGTCCAGATAAAAAGTATCACAATGAATCAGAGCAATAAGGCATCGACTTCTGATTCTGGGAATGAAAAACTAGCTAGAGAGACACAGAAGCTCCATGATCTCTTGAAAGAAGTCAACTTGATTTCAGCTGAAAGACAGTCGCTGATTAAAGCCAACGAGGACTTGAAGATTCAAGTAATAAACTTAGAAAAAGCTGCACTTGTAAAAGACAAACTGCTTTTGGAGAAAGACGAGGAATTAAAAAAACTGTTCGGCAGAAACAGAATTTTAAAGGAGGATAACATACCGAAGCAGGAAAACACCTCTCTGGGGCAAAGAAACACAGACTTGGAGCAGAAAAACATCGATATGAACCAACAAAAAGTATCAACAATGACTCAGACCAATACAGCGTCATTTTCTGATTCTAGGAGTGAAAAAATACAACAGAGTTTAGCTAGAGAGACACAGAAGCTCCATGGCATCTTGAAAGAGGTCAACACGATGTCCATTGAGAGACAGTGTCTGATTAACACAAATGAGGACTTAAAGACTCAAGTCATGAGCATTGAAAAAGCTGCAGTGGAAATACACAAGCTGCTTCAAGAGAAAGAAGAGGGATTAAAACAACTGTTCAATGTAAACAGAACCTTAAAGGCAAATAACACCACATTAAAGCAGATCAACACTGCCTTGGGTCAAAGAAACACCACCCTGGAGCAGGAAATACAGTCTTAGACCAGAAAATTACCATCCTGGAGAAGAAAAACACTGCCCTGAAGCTGAAAAGCAGCGCTCTAGAACAGAAAATGAATGTACTGGAAAAAGAAAAGACTGCCTTGGAGCAAGAAAACACCGTCTTGGACCAGAGAATCAGTAGCCTGGAAGTGGAAAACACCACCCTGGAGCAAGAAAGTAACATCATAGGAGAGGACAACATCATTCTGCTGCAGATGGTCCTTGTTTTGCAGGAGACAAATCGCGTCTTGCAGCGGAGAAACCAAGACTTGGATCGGGAAAACATCATTTTCGAGGAAGAGAACAACGAGCTGGAGGAGCAGAACACCTACCTGAATCTGAGAAGAAGGACCCTGGAGCATGAGAAATCCGTCCTGATGCTCTCAATCACTTCTCTGGAGGTGAATAGCACCACCCTGGAGCAGAGGAGCACAAACTTAGAGCAGGAAACAAATACACTAACAATGGAAAACATCACCCTGAGGCAAAAACACACCGCCTTGGAGGAGGAAAAAAAGCGCCCTTAAGCAGGAAAACACTGCCCTTAAGCAGAAAAACACTGCCCTTAAGCAGGAAAACACTGCCCTTAAGCAGGAAAACACCGCCCTAAAGCTGGAAAGCACCGCCCTGACGGATATAAACACCGCCTTTGAGGAGGACAACACCGACCTGCAGCCTGAAGTGGAACAGCAGAACCAGCAACCATCTGAAGAGGAGAGCCACGAAGGCAGCCATTCGCTTTCAGACCACCCACAGAGGCAGCCGTCGGTATTCAGACGTGTGATGAATACGCTTCAGTGCCTGAGAGTGCCAAAGAGGCGCTTGAAAGATGGCACTTCTAAATAAAGAAGTGTCCTGAGGGCTCCAAGCTTCATGCTGATTATATGTGGCAGAAAAGCTTGAGGACAACAGGACTTTTTGGTCAGGGGAGCTGGACACTTGGGGGCCGTGGCAGAAGAGCTTAAAGCTTGAAAGTTGTTGGCAGGGGAGGCAGGGCTTCGTAGCGAGTCTTGTTGGTTTCCGGGCTGACCTCCAGGGCTTCCTAGCGAGGTCCGTTGGTCTCCAGGCTGACCTCCAGGGCTTCCTAGCGAGGCCCGTTGGTCTCCAGGCTGACCTCCAGGGCTTCCTAGCGAGGCCGGTTGGTCTCCGAGCGGACCTTCAGGGCTTCCTAGCGAGGCCCGTTGGTCTCCTGGCTGACCTCCAGGGCTTCCTAGCGAGGCACGTTGGTCTCCTGGCTGACCTCCAGGGCTTCCTAGCGAGGCCCGTTGGTCTCCGGGCTGACCTCCAGGGCTTCATAGCGAGTCTTGTTGGTCTCCAAGCTGACCTCCAGGGCTTCCTAGAGAGGCACGTTGGTCTCCTGGCTGACCTCCAGGGCTTCCTAGCGAGGCCCGTTGGTCTCCTGGCTGACCTCCAGGGCTTCCTAGCGAGGCCCGTTGGTCTCTGGGCTGACCTCCAGGGCTTCCTAGAGAGGCACGTTGGTCTCCGGCTGACCTCCAGGGCTTCCTAGAGAGGCACGTGGTCTCCTGGCTGACCTCCAGGGCTTCCTAGAGAGGCACTTTGGTCTCCTGGCTGACCTCCAGGGCTTCCTAGAGAGGCACGTTGGTCTCCTGGCTGACCTCCAGGGCTTCCTATCGAGGCCCGTTGGTCTCCGGGCTGACCTCCAGGGCTTCCTAGCGAGGCCCGTTGGTCTCTGGGCTGGCCTTCAGGGTTTCATAGCGAGGCACGTTGGTCTCCGGGCTAACCTCCAGGGCTTCCTAGAGAGGCACGTTGGTCTCCTGGCTGACCTCCAGGGCTTCCTAGCGAGGCCCGTTGGTCTCTGGGCTGAACTTCAGGGTTTCATAGCGAGGCACGTTGGTCTCTGGGCTGAACTTCAGGGTTTCATAGCGAGGCACGTTGGTCTCCGGGCTGACTTCCAGGGCTTCCTAGCGAGTCCTGTTGGTACCAAGGTACTTGCTCCGCCAAGGTTTCTACTCTGCCGCCAGTGTTCTCCAAGGCTGCTGTTCCGCTGGCATCCTCCTCAGATCCTTTTGGTGTTCCTTAGTTGTTTCCATTTATTTCTGCCTTGCTTTTCCACATCTGTACTTCATTGGTGATTCTAATTATTTTTATTTCTTGTTTGTAGTTATTTTTGTTTGTTCTAATTCGGTTCCTTTAGTCTACTTACTCCTTTGTGTTTGTATTTTCGTTATTTCCCCTTGTGATCCTCCAGCAGTTGGAAAATAAGGGAATCTAAAATGATTGATTGTGTATTGCAAATGTAAAGACATATTTTCTAAAAAATAATCCTTATCTTTTGGTTTCTTTCCTAGATCCAGTGTGACATGGCCCTGAGGTGGTTCCATCAGGAGTGTGTGGGAAGCCCAATTAAAAAAAATTATCAGTGCTTTGCGTGTTTGCCTTAGGTTCCTGAGTTTGTTGTGGTGTGCTAGTTTATGTATGGTGTATAATGGTTAATAAGTTACATTTTGAAAACTATGTTTGATATTTATCCTTACAGGACTTTAATATAAGGTAGCTATGGAAAGATAGTTTAAATCCCAAGGCCCCTTACCTTTGTGAAATGAAGAGCAAATGTTTCCAAAGCAAAGTTAAAGAGTTGCTGGTAAACTGATATATTCCCATGTTATAGAGTGGGAGCAGATTATATCAAGTGGCTAAAATATTTGGTTCCCCTCCTTTCACTTTGGCAAATAATTTCAGGCAACTGAATATCCATTCTCTAAACATATTATAGAACATAAGGTAAAGGATTCATATGTTAAGGTAAAAGGCTAGAACAACACTGTTTGAGTTACTGATGGTATTTTATTTGTACATTTTGTAGTTCTTACAGTGTGTTCACATACAAAGGCTGTTGAATAAAGGACTGTGAACCATCAGTTTGAGAGACCATCCTTTCAACCGGGACGCTATATTGATCATTTCATACACAAACAGCTGTAAGTACATAAAATGCTGACTAGAAAAAGCATTCCCCACATCGTTTTTGCGCCCGCTCTAGTGCAGCGCCCCTATGCGTTGCATACAGTGCATACCCCGTTTTGCGCCACTGATTATGTTCCTATGTTGAGGCCATTGGCTGTAGATCTGAAGATAGAGGAAATATTACAAATCGCCATTAGTGGCGCTGTTGCTGTGCACAAGAGATGTGAGCTGGCCCTGTAAAGAAGAAGACAAGGTTCCCTGTTGGAAAATAAGCGTTGCCATGTGCTACTTCCAGTTATCTGCTTGAATATTATTTTTATTTGACCTAGTGTATCATATACAACAAGATCAACTTAAAACCCCCTGAGATTATGATTATGTACAACTGATGCAGACCAGAAAGCTGAGATATTCTTTCAGGATATCGCAGATGAATGGCTCATAATTTAGGTGCAAGGCTTAGATCAAAGGATAAGTATGTGCTACAATGGTCCAATCAAAGTCCAAACCTAAATCTGAATATGTCCAAAGATTTTAAAACTGGTATAGCCTACTTTATGAAAATGATGATTTGGGACAAGGTATATTATTGTCACACAAAAATAATCCACACATAACAAAGTACTCAATTCTTGATAAAAACATGGGCTATGTGTAAAAAGCATTTCTTTCTGAAATGTACATTAAGAACACGCTGAAAGACAACATTTACTTAGGCTAACAATTCGTCTAGCGTAGAGCAGGTCAAGGTCAAAGAATAAATTTCCATGGTAACAAATGTGTCATTGTTTTAGGGACATTAAATCAATGAAAGTTTAGATCTGGAACATCAAAAAATCTCATCTTAATCTCCTACCTCAGTTTCATCAAACTCTCAAGTTTTGTTTTTGGTGTAGGATAACCATTTATTGCCACAGTGTTGGCATTGGCAGGAGTAAGACAAGGACTAGAACAGATGAGATCATTTGTTTCCTAGACCACCAGTATTGTTCAGCCCATCCACTTTTAGTGGAGTTCTGACTGCAACTCGAGCACAAACACCATTAGGTTTGAGTGCAGGTCGGGGGTGGTATGACTGCTTAACCTTACACCTGTCTGAGCTTCCTACAAATGATGAAGACCATCGACGCTTTAAGACACCTAGTTTCTTTTTATTGGCTTGTTCAGCACTCACCACATTCTTGAAACATCTTTGTAATGTTTTATCAGCTTGATGAGCAGATGACAAGTGTTGTCTGGTCAGGGGGATGGATGCTTTCTCCAAGAGTGGACAAGGCTCCTCCAGCTCCACCAAATATGGAAGTAACATCATGTTGTTACTTTTGGTTTGTGCATCACCCTCACTAGAAAATGGAGACAAACACAGAATCAGAAATGGAAATGTCCCGATCCTTGCGTGCTTGTGCACGGGTGACCACACAGGCTGGGTACAACTCAGGGTCTGAAGAGTCTGGGGTTGTCTGATCTAAGGGATTGTCTAAAACCTCCAGACTGGGAAGTACTAAACCTCCAGCAATGTCATTTCCCATTAGCATAGCCACCCCATCTATGGGTAACTCTGGGCAGACAGCAACAGGGAAAAATCCGGTGACAAGTTTAGATTCAACGTAAACTCTGTGGACTGGTTTTGGAGCGTAGCCCATCTCTATCCCCCTCAGAACAGAGTTATAACCACATGCACTCTCATGTGAGAAAGGTAAGACATTGGCAAGAATGACTGACTGGGAACCTCCAGTGTCTCTCAGGATACGTACAGGCTTTAAATCAGAGGGATCAGCCATCAGTGAGATTAAGCCATCGAAAATGAATGGTACAAAACAGGGATCAGGTAATTTGTCACCACAACCAATGCTCTTATTACGGGGTTCTTTCTTCACAAAACCAACACCTTTAGTTTGTGTAGAATTTGACTGTGTTTTGCGTTTTAAAGCTAAACAATCAGCGATGACATGTCCAGGTTTGTGACAATAAAAACATTCACGGCTTTCTTTTGGAACCGTGGTTTTAACCATCTGAGACTGTGGTACAGAGCTAATAGGTGACTTTTCATTAAAAGTGAAGGATGACTTATGGGTAAGAGCATACTCATCAGCCAGAACAGCAGCAGACGCCAAAGTAGTCACCTTCTGTTCATTTAGGTACACCACCACCCGATCTGGAATGCACTTCTTAAAGTCTTCTAGCAATATTAGCTCACGTAATGTCTCATAGTTATTTACCTTAGATGCAGTACACCACTTATCAAAGAGAATGGATTTCTCTCTGGCAAACTCAACATGCGTTTGTCCAATAGTTTTCTTCTGCTGTCGAAACTTCTGTCTATAAGCTTCTGGGACCAACTCATAAGCTTGTAAGACAGCAGCTTTAACCAGATCATAGTCTAAACTATCTTTTAAAGGGAGCGCTGCCAACACCTCTTGAGCTTTACCAGAAAACTTACATTGTAACAAGAGTGGCCAGGTTTCCCTAGGCCATTGCAAAGCGCCAGCAATGCGTTCAAATGCTGCAAAGTATGAGTCCACCTCAGTTTCTCTAAAAGCAGGTACTAAAGAAATACACTTACTGATGTCGAATGGCATAGCAGACATGGAGGTGGAACCGGGTGTGACAGAGGCAGAGGGCGCTCGAGTCTGGGCCTCCAGCTCAAGTTTGTGCAGCTTTATAGCTTTATCAGCCTCTATTTCCAGTCTCCTGACCTCAAGCTCCAGCTGAGCTCTTCTGTCCTGGGCTTTTTCCTCAGCCTCCATTTGGAGACGTGCCAACCGCACCTTCAAACGAGCTCCATCTCGTCCTTCTGAACTCACAGAAGACAGCGGATCATAGCGAGGGAGTGTGCGAGGTGTCTTTCCCCGGTCACTCACTGCTGCCTCCACACTAGGACCATCTTTGAGGTCCTCCACAGACAAGGTCTCTCGGCTTGGCACCACAGCAGCCTCAGGCAGATCAGGCTCTTTGATCACCCCAATTTCCACCAACTTATCCACTATCAGAGCCTTTAGGTCACCTTTAAGGACCTGTTTTGGGACCTGCAGCTGAAAGTGCTCCACAATTTGCAGCAATTCATTCTTGCGACAGCTATCAATAAGCTCAAGAGAGGGATCGGCTAAAAAGTGCTCCAGACTGAATGTAACTGACATAGTTGCTGGATACAGACAACCAAAAGTGTTCCTCTTTTAACTCTGAACAGAGGGATCCTCTTAACGAGTATCCCGGACGAGCCCCCACTTATGTTACGCCCCCTTAGGTCTAGGGGTCCAGGGGCGGTAACATAAAATGTGTCCAGAGATAAAAGTGGAATGAAAGAATGATTTATTACAAAAGATGGTTTTCACAAACCAAAACACAATACAACTTAAGCCAATTAAACAAAAGTAAAGAACCAACAAACGTAGAAAACACTGAGTGCAAATTAAATAACAAGATGTGCAAACACATCAGTCTAAAGTAACTCAAAACAACCAAAAAGAAAGAACAAAGGGGAGCACCAAAAACCTCCCAAACACAAGCCTCTAGCTTGTTCAAAGTTTATCTAAAGCAGATTCACTACTTAACAAAAGGAGCAAAAACAAAATGGTCTAAACTGTCCAAAACAGTCACCGAACACGGAAGGTGGGGGTCAGCTGTCGCCAACCTCTTCCTGCTAGCTGCCCCACTGGAGGAATGAACTCGGACGTCTTTTATATGATGCAGGTGGGTCTCATCAACATCTGATTGGCTTTGCTGCACCAATGGGGTGGCTGCTCTCCTGCAGCTCCTAGGCAGCCAATCAGAAAGCTGTGCCCGCACAGCTGATCCTGCATAATAGAAAAAAACAAAGCCTGCACAGCCTCAAGAGGCCAGGGGCCGTAACAGCTCTGAAGCTGGCTTACCTGGGCTGGGCCTACCAGGGCTTCGCTGTTCAGGACAACACGGACAACACGGTGGAGGCCAGGCTGTTTGAAGCGCTGCTGAAGACACGACTGATTCAGGACCGACAGAGCTCCAACTATCACCGCTGTGGTCGAACTGATAAAGGAGTCAGTGCTTTTTCTCAAGTGAGTTTAATGTGATGAAAATCAGTCCTCCAGATGCCTTCTAGAAGGTATACGAGCTCATTTATTTTAAACATTATTTATTCAATTTATTTAATGTGACAGACAAACGCAAATTGGTTTTTCTAATTGTTCTACAAATAAAACACGCCCCCCCAACTCAACGTTTACACTCAGCTTGAAAATGGTTGCAAGCATATGCGCCATTATACAACCGTACATCTTTGAAAAGCATTAGGAGCAAATTGTGACTTTTACCTGATAGGTCTCCTTTAAAGTTTGTGTTTGTAAAAAGACAAGATATGGAAAATTTCAACGGGTAATAATTTTTAAAATGCAGCTGTATGTCTTGTGTATGGGCTTTAACTAAATGATAACTGATCTCTCTATGTTCTAGGTTATAACCATTGACCTGCGCTCCTCCCAGTTTTGTGGAGGACTTGGCGTAACCCTCCCTGAAAATCTCGATCTCGGCACCAAATCAAAAGCTTCCACCTCTGAGCTTCCATACGTGAAGATGCTGAATAGAGTTTTGCCGCAGGACATTCGGATCTTGGACTGGGCAGCCGCAGAGCAAGGTTTCAGTGCGCGTTTCGACTGCCAGTCCCGCACGTACCGCTACTACTTCCCCCGAGGGTCGTTGGATGTAGAGCTGATGGGAAATGCTGCAAAACGGTGAGTGTAAAACTATAAATGCTGATTTCACCCCATGATTTTTCTAATATAAAGATCTTTTGGTGCTCAACAGATACGAAGGAACGCATGACTTTCGCAACCTGTGCAAAGTGGACGTGGGGAACGGGGTCCTGCAGTTTGAGAGGACCATCTTGTCTGCCTCAGTCAGGCCTTTGCAGCCCCAGCAGGTTTCCAGCACAGAGCAATATGATCTGTTTGTGTTTGAGATCAAAGGTTTAGCCTTCCTTTACCACCAGGTAATAAGAGCTTAACACTCAGGTGAAGCCGGTGCATCCCTGTAAGTAGGGGGTAATTTGCAACTAACCATATGTCCTGCTGCAGGTACGTTGCATGATGGCGGTGCTTCTTTTGATAGGACAGAAGCTGGAAGCTCTGGAGATAATCAGTCAACTGCTGGATGTTGAAAAAAACCCCAGAAAGCCTCAATACAGGTGACAAAACAGCGACCTGTTGGCACTTGGGCTGCTTTTTGCTGGTACAAAGAAGAATTAAGGTTCTTGAAGTACCTTGAATTTTTTATCATCAGAAAACGTTCAGGGGGATGTGATGTAGTGGCGCAGGGGTTAAGCACAACCCACATATGGAGGCCTTAGTCCTCGACGCCGCGGCTATCGCAGGTTTGATTCCCAGCCTAGCGACCTTTGCCGCATGTCTTCCCCTTCTCTCATTACCCACTTTCCTGTCAATTAACTATCAAATAAAGCCCACTAGAGCCAATAAAACCTTTAAAAAAAGTTCAGGAGCTCTTCTTTTTTGAACTAGTGGAAACAACATCAAACCATCAATGTTTTAGAATAAAAGAATAGCCTTAACCTTTATTAAGTAGGATAGTAAGGAAAAAACAGAAATAAATAAATTAAACCCATGTAAGATTATGTTTTTCTTCTATAGATATTTAAAACATTTACAAAAATCCTTGAACTTCCTGCTGAACCCTTGAAGCCAGGCCTGAATAGAACCTTGGTAGAAGCACGAGCCTCTTTTTGACCCAGTGATCTTGCTGTAGAGCCACCACTCCTCTGCATCAAATAAAGACAGCAGAGGCGTTTTGATGCGTCTTTTAACAGGAGATAATTTTTCATAGGTTTGTTCTTCTGGCTTGCAGCATGGCAGTGGACTACCCTCTGGTTCTGTACGACTGCCACTTCGATGGTTTAACCTGGCAGCAGGAGGCGGAGGAGGTTAGCCACGTCCTGTCATCACTACAGCGACACTGGACGCAGAGCGCTGTCAAAGCCCAGGTTCTGCTCGGGATGATCCGGGGTTTGGAGGAGAGAGGTGAGGAGTTCTGTGTTTTTAAAAAAAAAAAAGGAACAAAACCAAATAAAATTGTTGAAACCTTTTTGATGCAGCTGCAGCTAAACAAACAGACATGGAGATCGAAAACTACTTGCTAAATTCTGGTCTAATGAAATCCCACTGATGGTGTGAATGCATGCCAATATTTTAATGAAAACAAGATAATAATGCACCCAAATTATGGTTTGGACAGTTGCAAGCTTACAGGTGTCAAAACATTTATGAACATTAGAAACTGTTCGTTAGCCCCTTGAAACATTAGAAAATACTTAGCATTTTATAAGAAAATATGACCAGTTTAGCTGAGTTATTAATACCTCAAACACATCGTTATTCTTCTGTTTATTGTTCCCTTCAATGGGTTTTGAAACTGTGAAATCCTGGCTGTGTTCTTCCATATACAGTGCTTGGTATAAAGTGTTTTCACCCTTTGAACTTTCAACATTTTTACATTATAACTACAAACCTCAATGTGTTTTATTGAGATTTTGTGTGATGAGCCAACTCAATGTAGCACATTATTATGAAGTGAAAGAAGGATGTTGTTGTTAGAGGGACCATGCTGGTTTTGTACAAATGAAATTCTGAATAGGTTTGCGTGCTTCAGTCGTCAGCTCCCTTTATTTTGATACTCTTAGATAAAATGAATTATAACTAATTGCCTCTATGTGGATCACATGTTTTTTCTTCAGCATGGAATATATTTAGAGCAAAAACTTTTTTGGGGGGTGAGGGGGACAGGAAGGGCAAGAATTTAAGTCTCTTGGTAAGTACCATTTGCAGACAGTTGGCAAAAAAAAACTTTATTATGAAGTTGTTGTTTTTCTTTTTTATTGTGAAAATATGAAAAGGTTCAACAGCCAAAAATACTTCTGCAAAAATACTGTTGTCAACAGAACCAGCTTTAAAAATGAAATTACATTTAGTCAGTCAAAACTGACTAAATGTAATTTAGGCATTTAGGATGTAACTTCTAACTTTTAACCTTTTTTCTACTTTAACTTTTGCTGCAGTTCAAATGCTGCGGCGCCGACACTTACACCGACTGGTCCAGAAGTGTGGGCTGGGGAAACCATGAAGCCGTGCCAGATTCCTGCTGCCCGGAGAAGAGAGAAGGTTGTGGACATGACAAGGAAAAAGCTCACAGAAAGGTCTGCCCTGCTGAGATATTTCAGCTGAAGAGTCTAACCACATTTCTGAGGATAAACAGTTAAACTCTGTCTTCTTCCTCAGGGATGTATCTCAGCTTTAAAGCTCTTTCTGTTGAAGAATCTGGTGTGGGTCGGCGGTGTTTGCATTGCTCTTGGAATCACAGAGGTAAACTGCTTATAAAGTTTTAATAAGATGTCAGAAGCCTTAAATTATGTAAAAATATATTCATTAAAAGCCAGAATGTGAATCAAAGGCAGGCTTTAGATCTTCCCTTGGGAAAATACACGACAGAAGCACATGTTTAGCCACTGCATTTATGGAGCAAATGTACATTTTACCTGGTAGGATTCTGCAAAAATCAGACTCCATTCTTACTCAAGCAAATTAAAAGTCAGTTATATTATTTTAAAAGCTAAAGCAACTCTTTAGGTATGCTACATTATTTCATTCCCAGCGTCTAACTCCATCTTTTACCCTTTGCAGGTGTTTGGCGTGGTAGTCGGAGTGTGCCGAATCCTGGACATTAAACGCAAAAATTATGAGAATGTCGACTAATTCATCATCACAACCATCTTTACACATCAACAAACAAACTTGTTTGATCATAATATACATTTTTGTTTTATGTGATTATATGCTCAAAAACATTCTCCTTACTTAAACCTCTAGGTTTAAGCTCAATAAAGAACCTAAAAAAAATTTCGATCCATATTCTATGTTAATTTTAAACTGTTTACCTGTTAGTTCTTTCTAAGAACAGAGCTCAAATCAATAGGTTGTACAGGTTAAAGGTTATTGGCTCTTTGAATTAATCCATTCATATGATGAATTAGCCTACTTAGCAAAACAAAGTCAGAGATGATGGGAGATGTCCGAGTTAAATGCAGAGCAATATTGGAAGAAATCTTTTTTAAATCTTAAAAAAAAAAAAGAAGAACAATTTGAAACTTGGCCAAAGGTTCACCGCTTAGGATGCTTCTAACCAGCAGAAACAGGGAGGCTGGGCACAGATGACGTAGCTAAATAAAGGACAATACAGGAAGAAAACTTGTTAAAAGCAACACAAGGCCTAACCCTCCTGTTGTGTTCGTTTCTAGGGTGTTTGTGGGTCAATTTGACCCAGGGAGTGTTTAATCATGCAATAGTGTCAGAAACCAAAAAATTCCTCCAAAACATTTTTGTATCTGATTATTAACTCCAATACTAACCATTTCAATCAATATTTGTGCAATGATGTTTTTTTTATTTCTCACAAATTAAGGATCAATGACGACAACCTGCTCATTTACTCATTTGGACATAAAAAATGGAATTTACATTTTTTTATGTCCACTAAAAATCAACCTAGGCACAAAAATACTATAATTTTCTTGAATTTCCTGTGCATACAGTGTTTTTATGGAGACACTTAAAAAAAAGAGTTAAACAAAAACAGAGCAATATTTCATCATTTAATAATGTGAGCCAAAGAGCCACTTGTGTCTCCAAAAATTCAGGTTGCAGATCCCTGATTTAGTAGATGGAAAGTGTGAACCTATCTTCATACAGCAGTTAAAAGAGTAGTACCATTATTTTTAATTCATTAAATTAATTTTTATTAAAAATAATTTTAATGTATTTTCAATAATACCTTAAAAAGAAAATTGTGAAGAAAAAAAATATCTTTTTTTTTTCAGGATGGCCGGGATGGGGATCAGTGCCTCCAAATACGAGGCCATGGTCTTGAGCCGGAAAAGGGTAGAGTGCCTACTCCGGGTCAAGGGGGGTGTCCTGCCCCAGGTGGAGGAGTTCAAGTATCTTGGGATCTTGTTCACGAATGAGGGAAGAAGGGAGCGGGAGATCGACAGGCGGATTGGCGCAGCGTCTGCTGTCAAGCGGGCGCTGTACCGGTCCGTCGTGGTGAAGAGAGAGCTGAGCCAAAAAGCGAAGCTCTCGATTTACCGGTCGATCTACGTTCCCACCCTCATCTATGGTCATGAGCTTTGGGTCATGACCGAAAGAACGAGATCGCGGATACAAGCGGCCGAAATGGGTTTTCTCCGTAGGGTGTCTGGGCTCTCCCTTAGAGATAGGGTGAGAAGCTCAGTCATCCGGGAGGGACTCAGAGTAGAGCCGCTGCTCCTTCACATCGAGAGGAGCCAGTTGAGGTGGCTCGGGCATCTGGTCAGGATGCCTCCTGGACGCCTCCCTGGTGAGGTGTTCCGGGCACGTCCCACCGGGAGGAGGCCCCGGGGAAGACCCAGGACACGCTGGAGGGACTATGTCTCTCGGCTGGCCTGGGAATGCCTCGGGGTTCCCCCGGAAGAGCTAGAAGAAGTGGCTGGGGAGAGGGAAGTCTGGGCCTCCCTTCTGAAGCTGCTACCCCCGCGACCCGACCTCGGATAAGCGGAAGAAGATGGATGGATGGAAAAATATCTACCACTGAATATTATAAAAATAAATTTATTTAGTATAATTTCTTTAGAACACCTCTTAGCCCCCGTCTAGAACCGGCCCTGGCCTGCAGGTCTGGTCTGGTGCACTTTGGCTGAGCATGTTTTTTCTTCATTGTCTGATTATCCAAACTGGTAAACCACATTAATAAAATATTAGTGAAATAATATATTAAATGACCACTGGGCAATTATTCATAAAATATATCAACATTTTTGAATAAAACACACAAAAAGTAATATAATGTAGGAAATATTTATGTATTTACTGTTAATCTATTCGTATGATTTGTTCTTTAAATGGCCACTTATTTTGGCTAATGCTATTATTTATTAAATATCATCCAAACTCAACATCCTAAACAAAGAATCAAACCACAATAGTGAACTAAAATCGCAATAAGAAACTTAATCAATCATAACTAAATGTTCTACCATGTCAGCATCAGGAGATGATTGAGGATGAAGAGAGGCTGATTTCTGGTTCTTAAGGTTCTGATGGGTCTGCGGTTCCTCTCCTGATCCATTCTGTCTGACATACAGCAGCACACTGCGCCACGACGGACACTTTTCTTTTTTCTTTGTCTTTCGACAAACTGTTTACCTGTTAGTTCTTTCTAAGAACAGAGCTCAAATCAATAGGTTGTACAGGTTAAAGGTTATTGGCTCTTTGAATTAATCCATTCATATGATGAATTAGCCTACTTAGCAAAACAAAGTCAGAGATGATGGGAGATGTCCGAGTTAAATGCAGAGCAATATTGGAAGAATTTTTTTTTAAATCTTAAAAAAAAAAAGAAGAACAATTTGAAACTTGGCCAAAGGTTCACCGCTTAGGATGCTTCTAACCAGCAGAAACAGGGAGGCTGGGCACAGATGACGTAGCTAAATAAAGGACAATACAGGAAGAAAACTTGTTAAAAGCAACACAAGGCCTAACCCTCCTGTTGTGTTCGTTTCTAGGGTGTTTGTGGGTCAATTGACCCGGGGAGTGTTTAATCATGCAATAGTGTCAGAAACCAAAAAATTCCTCCAAAACATTTTTGTATCTGATTATTCACTCCAATACTAACCATTTCAATCAATATTTGTGCAATGATGTTTTTTTTATTTCTCACAAATTAAGGATCAATGACGACAACCTACTCATTTACTAATTTGGACATAAAAAATGGAATTTACATTTTTTTATGTCCACTAAAAATCAACCTAGGCACAAAAAAACTATACTTTTCTTGAATTTCCTGTGCTTACAGTGTTTTTATGGAGACACTTAAAAAAAGAGTTAAACAAAAACAGAGCAATATTTCATCATTTAATAATGTGAGCCAAAGAGCCACTTGTGTCTCCAAAGATTCAGGTTGCAGATCCCTGATTTAGTAGATGGAAAGTGTGAACCTATCTTCATACAGCAGTTAAAAGAGTAGTACCATTATTTTTAATTCATTAAATTAATTTTTATTAAAAATAATTTTTGTGTATTTTCAATAATACCTTAAAAAGAAAATTGTGAAGAAAAAAAATATCTACCCCTGAATATTTTAAAAATACATTTATTTAGTATAATTTCTTTAGAACACCTCTTAGCCCCCGTCTAGAACCGGCCCTGGCCTGCAGGTCTGGTCTGGTGCACTTTGGCTTAGCATGTTTTTTCTTCATTGTCAGATTATCCAAACTGGTAAACCACATTAATAAAATATTAGTGAAATAACATATTAAATGACCACTGGGCAATTATTCATAAAATATATCAACATTTTTGAATAAAACACACAAAAAGTAATATAATGTAGGAAATATTTATGTATTTACTGTTAATCTATTCGTATGATTTGTTCTTTAAATGGCCACTTATTTTGGCTAATGCTATTATTTATTAAATATCATCCAAACTCAACATCCTAAGCAAAGAATCAAACCACAATAGTGAACTAAAATCGCAATAAGAAACTTAATCAATCATAACTAAATGTTCTGTACCATGTCAGCATCAGGAGATGATTGAGGATGAAGAGAGGCTGATTTCTGGTTCTTAAGGTTCTGATGGGTCTGCGGTTCCTCTCCTGATCCATTCTGTCTGACATACAGCAGCACACTGCGCCACGACGGACACTTTTCTTCTTTTTTTTGTCTTTCGATGTACACAGTATCCGTCCTAACTGAAATTGTTCAGCTTATAATGGCGTCTTTTTTCTCACGTCTGTATTTTTAAAAGCGTTTTTGCTTCTTAGGACATGGAATCGGGTCGAGGACGTTTTAAAAAGACGCGGGTTGATAGCAGCTCACCGCGGCTGCGTAGTGTCCGTCTCTAGGCAACCGTGACGTTCAGCGTCGGTCCGTAGCGTTCTGGGGTCCTTTAGTTCCCACCACGACAATTTAGCTGACCTTAATATTTCCTGTGTTTCATTTTGGTCATTATTGTTAAACTTAGTGTTGATGTGTGTATGATAGGCGTTTCTATAGGACAGTTATGTATCGGTTCAATACGGGACGCACATTTAACGGCCAAATATGGGACGACTCCGTATTTTACGGGAAGGGTGGCGACCTGATTCATACAGTTTTAGGGGTAGGCCTAGGTACGCCACTTTCAACCAGTTAGCCCGTTTCCTCTTTTTCTGTTTTCGGGCAGAATGTTTCCTTTTGACCGTTGGTCCTCGCACCCGGCTGTGCCAGTCCATTGTCCTCAAGAGCCGCTGTCTCCCAAGTGCGGATTTCAGTCTTGGTGATATGTTACCAGCTGAACTGGTCCAATAACCATCAGCTAAGCCGAGCTGCATTCAGCCATAAAGTTTGTTTTTATTCAAACTTGAGCAATTTTCTAGTTGTTCTGCTGAGGTACTGATATCCGTTTGTGACATCATGCACATTGACGTCACAAAGAGTGACGCTCTCTTTGTGGAGTTACGCTGTTCAGCTTATAGTGCTGAACATTATAAGCATCGCATCATAACCATTGCAGAAGAGAGAGAGCGAGCAAGCAAAAGGATCGTCTCCTATCAAGAGATTGAAAACGAAGGATTTTCCAGATAAAACGGCAAATCCTAACAAACAAAAGAAAACATTAAGCAGTTTTTGGATTGTCCAGATAAAAAGTATCAACAATGAATCAGAGCAATAAGGCATCGACTTCTGATTCTGGGAATGAAAAACTAGCTAGAGAGACACAGAAGCTCCATGATCTCTTGAAAGAAGTCAACTTGATTTCAGCTGAAAGACAGTCGCTGATTAAAGCCAACGAGGACTTGAAGATTCAAGTAATAAACTTAGAAAAAGCTGCACTTGTAAAAGACAAACTGCTTTTGGAGAAAGACGAGGAATTAAAAAAACTGTTCGGCAGAAGAAACAGAATTTTAAAGGAGGATAACATACCGAAGCAGGAAAACACCTCTCTGGGGCAAAGAAACACAGACTTGGAGCAGAAAAACATCGATATGAAGCAACAAAAAGTATCAACAATGACTCAGACCAATATAGCGTCATTTTCTGATTCTAGGAGTGAAAAAATACAACAGAGTTTAGCTAGAGAGACACAGAAGCTCCATGGCATCTTGAAAGAGGTCAACACGATGTCCATTGAGAGACAGTGTCTGATTAACACAAATGAGGAGTTAAAGACTCAAGTCATGAGCATTGAAAAAGCTGCAGTGGAAATACACAAGCTGCTTCAAGAGAAAGAAGAGGGATTAAAACAACTGTTCAATGTAAACAGAACCTTAAAGGCAAATAACACCACATTAAAGCAGATCAACACTGCCTTGGGTCAAAGAAACACCACCCTGGAGCAGGAAAATACAGTCTTAGACCAGAAAATTACCATCCTGGAGAAGAAAAACACTGCCCTGAAGCTGAAAAGCAGCGCTCTAGAACAGAAATGAATGTACTGGAAAAAGAAAAGACTGCCTTGGAGCAAGAAAACACCGTCTTGGACCAGAGAATCAGTAGCCTGGAAGTGGAAAAACACCACCCTGGAGCAAGAAAGTAACATCATAGGAGAGGACAACATCATTCTGCTGCAGATGGTCCTTGTTTTGCAGGAGACAAATCGCGTCTTGCAGCGGAGAAACCAAGACTTGGATCGGGAAAACATCATTTTCGAGGAAGAGAACAACGAGCTGGAGGAGCAGAACACCTACCTGAATCTGAGAAGAAGGACCCTGGAGCATGAGAAATCCGTCCTGATGCTCTCAATCACTTCTCTGGAGGTGAATAGCACCACCCTGGAGCAGAGGAGCACAAACTTAGAGCAGGAAACAAATACACTAACAATGGAAAACATCACCCTGAGGCAAAAACACACCGCCTTGGAGGAGGAAAAAAGCGCCCTTAAGCAGGAAACACTGCCCTTAAGCAGAAAAACACTGCCCTTAAGCAGGAAAACACTGCCCTTAAGCAGGAAAACACCGCCCTAAAGCTGGAAAGCACCGCCCTGACGGATATAAACACCGCCTTTGAGGAGGACAACACCGACCTGCAGCCTGAAGTGGAACAGCAGAACCAGCAACCATCTGAAGAGGAGAGCCACGAAGGCAGCCATTCGCTTTCAGACCACCCACAGAGGCAGCCGTCGGTATTCAGACGTGTGATGAATACGCTTCAGTGCTGAGAGTGCCAAAGAGGCGCTTGAAAGATGGCACTTCTAAATAAAGAAGTGTCCTGAGGGCTCCAAGCTTCATGCTTGATTATATGTGGCAGAAAAGCTTGAGGACAACAGGACTTTTTTGGTCAGGGGAGCTGGACACTTGGGGGCCGTTGGCAGAAGAGCTTAAAGCTTGAAAGTTGTTGGCAGGGGAGGCAGGGCTTCGTAGCGAGTCTTGTTGGTTTCCGGGCTGACCTCCAGGGCTTCCTAGCGAGGTCCGTTGGTCTCCAGGCTGACCTCCAGGGCTTCCTAGCGAGGCCCGTTGGTCTCCAGGCTGACCTCCAGGGCTTCCTAGCGAGGCCGGTTGGTCTCCGAGCGGACCTTCAGGGCTTCCTAGCGAGGCCGTTGGTCTCCTGGCTGACCTCCAGGGCTTCCTAGCGAGGCACGTTGGTCTCCTGGCTGACCTCCAGGGCTTCCTAGCGAGGCCCGTTGGTCTCCGGGCTGACCTCCAGGGCTTCATAGCGAGTCTTGTTGGTCTCCAAGCTGACCTCCAGGGCTTCCTAGAGAGGTACGTTGGTCTCCTGGCTGACCTCCAGGGCTTCCTAGCGAGGCCCGTTGGTCTCCTGGCTGACCTCCAGGGCTTCCTAGCGAGGCCCGTTGGTCTCTGGGCTGACCTCCAGGGCTTCCTAGAGAGGCACGTTGGTCTCCGGGCTGACCTCCAGGGCTTCCTAGAGAGGCACGTTGGTCTCCTGGCTGACCTCCAGGGCTTCCTAGAGAGGCACTTTGGTCTCCTGGCTGACCTCCAGGGCTTCCTAGAGAGGCACGTTGGTCTCCGGGCTGACCTCCAGGGCTTCCTAGCGAGGCCCGTTGGTCTCTGGGCTGGCCTTCAGGGTTTCATAGCGAGGCACGTTGGTCTCCGGGCTAACCTCCAGGGCTTCCTAGAGAGGCACGTTGGTCTCCTGGCTGACCTCCAGGGCTTCCTAGCGAGGCCCGTTGGTCTCTGGCTGAACTTCAGGGTTTCATAGCGAGGCACGTTGGTCTCTGGGCTGAACTTCAGGGTTTCATAGCGAGGCACGTTGATCTCCGGGCTGACTTCCAGGGCTTCCTAGCGAGTCCTGTTGGTACCAAGGTACTTGCTCCGCCAAGGTTTCTACTCTGCAGCCAGTGTTCTCCAAGGCTGCTGTTCCGCTGGCATCCTCCTCAGATCCTTTTGGTGTTCCTTAGTTGTTTCCATTTATTTCTGCCTTGCTTTTCCACATCTGTACTTCATTGGTGATTCTAATTATTTTTATTTCTTGTTTGTAGTTATTTTTGTTTGTTCTAATTCGGTTCCTTTAGTCTACTTACTCCTTTGTGTTTGTATTTTCGTTATTTCCCCTTGTGATCCTCCAGCAGTTGGAAAATAAGGGAATCTAAAATGATTGATTGTGTATTGCAAATGTAAAGACATATTTTCTAAAAAAATAATCCTTATCTTTTTGGTTTCTTTCCTAGATCCAGTGTGACATGGCCCTGAGGTGGTTCCATCAGGAGTGTGTGGGAAGCCCAATTAAAAAAAATTATCAGTGCTTTGCGTGTTTGCCTTAGGTTCCTGAGTTTGTTGTGGTGTGCTAGTTTATGTATGGTGTATAATGGTTAATAAGTTACATTTTGAAAACTATGTTTGATATTTATCCTTACAGGACTTTAATATAAGGTAGCTATGGAAAGATAGTTTAAATCCCAAGGCCCCTTACCTTTGTGAAATGAGAGCAAATGTTTCCAAAGCAAAGTTAAAGAGTTGCTGGTAAACTGATATATTCCCATGTTATAGAGTGGGAGCAGATTATATCAAGTGGCTAAAATATTTGGTTCCCCTCCTTTCACTTTGGCAAATAATTTCAGGCAACTGAAATATCCATTCTCTAAACATAATTATAGAACATAAGGTAAAGGATTCATATGTTAAGGTAAAAGGCTAGAACAACACTGTTTGAGTTACTGATGGTATTTTATTTGTACATTTTGTAGTTCTTACAGTGTGTTCACATACAAAGGCTGTTGAATAAAGGACTGTGAACCATCAGTTTGAGAGACCATCCTTTCAACCGGGACGCTATATTGATCATTTCATACACAAACAGCTGTTAAGTACATAAAATGCTGACTAGAAAAAGCATTCCCCACATCGTTTTTGCGCCCGCTCTAGTGCAGCGCCCCTATGCGTTGCATACAGTGCATACCCCGTTTTTGCGCCACTGATTATGTTCCTATGTTGGAGGCCATTGGCTGTAGATCTGAAGATAGAGGAAATATTACAAATCGCCATTAGTGGCGCTGTTGCTGTGCACAAGAGATGTGAGCTGGCCCTGTAAAGAAGAAGACAAGGTTCCCTGTTGGAAAATAAGCGTTGCCATGTGCTACTTCCAGTTATCTGCTTGAATATTATTTTTATTTGACCTAGTGTATCATATACAACAAGATCAACTTAAAACCCCCTGAGATTATGATTATGTACAACTGATGCAGACCAGAAAGCTGAGATATTCTTTCAGGATATCGCAGATGAATGGCTCATAATTTAGGTGCAAGGCTTAGATCAAAGGATAAGTATGTGCTACAATGGTCCAATCAAAGTCCAAACCTAAATCTGAATATGTCCAAAGATTTTAAAACTGGTATAGCCTACTTTATGAAAATGATGATTTGGGACAAGGTATATTATTGTCACACAAAAATAATCCACACATAACAAAGTACTCAATTCTTGATAAAAACATGGGCTATGTGTAAAAAGCATTTCTTTTCTGAACTGTACATTAAGAACACGCTGAAAGACAACATTTACTTAGGCTAACAATTCGTCTAGCGTAGAGCAGGTCAAGGTCAAAGAATAAATCTCCATGGTAACAAATGTGTCATTGTTTTAGGGACATTAAATCAATGAAAGTTTAGATCTGGAACATCAAAAAATCTCATCTTAATCTCCTACCTCAGTTTCATCAAACTCTCAAGTTTTGTTTTTGGTGTAGGATAACCATTTATTGCCACAGTGTTGGCATTGGCAGGAGTAAGACAAGGACTAGAACAGATGAGATCATTTGTTCCTAGACCACCAGTATTGTTCAGCCCATCCACTTTTAGTGGAGTTCTGACTGCAACTCGAGCACAAACACCATTAGGTTTGAGTGCAGGTCGCGGGTGGTATGACTGCTTAACCTTACACCTGTCTGAGCTTCCTACAAATGATGAAGACCATCGACGCTTTAAGACACCTAGTTTCTTTTATTGGCTTGTTCAGCACTCACCACATTCTTGAAACATCTTTGTAATGTTTTATCAGCTTGATGAGCAGATGACAAGTGTTGTCTGGTCAGGGGGATGGATGCTTTCTCCAAGAGTGGACAAGGCTCCTCCAGCTCCACCAAATATGGAAGTAACATCATGTTGTTACTTTTGGTTTGTGCATCACCCTCACTAGAAAATGGAGACAACACAGAATCAGAAATGGAAATGTCCCGATCCTTGCGTGCTTGTGCACGGGTGACCACACAGGCTGGGTACAACTCAGGGTCTGAAGAGTCTGGGGTTGTCTGATCTAAGGGATTGTCTAAAACCTCCAGACTGGGAAGTACTAAACCTCCAGCAATGTCATTTCCCATTAGCATAGCCACCCCATCTATGGGTAACTCTGGGCAGACAGCAACAGGGAAAAATCCGGTGACAAGTTTAGATTCAACGTAAACTCTGTGGACTGGTTTTGGAGCGTAGCCCATCTCTATCCCCCTCAGAACAGAGTTATAACCACATGCACTCTCATGTGAGAAAGGTAAGACATTGGCAAGAATGACTGACTGGGAACCTCCAGTGTCTCTCAGGATACGTACAGGCTTTAAATCAGAGGGATCAGCCATCAGTGAGATTAAGCCATCGAAAATGAATGGTACAAAACAGGGATCAGGTAATTTGTCACCACAACCAATGCTCTTATTACGGGGTTCTTTCTTCACAAAACCA
Source organism: Xiphophorus maculatus (assembly GCF_002775205.1). NCBI lineage: Eukaryota > Metazoa > Chordata > Actinopteri > Cyprinodontiformes > Poeciliidae > Xiphophorus > Xiphophorus maculatus. The sequence continues at coordinate 9,279,786 of NC_036452.1, read as the reverse complement.
ACACCTTTAGTTTGTGTAAAATTTGACTGTGTTTTGCGTTTTAAAGCTAAACAATCAGCGATGACATGTCCAGGTTTGTGACAATAAAAACATTCACGGCTTTCTTTTGGAACCGTGGTTTTAACCATCTGAGACTGTGGTACAGAGCTAATAGGTGACTTTTCATTAAAAGTGAAGGATGACTTATGGGTAAGAGCATATGTAACCCATATTAAAAGCTGATATAAATAGTTGATTAAATATCTGTAGACAGAAAATAACGTCACTGCCCCTTTAAGGAACTAGCGTTACAGACGCAGCGCCGTAGTGACGCAGCACACAGTCCGGAGGGAGAGAACAGAGGAGGAATCAGAGGAAAGCGCAGTGATTAGTTAACAACAAAAGTTAACATTATATTTGAAAACCATAATTATCCGGTCGGGAACTGACGGGAATTTTATGAGCGCTAAACTAAATCGGTTTTGGTCAGTTTTTTTTTGCTTGGTTGGAAGCTCGGTCGGAGCCAGGATTTGTCTGCCGTGTGCGGCGTGCACATTCATGGACGGGATTCAGGATGGCGAGCCAGACCCAGACATTCAATTCACCTTCTCCATCACATTAAGGAAGGACTCTCCTGCGTGTGGTAATTCGCTGCCAGGACGAACTGAACCGAACTGAACAGAACTGATAATTTATTGAATTATTATTTTTTGTTTGGATCGAGTCAACTAAGATTTTTTCATCGAACTGAATAGCTGATTTCATATTCGGGTTGTACTCGAATTTAAAGTGATATACTTTGGTTTCTATATGTTATATCTTTGAGTATGATTTGAACAATTGTAATTTATTTTGATTTGATTGTGTTTGAGGTATTTTCTCACCTGTAAAAGAAAGAAAACGAGTTAACTCAGAAAAAATAGGGATCTCAAAATAGATACAACATAGGAAATAAAAGAGACTGGTCTAACTAATTCAAATTAGTCTGTCTAAAATAACATAGGAGAACAAAGATCAGTCTAATTAAATTAGATTAGTCTTATTAAAATGAACTAGGTGAACTAAAGAGTAAAAAGAAAAGGTGATATACTCTTTATTTATTTCTTTTTTTTCCCCTTTTCATTTGCTTCCTTATTAAGAACCTGCAATATATTTATTTATTTATTTACTTAATTAGTTATGGTATCTTATTTGTGTGTTTTATATTCAGTAAATTGCCGGCTTGTTTCACTTAAAGCAGCGGTCTCTGGTGTTGTCATTCTTGCTCCCCACTCCTTAGAGCCTAGAACTGGTCCAGTGGCGCAGTTAGCGGTTTGATACCGGTGCTACACATACTCATCAGCCAGAACAGCAGCAGACGCCAAAGTAGTCACCTTCTGTTCATTTAGGTACACCACCACCCGATCTGGAATGCACTTCTTAAAGTCTTCTAGCAATATTAGCTCACGTAATGTCTCATAGTTATTTACCTTAGATGCAGTACACCACTTATCAAAGAGAATGGATTTCTCTCTGGCAAACTCAACATGCGTTTGTCCAATAGTTTTCTTCTGCTGTCGAAACTTCTGTCTATAAGCTTCTGGGACCAACTCATAAGCTTGTAAGACAGCAGCTTTAACCAGATCATAGTCTAAACTATCTTTTAAAGGGAGCGCTGCCAACACCTCTTGAGCTTTACCAGAAAACTTACATTGTAACAAGAGTGGCCAGGTTTCCCTAGGCCATTGCAAAGCGCCAGCAATGCGTTCAAATGCTGCAAAGTATGAGTCCACCTCAGTTTCTCTAAAAGCAGGCTCTAAAGAAATACACTTACTGATGTCGAATGGCATAGCAGACATGGAGGTGGAACCGGGTGTGACAGAGGCAGAGGGCGCTCGAGTCTGGGCCTCCAGCTCAAGTTTGTGCAGCTTTATAGCTTTATCAGCCTCTATTTCCAGTCTCCTGACCTCAAGCTCCAGCTGAGCTCTTCTGTCCTGGGCTTTTTCCTCAGCCTCCATTTGGAGACGTGCCAACCGCACCTTCAAACGAGCTCCATCTCGTCCTTCTGAACTCACAGAAGACAGCGGATCATAGCGAGGGAGTGTGCGAGGTGTCTTTCCCCGGTCACTCACTGCTGCCTCCACACTAGGACCATCTTTGAGGTCCTCCACAGACAAGGTCTCTCGGCTTGGCACCACAGCAGCCTCAGGCAGATCAGGCTCTTTGATCACCCCAATTTCCACCAACTTATCCACTATCAGAGCCTTTAGGTCACCTTTAAGGACCTGTTTTGGGACCTGCAGCTGAAAGTGCTCCACAATTTGCAGCAATTCATTCTTGCGACAGCTATCAATAAGCTCAAGAGAGGGATCGGCTAAAAAGTGCTCCAGACTGAATGTAACTGACATAGTTGCTGGATACAGACAACCAAAAGTGTTCCTCTTTTAACTCTGAACAGAGGGATCCTCTTAACGAGTATCCCGGACGAGCCCCCACTTATGTTACGCCCCCTTAGGTCTAGGGGTCCAGGGGCGGTAACATAAAATGTGTCCAGAGATAAAAGTGGAATGAAAGAATGATTTATTACAAAAGATGGTTTTCACAAAACCAAAACACAATACAACTTAAGCCAATTAAACAAAAGTAAAGAACCAACAAACGTAGAAAACACTGAGTGCAAATTAAATAACAAGATGTGCAAACACATCAGTCTAAAGTAACTCAAAACAACCAAAAAGAAAGAACAAAGGGGAGCACCAAAAACCTCCCAAACACAAGCCTCTAGCTTGTTCAAAGTTTATCTAAAGCAGATTCACTACTTAACAAAAGGAGCAAAAACAAAATGGTCTAAACTGTCCAAAACAGTCACCGAACACGGAAGGTGGGGGTCAGCTGTACACAACCTCTTCCTGCTAGCTGCCCCACTGGAGGAATGAACTCGGACGTCTTTTATATGATGCAGGTGGGTCTCATCAACATCTGATTGGCTTTGCTGCACCAATGGGGTGGCTGTTCTCCTGCAGCTCCTAGGCAGCCAATCAGAAAGCTGTGCCCGCACAGCTGATCCTGCATAATAGAAAAAAACAAAGCCTGCACAGCCTCAAGAGGCCAGGGGCCGTAACAGCTCTGAAGCTGGCTTACCTGGGCTGGGCCTACCAGGGCTTCGCTGTTCAGGACAACACGGACAACACGGTGGAGGCCAGGCTGTTTGAAGCGCTGCTGAAGACACGACTGATTCAGGACCGACAGAGCTCCAACTATCACCGCTGTGGTCGAACTGATAAAGGAGTCAGTGCTTTTTCTCAAGTGAGTTTAATGTGATGAAAATCAGTCCTCCAGATGCCTTCTAGAAGGTATACGAGCTCATTTATTTTAAACATTATTTATTCAATTTATTTAATGTGACAGACAAACGCAAATTGGTTTTTCTAATTGTTCTACAAATAAAACACGCCCCCCCAACTCAACGTTTACACTCAGCTTGAAAATGGTTGCAAGCATATGCGCCATTATACAACCGTACATCTTTGAAAAGCATCAGGAGCAAAATGTGACTTTTACCTGATAGGTCTCCTTTAAAGTTTGTGTTTGTAAAAAGACAAGTTATGGAAAATTTCAACAGGTAATAATTTTTAAAATGCAGCTGTATGTCTTGTGTATGGGCTTTAACTAAATGATAACTGATCTCTCTATGTTCTAGGTTATAACCATTGACCTGCGCTCCTCCCAGTTTTGTGGAGGACTTGGCGTAACCCTCCCTGAAAATCTCGATCTCGGCACCAAATCAAAAGCTTCCACCTCTGAGCTTCCATACGTGAAGATGCTGAATAGAGTTTTGCCGCAGGACATTCGGATCTTGGACTGGGCAGCCGCAGAGCAAGGTTTCAGTGCGCGTTTCGACTGCCAGTCCCGCACGTACCGCTACTACTTCCCCCGAGGGTCGTTGGATGTAGAGCTGATGGGAAATGCTGCAAAACGGTGAGTGTAAAACTATAAATGCTGATTTCACCCCATGATTTTTCTAATATAAAGATCTTTTGGTGCTCAACAGATACGAAGGAACGCATGACTTTCGCAACCTGTGCAAAATGGACGTGGGGAACGGGGTCCTGCAGTTTGAGAGGACCATCTTGTCTGCCTCAGTCAGGCCTTTGCAGCCCCAGCAGGTTTCCAGCACAGAGCAATATGATCTGTTTGTGTTTGAGATCAAAGGTTTAGCCTTCCTTTACCACCAGGTAATAAGAGCTTAACACTCAGGTGAAGCCGGTGCATCCCTTTAAGTAGGGGGTAATTTGCAACTAACCATATGTCCTGCTGCAGGTACGTTGCATGATGGCGGTGCTTCTTTTGATAGGACAGAAGCTGGAAGCTCTGGAGATAATCAATCAACTGCTGGATGTTGAAAAAACCCCCAGAAAGCCTCAATACAGGTGACAAAACAGCGACCTGTTGGCACTTGGGCTGCTTTTTGCTGGTACAAAGAAGAATTAAGGTTCTTGAAGTACCTTGAATTTTTTATCATCAGAAAACGTTCAGGGGGATGTGATGTAGTGGCGCAGGGGTTAAGCACAACCCACATATGGAGGCCTTAGTCCTCGACGCCGCGGCTATCGCAGGTTTGATTCCCAGCCTGGCGACCTTTGCCGCATGTCTTCCCCTTCTCTCATTACCCACTTTCCTGTCAATTAACTATCAAATAAAGCCCACTAGAGCCAATAAAACCTTTAAAAAAAGTTCAGGAGCTCTTCTTTTTTGAACTAGTGGAAACAACATCAAACCATCAATGTTTTAGAATAAAAGAATAGCCTTAACCTTTATTAAGTAGGATAGTAAGGAAAAAACAGAAATAAATAAATTAAACCCATGTAAGATTATGTTTTTCTTCTATAGATATTTAAAACATTTACAAAAATCCTTGAACTTCCTGCTGAACCCTTGAAGCCAGGCCTGAATAGAACCTTGGTAGAAGCACGAGCCTCTTTTTGACCCAGTGATCTTGCTGTAGAGCCACCACTCCTCTGCATCAAATAAAGACAGCAGAGGCGTTTTGATGCGTCTTTTAACAGGAGATAATTTGCATAGGTTTGTTCTTCTGGCTTGCAGCATGGCAGTGGACTACCCTCTGGTTCTGTACGACTGCCACTTCGATGGTTTAACCTGGCAGCAGGAGGCGGAGGAGGTTAGCCACGTCCTGTCGTCACTACAGCGACACTGGACGCAGAGCGCTGTCAAAGCCCAGGTTCTGCTCGGGATGATCCGGGGTTTGGAGGAGAGAGGTGAGGAGTTCTGTGTTTTTTTAAAAAAAAAAAAGGAACAAAACCAAATAAAATTGTTGAAACCTTTTTGATGCAGCTGCAGCTAAACAAACAGACATGGAGATCGAAAACTACTTGCTAAATTCTGGTCTAATGAAATCCCACTCATGGTGTGAATGCATGCCAATATTTTAATGAAAACAAGATAATAATGCACCCAAATTATGGTTTGGACAGTTGCAAGCTTACAGGTGTCAAAACATTTATGAACATTAGAAACTGTTCGTTAGCCCCTTGAAACATTAGAAAATACTTAGCATTTTATAAGAAAATATGACCAGTTTAGCTGAGTTATTAATACCTCAAACACATCGTTATTCTTCTGTTTATTGTTCCCTTCAATGGGTTTTGAAACTGTGAAATCCTGGCTGTGTTCTTCCATATACAGTGCTTGGTATAAAGTGTTTTCACCCTTTGAACTTTCAACATTTTTACATTATAACTACAAACCTCAATGTGTTTTATTGAGATTTTGTGTGATGAGCCAACTCAATGTAGCACATTATTATGAAGTGAAAGAAGGATGTTGTTGTTAGAGGGACCATGCTGGTTTTGTACAAATGAAATTCTGAATAGGTTTGCGTGCTTCAGTCGTCAGCTCCCTTTATTTTGATACTCTTAGATAAAATGAATTATAACTAATTGCCTCTATGTGGATCACATGTTTTTTCTTCAGCATGGAATATATTTAGAGCAAAAACTTTTTGGGGGGGGGCAGGGGGAAAGGAAGGGCAAGAATTTAAGTCTCTTGGTAAGTACCATTTGTAGACAGTTGGCAAAAAAAAACTTTATTATGAAGTTGTTTTTTTTATTGTGAAATGATGAAAATATGAAAAGGTTCAACAGCCAAAAATACTTCTGCAAAAATACTGTTGTCAACAGAACCAGCTTTAAAAATGAAATTACATTTAGTCAGTCAAAACTGACTAAATGTAATTTAGGCATTTAGGATGTAACTTCTAACTTTTAACCTTTTTTCTACTTTAACTTTTGCTGCAGTTCAAATGCTGCGGTGCCGACACTTACACCGACTGGTCCAGAAGTGTGGGCTGGCGAAACCATGAAGCCGTGCCAGATTCCTGCTGCCCGGAGAAGAGAGAAGGCTGTGGACATGACAAGGAAAAAGCTCACAGAAAGGTCTGCCCTGCTGAGATATTTCAGCTGAAGAGTCTAACCACATTTCTGAGGATAAACAGTTAAACTCTGTCTTCTTCCTCAGGGATGTATCTCAGCTTTAAAGCTCTTTCTGTTGAAGAATCTGGTGTGGGTCGGCGGTGTTTGCATTGCTCTTGGAATCACAGAGGTAAACTGCTTATAAAGTTTTAATAAGATGTCAGAAGCCTTAAATTATGTAAAAATGTATTCATTAAAAGCCAGAATGTGAATCAAAGGCAGGCTTTAGATCTTCCCTTGGGAAAATACACAACAGAAGCACATGTTTAGCCACTGCATTTATGGAGCAAATGTACATTTTACCTGGTAGGATTCTGCAAAAATCAGACTCCATTCTTACTCAAGCAAATTAAAAGTCAGTTATATTATTTTAAAAGCTAAAGCAACTCTTTAGGTATGCTACATTATTTCATTCCCAGAGTCTAACTCCATCTTTTACCCTTTGCAGGTGTTTGGCGTGGTAGTCGGAGTGTGCCGAATCCTGGACATTAAACGCAAAAATTATGAGAATGTCGACTAATTCATCATCACAACCATCTTTACACATCAACAAACAAACTTGTTTGATCATAATATACATTTTTGTTTTATGTGATTATATGCTCAAAAACATTCTCCTTACTTAAACCTCTAGGTTTAAGCTCAATAAAGAACCTAAAAAAAAATTCGATCCATATTCTATGTTAATTTTAAACTGTTTACCTGTTAGTTCTTTCTAAGAACAGAGCTCAAATCAATAGGTTGTACAGGTTAAAGGTTATTGGCTCTTTGAATTAATCCATTCATATGATGAATTAGCCTACTTAGCAAAACAAAGTCAGAGATGGTGGGAGATGTCCGAGTTAAATGCAGAGCAATATTGGAAGAAATCTTTTTTAAATCTTAAAAAAAAAAAAGAACAATTTGAAACTTGGCCAAAGGTTCACCGCTTAGGATGCTTCTAACCAGCAGAAACAGGGAGGCTGGGCACAGATGACGTAGCTAAATAAAGGACAATACAGGAAGAAAACTTGTTAAAAGCAACACAAGGCCTAACCCTCCTGTTGTGTTCGTTTCTAGGGTGTTTGTGGGTCAATTTGACCCGGGGAGTGTTTAATCATGCAATAGTGTCAGAAACCAAAAAATTCCTCCAAAACATTTTTGTATCTGATTATTAACTCCAATACTAACCATTTCAATCAATATTTGTGCAATGATGTTTTTTTTATTTCTCACAAATTAAGGATCAATGACGACAACCTGCTCATTTACTCATTTGGACATAAAAAATGGAATTTACATTTTTTTATGTCCACTAAAAATCAACCTAGGCACAAAAAAACTATAATTTTCTTGAATTTCCTGTGCATACAGTGTTTTTATGGAGACACTTAAAAAAAAAGAGTTAAACAAAAACAGAGCAATATTTCATCATTTAATAATGTGAGCCAAAGAGCCACTTGTGTCTCCAAAAATTCAGGTTGCAGATCCCTGATTTAGTAGATGGAAAGTGTGAACCTATCTTCATACAGCAGTTAAAAGAGTAGTACCATTATTTTTAATTCATTAAATTAATTTTTATTAAAAATAATTTTTGTGTATTTTCAATAATACCTTAAAAAGAAAATTGTGAAGAAAAAAAATATCTTTTTTTTTTCAGGATGGCTGGGATGGGGATCAGTGCCTCCAAATCCGAGGCCATGGTCTTGAGCCGGAAAAGGGTAGAGTGCCTACTCCGGGTCAAGGGGGGTGTCCTGCCCCAGGTGGAGGAGTTCAAGTATCTTGGGATCTTGTTCACGAATGAGGGAAGAAGGGAGCGGGAGATCGACAGGCGGATTGGCGCAGCGTCTGCTGTCAAGCGGGCGCTGTACCGGTCCGTCGTGGTGAAGAGAGAGCTGAGCCAAAAAGCGAAGCTCTCGATTTACCGGTCGATCTACGTTCCCACCCTCATCTATGGTCATGAGCTTTGGGTCATGACCGAAAGAACGAGATCGCGGATACAAGCGGCCGAAATGGGTTTTCTCCGTAGGGTGTCTGGGCTCTCCCTTAGAGATAGGGTGAGAAGCTCAGTCATCCGGGAGGGACTCAGAGTAGAGCCGCTGCTCCTTCACATCGAGAGGAGCCAGTTGAGGTGGCTCGGGCATCTGGTCAGGATGCCTCCTGGACGCCTCCCTGGTGAGGTGTTCCGGGCACGTCCCACCGGGAGGAGGCCCCGGGGAAGACCCAGGACACGCTGGAGGGACTATGTCTCTCGGCTGGCCTGGGAACGCCTCGGGGTTCCCCCGGAAGAGCTAGAAGAAGTGGCTGGGGAGAGGGAAGTCTGGGCCTCCCTTCTGAAGCTGCTACCCCCGCGACCCGACCTCGGATAAGCGGAAGAAGATGGATGGATGGAAAAATATCTACCACTGAATATTATAAAAATAAATTTATTTAGTATAATTTCTTTAGAACACCTCTTAGCCCCCGTCTAGAACCGGCCCTGGCCTGCAGGTCTGGTCTGGTGCACTTTGGCTGAGCATGTTTTTTCTTCATTGTCTGATTATCCAAACTGGTAAACCACATTAATAAAATATTAGTGAAATAATATATTAAATGACCACTGGGCAATTATTCATAAAATATATCAACATTTTTGAATAAAACACACAAAAAGTAATATAATGTAGGAAATATTTATGTATTTACTGTTAATCTATTCGTATGATTTGTTCTTTAAATGGCCACTTATTTTGGCTAATGCTATTATTTATTAAATATCATCCAAACTCAACATCCTAAACAAAGAATCAAACCACAATAGTGAACTAAAATCGCAATAAGAAACTTAATCAATCATAACTAAATGTTCTACCATGTCAGCATCAGGAGATGATTGAGGATGAAGAGAGGCTGATTTCTGGTTCTTAAGGTTCTGATGGGTCTGCGGTTCCTCTCCTGATCCATTCTGTCTGACATACAGCAGCACACTGCGCCACGACGGACACTTTTCTTTTTTCTTTGTCTTTCGACAAACTGTTTACCTGTTAGTTCTTTCTAAGAACAGAGCTCAAATCAATAGGTTGTACAGGTTAAAGGTTATTGGCTCTTTGAATTAATCCATTCATATGATGAATTAGCCTACTTAGCAAAACAAAGTCAGAGATGATGGGAGATGTCCGAGTTAAATGCAGAGCAATATTGGAAGAATTTTTTTTTTAAATCTTAAAAAAAAAAAGAAGAACAATTTGAAACTTGGCCAAAGGTTCACCGCTTAGGATGCTTCTAACCAGCAGAAACAGGGAGGCTGGGCACAGATGACGTAGCTAAATAAAGGACAATACAGGAAGAAAACTTGTTAAAAGCAACACAAGGCCTAACCCTCCTGTTGTGTTCGTTTCTAGGGTGTTTGTGGGTCAATTTGACCCGGGGAGTGTTTAATCATGCAATAGTGTCAGAAACCAAAAAATTCCTCCAAAACATTTTTGTATCTGATTATTCACTCCAATACTAACCATTTCAATCAATATTTGTGCAATGATGTTTTTTTTATTTCTCACAAATTAAGGATCAATGACGACAACCTACTCATTTACTAATTTGGACATAAAAAATGGAATTTACATTTTTTTATGTCCACTAAAAATCAACCTAGGCACAAAAAAACTATACTTTTCTTGAATTTCCTGTGCTTACAGTGTTTTTATGGAGACACTTAAAAAAAAGAGTTAAACAAAAACAGAGCAATATTTCATCATTTAATAATGTGAGCCAAAGAGCCACTTGTGTCTCCAAAGATTCAGGTTGCAGATCCCTGATTTAGTAGATGGAAAGTGTGATCCTATCTTCATACAGCAGTTAAAAGAGTAGTACCATTATTTTTAATTCATTAAATTAATTTTTATTAAAAATAATTTTTGTGTATTTTCAATAATACCTTAAAAAGAAAATTGTGAAGAAAAGAAATATCTACCACTGAATATTATAAAAATAAATTTATTTAGTATAATTTCTTTAGAACACCTCTTAGCCCCCGTCTAGAACCGGCCCTGGCCTGCAGGTCTGGTCTGGTGCACTTTGGCTTAGCATGTTTTTTCTTCATTGTCAGATTATCCAAACTGGTAAACCACATTAATAAAATATTAGTGAAATAACATATTAAATGACCACTGGGCAATTATTCATAAAATATATCAACATTTTTGAATAAAACACACAAAAAGTAATATAATGTAGGAAATATTTATGTATTTACTGTTAATCTATTCGTATGATTTGTTCTTTAAATGGCCACTTATTTTGGCTAATGCTATTATTTATTAAATATCATCCAAACTCAACATCCTAAGCAAAGAATCAAACCACAATAGTGAACTAAAATCGCAATAAGAAACTTAATCAATCATAACTAAATGTTCTGTACCATGTCAGCATCAGGAGATGATTGAGGATGAAGAGAGGCTGATTTCTGGTTCTTAAGGTTCTGATGGGTCTGCGGTTCCTCTCCTGATCCATTCTGTCTGACATACAGCAGCACACTGCGCCACGACGGACACTTTTCTTCTTTTTTTTGTCTTTCGATGTACACAGTATCCGTCCTAACTGAAATTGTTCAGCTTATAATGGCGTCTTTTTTCTCACGTCTGTATTTTTAAAAGCGTTTTTGCTTCTTAGGACATGGAATCGGGTCGAGGACGTTTTAAAAAGACGCGGGTTGATAGCAGCTCACCGCGGCTGCGTAGTGTCCGTCTCTAGGCAACCGTGACGTTCAGCGTCGGTCCGTAGCGTTCTGGGGTCCTTTAGTTCCCACCACGACAATTTAGCTGACCTTAATATTTCCTGTGTTTCATTTTGGTCATTATTGTTAAACTTAGTGTTGATGTGTGTATGATAGGCGTTTCTATCGGACAGTTATGTATCGGTTCAATACGGGACGCACATTTAACGGCCAAATATGGGACGACTCCGTATTTTACGGGAAGGGTGGCGACCTGATTCATACAGTTTTAGGGGTAGGCCTAGGTACGCCACTTTCAACCAGTTAGCCCGTTTCCTCTTTTTCTGTTTTCGGGCAGAATGTTTCCTTTTGACCGTTGGTCCTCGCACCCGGCTGTGCCAGTCCATTGTCCTCAAGAGCCGCTGTCTCCCAAGTGCGGATTTCAGTCTTGGTGATATGTTACCAGCTGAACTGGTCCAATAACCATCAGCTAAGCCGAGCTGCATTCAGCCATAAAGTTTGTTTTTATTCAAACTTGAGCAATTTTCTAGTTGTTCTGCTGAGGTACTGATATCCGTTTGTGACATCATGCACATTGACGTCACAAAGAGTGACGCTCTCTTTGTGGAGTTACGCTGTTCAGCTTATAGTGCTGAACATTATAAGCATCGCATCATAACCATTGCAGAAGAGAGAGAGCGAGCAAGCAAAAGGATCGTCTCCTATCAAGAGATTGAAAACGAAGGATTTTCCAGATAAAACGGCAAATCCTAACAAACAAAAGAAAACATTAAGCAGTTTTTGGATTGTCCAGATAAAAAGTATCAACAATGAATCAGAGCAATAAGGCATCGACTTCTGATTCTGGGAATGAAAAACTAGCTAGAGAGACACAGAAGCTCCATGATCTCTTGAAAGAAGTCAACTTGATTTCAGCTGAAAGACAGTCGCTGATTAAAGCCAACGAGGACTTGAAGATTCAAGTAATAAACTTAGAAAAAGCTGCACTTGTAAAAGACAAACTGCTTTTGGAGAAAGACGAGGAATTAAAAAAACTGTTCGGCAGAAACAGAATTTTAAAGGAGGATAACATACCGAAGCAGGAAAACACCTCTCTGGGGCAAAGAAACACAGACTTGGAGCAGAAAAACATCGATATGAACCAACAAAAAGTATCAACAATGACTCAGACCAATACAGCGTCATTTTCTGATTCTAGGAGTGAAAAAATACAACAGAGTTTAGCTAGAGAGACACAGAAGCTCCATGGCATCTTGAAAGAGGTCAACACGATGTCCATTGAGAGACAGTGTCTGATTAACACAAATGAGGACTTAAAGACTCAAGTCATGAGCATTGAAAAAGCTGCAGTGGAAATACACAAGCTGCTTCAAGAGAAAGAAGAGGGATTAAAACAACTGTTCAATGTAAACAGAACCTTAAAGGCAAATAACACCACATTAAAGCAGATCAACACTGCCTTGGGTCAAAGAAACACCACCCTGGAGCAGGAAAATACAGTCTTAGACCAGAAAATTACCATCCTGGAGAAGAAAAACACTGCCCTGAAGCTGAAAAGCAGCGCTCTAGAACAGAAAATGAATGTACTGGAAAAAGAAAAGACTGCCTTGGAGCAAGAAAACACCGTCTTGGACCAGAGAATCAGTAGCCTGGAAGTGGAAAACACCACCCTGGAGCAAGAAAGTAACATCATAGGAGAGGACAACATCATTCTGCTGCAGATGGTCCTTGTTTTGCAGGAGACAAATCGCGTCTTGCAGCGGAGAAACCAAGACTTGGATCGGGAAAACATCATTTTCGAGGAAGAGAACAACGAGCTGGAGGAGCAGAACACCTACCTGAATCTGAGAAGAAGGACCCTGGAGCATGAGAAATCCGTCCTGATGCTCTCAATCACTTCTCTGGAGGTGAATAGCACCACCCTGGAGCAGAGGAGCACAAACTTAGAGCAGGAAACAAATACACTAACAATGGAAAACATCACCCTGAGGCAAAAACACACCGCCTTGGAGGAGGAAAAAAGCGCCCTTAAGCAGGAAAACACTGCCCTTAAGCAGAAAAACACTGCCCTTAAGCAGGAAAACACTGCCCTTAAGCAGGAAAACACCGCCCTAAAGCTGGAAAGCACCGCCCTGACGGATATAAACACCGCCTTTGAGGAGGACAACACCGACCTGCAGCCTGAAGTGGAACAGCAGAACCAGCAACCATCTGAAGAGGAGAGCCACGAAGGCAGCCATTCGCTTTCAGACCACCCACAGAGGCAGCCGTCGGTATTCAGACGTGTGATGAATACGCTTCAGTGCCTGAGAGTGCCAAAGAGGCGCTTGAAAGATGGCACTTCTAAATAAAGAAGTGTCCTGAGGGCTCCAAGCTTCATGCTTGATTATATGTGGCAGAAAAGCTTGAGGACAACAGGACTTTTTTGGTCAGGGGAGCTGGACACTTGGGGGCCGTTGGCAGAAGAGCTTAAAGCTTGAAAGTTGTTGGCAGGGGAGGCAGGGCTTCGTAGCGAGTCTTGTTGGTTTCCGGGCTGACCTCCAGGGCTTCCTAGCGAGGTCCGTTGGTCTCCAGGCTGACCTCCAGGGCTTCCTAGCGAGGCCCGTTGGTCTCCAGGCTGACCTCCAGGGCTTCCTAGCGAGGCCGGTTGGTCTCCGAGCGGACCTTCAGGGCTTCCTAGCGAGGCCCGTTGGTCTCCTGGCTGACCTCCAGGGCTTCCTAGCGAGGCACGTTGGTCTCCTGGCTGACCTCCAGGGCTTCCTAGCGAGGCCCGTTGGTCTCCGGGCTGACCTCCAGGGCTTCATAGCGAGTCTTGTTGGTCTCCAAGCTGACCTCCAGGGCTTCCTAGAGAGGCACGTTGGTCTCCTGGCTGACCTCCAGGGCTTCCTAGCGAGGCCCGTTGGTCTCCTGGCTGACCTCCAGGGCTTCCTAGCGAGGCCCGTTGGTCTCTGGGCTGACCTCCAGGGCTTCCTAGAGAGGCACGTTGGTCTCCGGGCTGACCTCCAGGGCTTCCTAGAGAGGCACGTTGGTCTCCTGGCTGACCTCCAGGGCTTCCTAGAGAGGCACTTTGGTCTCCTGGCTGACCTCCAGGGCTTCCTAGAGAGGCACGTTGGTCTCCTGGCTGACCTCCAGGGCTTCCTATCGAGGCCCGTTGGTCTCCGGGCTGACCTCCAGGGCTTCCTAGCGAGGCCCGTTGGTCTCTGGGCTGGCCTTCAGGGTTTCATAGCGAGGCACGTTGGTCTCCGGGCTAACCTCCAGGGCTTCCTAGAGAGGCACGTTGGTCTCCTGGCTGACCTCCAGGGCTTCCTAGCGAGGCCCGTTGGTCTCTGGGCTGAACTTCAGGGTTTCATAGCGAGGCACGTTGGTCTCTGGGCTGAACTTCAGGGTTTCATAGCGAGGCACGTTGGTCTCCGGGCTGACTTCCAGGGCTTCCTAGCGAGTCCTGTTGGTACCAAGGTACTTGCTCCGCCAAGGTTTCTACTCTGCCGCCAGTGTTCTCCAAGGCTGCTGTTCCGCTGGCATCCTCCTCAGATCCTTTTGGTGTTCCTTAGTTGTTTCCATTTATTTCTGCCTTGCTTTTCCACATCTGTACTTCATTGGTGATTCTAATTATTTTTATTTCTTGTTTGTAGTTATTTTTGTTTGTTCTAATTCGGTTCCTTTAGTCTACTTACTCCTTTGTGTTTGTATTTTCGTTATTTCCCCTTGTGATCCTCCAGCAGTTGGAAAATAAGGGAATCTAAAATGATTGATTGTGTATTGCAAATGTAAAGACATATTTTCTAAAAAAATAATCCTTATCTTTTTGGTTTCTTTCCTAGATCCAGTGTGACATGGCCCTGAGGTGGTTCCATCAGGAGTGTGTGGGAAGCCCAATTAAAAAAAATTATCAGTGCTTTGCGTGTTTGCCTTAGGTTCCTGAGTTTGTTGTGGTGTGCTAGTTTATGTATGGTGTATAATGGTTAATAAGTTACATTTTGAAAACTATGTTTGATATTTATCCTTACAGGACTTTAATATAAGGTAGCTATGGAAAGATAGTTTAAATCCCAAGGCCCCTTACCTTTGTGAAATGAAGAGCAAATGTTTCCAAAGCAAAGTTAAAGAGTTGCTGGTAAACTGATATATTCCCATGTTATAGAGTGGGAGCAGATTATATCAAGTGGCTAAAATATTTGGTTCCCCTCCTTTCACTTTGGCAAATAATTTCAGGCAACTGAAATATCCATTCTCTAAACATAATTATAGAACATAAGGTAAAGGATTCATATGTTAAGGTAAAAGGCTAGAACAACACTGTTTGAGTTACTGATGGTATTTTATTTGTACATTTTGTAGTTCTTACAGTGTGTTCACATACAAAGGCTGTTGAATAAAGGACTGTGAACCATCAGTTTGAGAGACCATCCTTTCAACCGGGACGCTATATTGATCATTTCATACACAAACAGCTGTTAAGTACATAAAATGCTGACTAGAAAAAGCATTCCCCACATCGTTTTTGCGCCCGCTCTAGTGCAGCGCCCCTATGCGTTGCATACAGTGCATACCCCGTTTTTGCGCCACTGATTATGTTCCTATGTTGGAGGCCATTGGCTGTAGATCTGAAGATAGAGGAAATATTACAAATCGCCATTAGTGGCGCTGTTGCTGTGCACAAGAGATGTGAGCTGGCCCTGTAAAGAAGAAGACAAGGTTCCCTGTTGGAAAATAAGCGTTGCCATGTGCTACTTCCAGTTATCTGCTTGAATATTATTTTTATTTGACCTAGTGTATCATATACAACAAGATCAACTTAAAACCCCCTGAGATTATGATTATGTACAACTGATGCAGACCAGAAAGCTGAGATATTCTTTCAGGATATCGCAGATGAATGGCTCATAATTTAGGTGCAAGGCTTAGATCAAAGGATAAGTATGTGCTACAATGGTCCAATCAAAGTCCAAACCTAAATCTGAATATGTCCAAAGATTTTAAAACTGGTATAGCCTACTTTATGAAAATGATGATTTGGGACAAGGTATATTATTGTCACACAAAAATAATCCACACATAACAAAGTACTCAATTCTTGATAAAAACATGGGCTATGTGTAAAAAGCATTTCTTTTCTGAAATGTACATTAAGAACACGCTGAAAGACAACATTTACTTAGGCTAACAATTCGTCTAGCGTAGAGCAGGTCAAGGTCAAAGAATAAATTTCCATGGTAACAAATGTGTCATTGTTTTAGGGACATTAAATCAATGAAAGTTTAGATCTGGAACATCAAAAAATCTCATCTTAATCTCCTACCTCAGTTTCATCAAACTCTCAAGTTTTGTTTTTGGTGTAGGATAACCATTTATTGCCACAGTGTTGGCATTGGCAGGAGTAAGACAAGGACTAGAACAGATGAGATCATTTGTTCCTAGACCACCAGTATTGTTCAGCCCATCCACTTTTAGTGGAGTTCTGACTGCAACTCGAGCACAAACACCATTAGGTTTGAGTGCAGGTCGGGGGTGGTATGACTGCTTAACCTTACACCTGTCTGAGCTTCCTACAAATGATGAAGACCATCGACGCTTTAAGACACCTAGTTTCTTTTTATTGGCTTGTTCAGCACTCACCACATTCTTGAAACATCTTTGTAATGTTTTATCAGCTTGATGAGCAGATGACAAGTGTTGTCTGGTCAGGGGGATGGATGCTTTCTCCAAGAGTGGACAAGGCTCCTCCAGCTCCACCAAATATGGAAGTAACATCATGTTGTTACTTTTGGTTTGTGCATCACCCTCACTAGAAAATGGAGACAACACAGAATCAGAAATGGAAATGTCCCGATCCTTGCGTGCTTGTGCACGGGTGACCACACAGGCTGGGTACAACTCAGGGTCTGAAGAGTCTGGGGTTGTCTGATCTAAGGGATTGTCTAAAACCTCCAGACTGGGAAGTACTAAACCTCCAGCAATGTCATTTCCCATTAGCATAGCCACCCCATCTATGGGTAACTCTGGGCAGACAGCAACAGGGAAAAATCCGGTGACAAGTTTAGATTCAACGTAAACTCTGTGGACTGGTTTTGGAGCGTAGCCCATCTCTATCCCCCTCAGAACAGAGTTATAACCACATGCACTCTCATGTGAGAAAGGTAAGACATTGGCAAGAATGACTGACTGGGAACCTCCAGTGTCTCTCAGGATACGTACAGGCTTTAAATCAGAGGGATCAGCCATCAGTGAGATTAAGCCATCGAAAATGAATGGTACAAAACAGGGATCAGGTAATTTGTCACCACAACCAATGCTCTTATTACGGGGTTCTTTCTTCACAAAACCAACACCTTTAGTTTGTGTAGAATTTGACTGTGTTTTGCGTTTTAAAGCTAAACAATCAGCGATGACATGTCCAGGTTTGTGACAATAAAAACATTCACGGCTTTCTTTTGGAACCGTGGTTTTAACCATCTGAGACTGTGGTACAGAGCTAATAGGTGACTTTTCATTAAAAGTGAAGGATGACTTATGGGTAAGAGCATACTCATCAGCCAGAACAGCAGCAGACGCCAAAGTAGTCACCTTCTGTTCATTTAGGTACACCACCACCCGATCTGGAATGCACTTCTTAAAGTCTTCTAGCAATATTAGCTCACGTAATGTCTCATAGTTATTTACCTTAGATGCAGTACACCACTTATCAAAGAGAATGGATTTCTCTCTGGCAAACTCAACATGCGTTTGTCCAATAGTTTTCTTCTGCTGTCGAAACTTCTGTCTATAAGCTTCTGGGACCAACTCATAAGCTTGTAAGACAGCAGCTTTAACCAGATCATAGTCTAAACTATCTTTTAAAGGGAGCGCTGCCAACACCTCTTGAGCTTTACCAGAAAACTTACATTGTAACAAGAGTGGCCAGGTTTCCCTAGGCCATTGCAAAGCGCCAGCAATGCGTTCAAATGCTGCAAAGTATGAGTCCACCTCAGTTTCTCTAAAAGCAGGTACTAAAGAAATACACTTACTGATGTCGAATGGCATAGCAGACATGGAGGTGGAACCGGGTGTGACAGAGGCAGAGGGCGCTCGAGTCTGGGCCTCCAGCTCAAGTTTGTGCAGCTTTATAGCTTTATCAGCCTCTATTTCCAGTCTCCTGACCTCAAGCTCCAGCTGAGCTCTTCTGTCCTGGGCTTTTTCCTCAGCCTCCATTTGGAGACGTGCCAACCGCACCTTCAAACGAGCTCCATCTCGTCCTTCTGAACTCACAGAAGACAGCGGATCATAGCGAGGGAGTGTGCGAGGTGTCTTTCCCCGGTCACTCACTGCTGCCTCCACACTAGGACCATCTTTGAGGTCCTCCACAGACAAGGTCTCTCGGCTTGGCACCACAGCAGCCTCAGGCAGATCAGGCTCTTTGATCACCCCAATTTCCACCAACTTATCCACTATCAGAGCCTTTAGGTCACCTTTAAGGACCTGTTTTGGGACCTGCAGCTGAAAGTGCTCCACAATTTGCAGCAATTCATTCTTGCGACAGCTATCAATAAGCTCAAGAGAGGGATCGGCTAAAAAGTGCTCCAGACTGAATGTAACTGACATAGTTGCTGGATACAGACAACCAAAAGTGTTCCTCTTTTAACTCTGAACAGAGGGATCCTCTTAACGAGTATCCCGGACGAGCCCCCACTTATGTTACGCCCCCTTAGGTCTAGGGGTCCAGGGGCGGGTAACATAAAATGTGTCCAGAGATAAAAGTGGAATGAAAGAATGATTTATTACAAAAGATGGTTTTCACAAAACCAAAACACAATACAACTTAAGCCAATTAAACAAAAGTAAAGAACCAACAAACGTAGAAAACACTGAGTGCAAATTAAATAACAAGATGTGCAAACACATCAGTCTAAAGTAACTCAAAACAACCAAAAAGAAAGAACAAAGGGGAGCACCAAAAACCTCCCAAACACAAGCCTCTAGCTTGTTCAAAGTTTATCTAAAGCAGATTCACTACTTAACAAAAGGAGCAAAAACAAAATGGTCTAAACTGTCCAAAACAGTCACCGAACACGGAAGGTGGGGGTCAGCTGTCGCCAACCTCTTCCTGCTAGCTGCCCCACTGGAGGAATGAACTCGGACGTCTTTTATATGATGCAGGTGGGTCTCATCAACATCTGATTGGCTTTGCTGCACCAATGGGGTGGCTGCTCTCCTGCAGCTCCTAGGCAGCCAATCAGAAAGCTGTGCCCGCACAGCTGATCCTGCATAATAGAAAAAAACAAAGCCTGCACAGCCTCAAGAGGCCAGGGGCCGTAACAGCTCTGAAGCTGGCTTACCTGGGCTGGGCCTACCAGGGCTTCGCTGTTCAGGACAACACGGACAACACGGTGGAGGCCAGGCTGTTTGAAGCGCTGCTGAAGACACGACTGATTCAGGACCGACAGAGCTCCAACTATCACCGCTGTGGTCGAACTGATAAAGGAGTCAGTGCTTTTTCTCAAGTGAGTTTAATGTGATGAAAATCAGTCCTCCAGATGCCTTCTAGAAGGTATACGAGCTCATTTATTTTAAACATTATTTATTCAATTTATTTAATGTGACAGACAAACGCAAATTGGTTTTTCTAATTGTTCTACAAATAAAACACGCCCCCCCAACTCAACGTTTACACTCAGCTTGAAAATGGTTGCAAGCATATGCGCCATTATACAACCGTACATCTTTGAAAAGCATTAGGAGCAAATTGTGACTTTTACCTGATAGGTCTCCTTTAAAGTTTGTGTTTGTAAAAAGACAAGATATGGAAAATTTCAACGGGTAATAATTTTTAAAATGCAGCTGTATGTCTTGTGTATGGGCTTTAACTAAATGATAACTGATCTCTCTATGTTCTAGGTTATAACCATTGACCTGCGCTCCTCCCAGTTTTGTGGAGGACTTGGCGTAACCCTCCCTGAAAATCTCGATCTCGGCACCAAATCAAAAGCTTCCACCTCTGAGCTTCCATACGTGAAGATGCTGAATAGAGTTTTGCCGCAGGACATTCGGATCTTGGACTGGGCAGCCGCAGAGCAAGGTTTCAGTGCGCGTTTCGACTGCCAGTCCCGCACGTACCGCTACTACTTCCCCCGAGGGTCGTTGGATGTAGAGCTGATGGGAAATGCTGCAAAACGGTGAGTGTAAAACTATAAATGCTGATTTCACCCCATGATTTTTCTAATATAAAGATCTTTTGGTGCTCAACAGATACGAAGGAACGCATGACTTTCGCAACCTGTGCAAAGTGGACGTGGGGAACGGGGTCCTGCAGTTTGAGAGGACCATCTTGTCTGCCTCAGTCAGGCCTTTGCAGCCCCAGCAGGTTTCCAGCACAGAGCAATATGATCTGTTTGTGTTTGAGATCAAAGGTTTAGCCTTCCTTTACCACCAGGTAATAAGAGCTTAACACTCAGGTGAAGCCGGTGCATCCCTGTAAGTAGGGGGTAATTTGCAACTAACCATATGTCCTGCTGCAGGTACGTTGCATGATGGCGGTGCTTCTTTTGATAGGACAGAAGCTGGAAGCTCTGGAGATAATCAGTCAACTGCTGGATGTTGAAAAAAACCCCAGAAAGCCTCAATACAGGTGACAAAACAGCGACCTGTTGGCACTTGGGCTGCTTTTTGCTGGTACAAAGAAGAATTAAGGTTCTTGAAGTACCTTGAATTTTTTATCATCAGAAAACGTTCAGGGGGATGTGATGTAGTGGCGCAGGGGTTAAGCACAACCCACATATGGAGGCCTTAGTCCTCGACGCCGCGGCTATCGCAGGTTTGATTCCCAGCCTAGCGACCTTTGCCGCATGTCTTCCCCTTCTCTCATTACCCACTTTCCTGTCAATTAACTATCAAATAAAGCCCACTAGAGCCAATAAAACCTTAAAAAAAGTTCAGGAGCTCTTCTTTTTTGAACTAGTGGAAACAACATCAAACCATCAATGTTTTAGAATAAAAGAATAGCCTTAACCTTTATTAAGTAGGATAGTAAGGAAAAAACAGAAATAAATAAATTAAACCCATGTAAGATTATGTTTTTCTTCTATAGATATTTAAAACATTTACAAAAATCCTTGAACTTCCTGCTGAACCCTTGAAGCCAGGCCTGAATAGAACCTTGGTAGAAGCACGAGCCTCTTTTTGACCCAGTGATCTTGCTGTAGAGCCACCACTCCTCTGCATCAAATAAAGACAGCAGAGGCGTTTTGATGCGTCTTTTAACAGGAGATAATTTTTCATAGGTTTGTTCTTCTGGCTTGCAGCATGGCAGTGGACTACCCTCTGGTTCTGTACGACTGCCACTTCGATGGTTTAACCTGGCAGCAGGAGGCGGAGGAGGTTAGCCACGTCCTGTCATCACTACAGCGACACTGGACGCAGAGCGCTGTCAAAGCCCAGGTTCTGCTCGGGATGATCCGGGGTTTGGAGGAGAGAGGTGAGGAGTTCTGTGTTTTTAAAAAAAAAAAAGGAACAAAACCAAATAAAATTGTTGAAACCTTTTTGATGCAGCTGCAGCTAAACAAACAGACATGGAGATCGAAAACTACTTGCTAAATTCTGGTCTAATGAAATCCCACTGATGGTGTGAATGCATGCCAATATTTTAATGAAAACAAGATAATAATGCACCCAAATTATGGTTTGGACAGTTGCAAGCTTACAGGTGTCAAAACATTTATGAACATTAGAAACTGTTCGTTAGCCCCTTGAAACATTAGAAAATACTTAGCATTTTATAAGAAAATATGACCAGTTTAGCTGAGTTATTAATACCTCAAACACATCGTTATTCTTCTGTTTATTGTTCCCTTCAATGGGTTTTGAAACTGTGAAATCCTGGCTGTGTTCTTCCATATACAGTGCTTGGTATAAAGTGTTTTCACCCTTTGAACTTTCAACATTTTTACATTATAACTACAAACCTCAATGTGTTTTATTGAGATTTTGTGTGATGAGCCAACTCAATGTAGCACATTATTATGAAGTGAAAGAAGGATGTTGTTGTTAGAGGGACCATGCTGGTTTTGTACAAATGAAATTCTGAATAGGTTTGCGTGCTTCAGTCGTCAGCTCCCTTTATTTTGATACTCTTAGATAAAATGAATTATAACTAATTGCCTCTATGTGGATCACATGTTTTTTCTTCAGCATGGAATATATTTAGAGCAAAAACTTTTTTGGGGGGTGAGGGGGACAGGAAGGGCAAGAATTTAAGTCTCTTGGTAAGTACCATTTGCAGACAGTTGGCAAAAAAAAACTTTATTATGAAGTTGTTGTTTTTCTTTTTTATTGTGAAAATATGAAAAGGTTCAACAGCCAAAAATACTTCTGCAAAAATACTGTTGTCAACAGAACCAGCTTTAAAAATGAAATTACATTTAGTCAGTCAAAACTGACTAAATGTAATTTAGGCATTTAGGATGTAACTTCTAACTTTTAACCTTTTTTCTACTTTAACTTTTGCTGCAGTTCAAATGCTGCGGCGCCGACACTTACACCGACTGGTCCAGAAGTGTGGGCTGGGGAAACCATGAAGCCGTGCCAGATTCCTGCTGCCCGGAGAAGAGAGAAGGTTGTGGACATGACAAGGAAAAAGCTCACAGAAAGGTCTGCCCTGCTGAGATATTTCAGCTGAAGAGTCTAACCACATTTCTGAGGATAAACAGTTAAACTCTGTCTTCTTCCTCAGGGATGTATCTCAGCTTTAAAGCTCTTTCTGTTGAAGAATCTGGTGTGGGTCGGCGGTGTTTGCATTGCTCTTGGAATCACAGAGGTAAACTGCTTATAAAGTTTTAATAAGATGTCAGAAGCCTTAAATTATGTAAAAATATATTCATTAAAAGCCAGAATGTGAATCAAAGGCAGGCTTTAGATCTTCCCTTGGGAAAATACACGACAGAAGCACATGTTTAGCCACTGCATTTATGGAGCAAATGTACATTTTACCTGGTAGGATTCTGCAAAAATCAGACTCCATTCTTACTCAAGCAAATTAAAAGTCAGTTATATTATTTTAAAAGCTAAAGCAACTCTTTAGGTATGCTACATTATTTCATTCCCAGCGTCTAACTCCATCTTTTACCCTTTGCAGGTGTTTGGCGTGGTAGTCGGAGTGTGCCGAATCCTGGACATTAAACGCAAAAATTATGAGAATGTCGACTAATTCATCATCACAACCATCTTTACACATCAACAAACAAACTTGTTTGATCATAATATACATTTTTGTTTTATGTGATTATATGCTCAAAAACATTCTCCTTACTTAAACCTCTAGGTTTAAGCTCAATAAAGAACCTAAAAAAATTTCGATCCATATTCTATGTTAATTTTAAACTGTTTACCTGTTAGTTCTTTCTAAGAACAGAGCTCAAATCAATAGGTTGTACAGGTTAAAGGTTATTGGCTCTTTGAATTAATCCATTCATATGATGAATTAGCCTACTTAGCAAAACAAAGTCAGAGATGATGGGAGATGTCCGAGTTAAATGCAGAGCAATATTGGAAGAAATCTTTTTTAAATCTTAAAAAAAAAAAGAAGAACAATTTGAAACTTGGCCAAAGGTTCACCGCTTAGGATGCTTCTAACCAGCAGAAACAGGGAGGCTGGGCACAGATGACGTAGCTAAATAAAGGACAATACAGGAAGAAAACTTGTTAAAAGCAACACAAGGCCTAACCCTCCTGTTGTGTTCGTTTCTAGGGTGTTTGTGGGTCAATTTGACCCAGGGAGTGTTTAATCATGCAATAGTGTCAGAAACCAAAAAATTCCTCCAAAACATTTTTGTATCTGATTATTAACTCCAATACTAACCATTTCAATCAATATTTGTGCAATGATGTTTTTTTTATTTCTCACAAATTAAGGATCAATGACGACAACCTGCTCATTTACTCATTTGGACATAAAAAATGGAATTTACATTTTTTTATGTCCACTAAAAATCAACCTAGGCACAAAAATACTATAATTTTCTTGAATTTCCTGTGCATACAGTGTTTTTATGGAGACACTTAAAAAAAAGAGTTAAACAAAAACAGAGCAATATTTCATCATTTAATAATGTGAGCCAAAGAGCCACTTGTGTCTCCAAAAATTCAGGTTGCAGATCCCTGATTTAGTAGATGGAAAGTGTGAACCTATCTTCATACAGCAGTTAAAAGAGTAGTACCATTATTTTTAATTCATTAAATTAATTTTTATTAAAAATAATTTTAATGTATTTTCAATAATACCTTAAAAAGAAAATTGTGAAGAAAAAAATATCTTTTTTTTTTCAGGATGGCCGGGATGGGGATCAGTGCCTCCAAATACGAGGCCATGGTCTTGAGCCGGAAAAGGGTAGAGTGCCTACTCCGGGTCAAGGGGGGTGTCCTGCCCCAGGTGGAGGAGTTCAAGTATCTTGGGATCTTGTTCACGAATGAGGGAAGAAGGGAGCGGGAGATCGACAGGCGGATTGGCGCAGCGTCTGCTGTCAAGCGGGCGCTGTACCGGTCCGTCGTGGTGAAGAGAGAGCTGAGCCAAAAAGCGAAGCTCTCGATTTACCGGTCGATCTACGTTCCCACCCTCATCTATGGTCATGAGCTTTGGGTCATGACCGAAAGAACGAGATCGCGGATACAAGCGGCCGAAATGGGTTTTCTCCGTAGGGTGTCTGGGCTCTCCCTTAGAGATAGGGTGAGAAGCTCAGTCATCCGGGAGGGACTCAGAGTAGAGCCGCTGCTCCTTCACATCGAGAGGAGCCAGTTGAGGTGGCTCGGGCATCTGGTCAGGATGCCTCCTGGACGCCTCCCTGGTGAGGTGTTCCGGGCACGTCCCACCGGGAGGAGGCCCCGGGGAAGACCCAGGACACGCTGGAGGGACTATGTCTCTCGGCTGGCCTGGGAATGCCTCGGGGTTCCCCCGGAAGAGCTAGAAGAAGTGGCTGGGGAGAGGGAAGTCTGGGCCTCCCTTCTGAAGCTGCTACCCCCCGCGACCCGACCTCGGATAAGCGGAAGAAGATGGATGGATGGAAAAATATCTACCACTGAATATTATAAAAATAAATTTATTTAGTATAATTTCTTTAGAACACCTCTTAGCCCCCGTCTAGAACCGGCCCTGGCCTGCAGGTCTGGTCTGGTGCACTTTGGCTGAGCATGTTTTTTCTTCATTGTCTGATTATCCAAACTGGTAAACCACATTAATAAAATATTAGTGAAATAATATATTAAATGACCACTGGGCAATTATTCATAAAATATATCAACATTTTGAATAAAACACACAAAAAGTAATATAATGTAGGAAATATTTATGTATTTACTGTTAATCTATTCGTATGATTTGTTCTTTAAATGGCCACTTATTTTGGCTAATGCTATTATTTATTAAATATCATCCAAACTCAACATCCTAAACAAAGAATCAAACCACAATAGTGAACTAAAATCGCAATAAGAAACTTAATCAATCATAACTAAATGTTCTACCATGTCAGCATCAGGAGATGATTGAGGATGAAGAGAGGCTGATTTCTGGTTCTTAAGGTTCTGATGGGTCTGCGGTTCCTCTCCTGATCCATTCTGTCTGACATACAGCAGCACACTGCGCCACGACGGACACTTTTCTTTTTTCTTTGTCTTTCGACAAACTGTTTACCTGTTAGTTCTTTCTAAGAACAGAGCTCAAATCAATAGGTTGTACAGGTTAAAGGTTATTGGCTCTTTGAATTAATCCATTCATATGATGAATTAGCCTACTTAGCAAAACAAAGTCAGAGATGATGGGAGATGTCCGAGTTAAATGCAGAGCAATATTGGAAGAATTTTTTTTTAAATCTTAAAAAAAAAAAGAAGAACAATTTGAAACTTGGCCAAAGGTTCACCGCTTAGGATGCTTCTAACCAGCAGAAACAGGGAGGCTGGGCACAGATGACGTAGCTAAATAAAGGACAATACAGGAAGAAAACTTGTTAAAAGCAACACAAGGCCTAACCCTCCTGTTGTGTTCGTTTCTAGGGTGTTTGTGGGTCAATTTGACCCGGGGAGTGTTTAATCATGCAATAGTGTCAGAAACCAAAAAATTCCTCCAAAACATTTTTGTATCTGATTATTCACTCCAATACTAACCATTTCAATCAATATTTGTGCAATGATGTTTTTTTTATTTCTCACAAATTAAGGATCAATGACGACAACCTACTCATTTACTAATTTGGACATAAAAAATGGAATTTACATTTTTTTATGTCCACTAAAAATCAACCTAGGCACAAAAAAACTATACTTTTCTTGAATTTCCTGTGCTTACAGTGTTTTTATGGAGACACTTAAAAAAAAGAGTTAAACAAAAACAGAGCAATATTTCATCATTTAATAATGTGAGCCAAAGAGCCACTTGTGTCTCCAAAGATTCAGGTTGCAGATCCCTGATTTAGTAGATGGAAAGTGTGAACCTATCTTCATACAGCAGTTAAAAGAGTAGTACCATTATTTTTAATTCATTAAATTAATTTTTATTAAAAATAATTTTTGTGTATTTTCAATAATACCTTAAAAAGAAAATTGTGAAGAAAAAAAATATCTACCCCTGAATATTTTAAAAATACATTTATTTAGTATAATTTCTTTAGAACACCTCTTAGCCCCCGTCTAGAACCGGCCCTGGCCTGCAGGTCTGGTCTGGTGCACTTTGGCTTAGCATGTTTTTTCTTCATTGTCAGATTATCCAAACTGGTAAACCACATTAATAAAATATTAGTGAAATAACATATTAAATGACCACTGGGCAATTATTCATAAAATATATCAACATTTTTGAATAAAACACACAAAAAGTAATATAATGTAGGAAATATTTATGTATTTACTGTTAATCTATTCGTATGATTTGTTCTTTAAATGGCCACTTATTTTGGCTAATGCTATTATTTATTAAATATCATCCAAACTCAACATCCTAAGCAAAGAATCAAACCACAATAGTGAACTAAAATCGCAATAAGAAACTTAATCAATCATAACTAAATGTTCTGTACCATGTCAGCATCAGGAGATGATTGAGGATGAAGAGAGGCTGATTTCTGGTTCTTAAGGTTCTGATGGGTCTGCGGTTCCTCTCCTGATCCATTCTGTCTGACATACAGCAGCACACTGCGCCACGACGGACACTTTTCTTCTTTTTTTTGTCTTTCGATGTACACAGTATCCGTCCTAACTGAAATTGTTCAGCTTATAATGGCGTCTTTTTTCTCACGTCTGTATTTTTAAAAGCGTTTTTGCTTCTTAGGACATGGAATCGGGTCGAGGACGTTTTAAAAAGACGCGGGTTGATAGCAGCTCACCGCGGCTGCGTAGTGTCCGTCTCTAGGCAACCGTGACGTTCAGCGTCGGTCCGTAGCGTTCTGGGGTCCTTTAGTTCCCACCACGACAATTTAGCTGACCTTAATATTTCCTGTGTTTCATTTTGGTCATTATTGTTAAACTTAGTGTTGATGTGTGTATGATAGGCGTTTCTATAGGACAGTTATGTATCGGTTCAATACGGGACGCACATTTAACGGCCAAATATGGGACGACTCCGTATTTTACGGGAAGGGTGGCGACCTGATTCATACAGTTTTAGGGGTAGGCCTAGGTACGCCACTTTCAACCAGTTAGCCCGTTTCCTCTTTTTCTGTTTTCGGGCAGAATGTTTCCTTTTGACCGTTGGTCCTCGCACCCGGCTGTGCCAGTCCATTGTCCTCAAGAGCCGCTGTCTCCCAAGTGCGGATTTCAGTCTTGGTGATATGTTACCAGCTGAACTGGTCCAATAACCATCAGCTAAGCCGAGCTGCATTCAGCCATAAAGTTTGTTTTTATTCAAACTTGAGCAATTTTCTAGTTGTTCTGCTGAGGTACTGATATCCGTTTGTGACATCATGCACATTGACGTCACAAAGAGTGACGCTCTCTTTGTGGAGTTACGCTGTTCAGCTTATAGTGCTGAACATTATAAGCATCGCATCATAACCATTGCAGAAGAGAGAGAGCGAGCAAGCAAAAGGATCGTCTCCTATCAAGAGATTGAAAACGAAGGATTTTCCAGATAAAACGGCAAATCCTAACAAACAAAAGAAAACATTAAGCAGTTTTTGGATTGTCCAGATAAAAAGTATCAACAATGAATCAGAGCAATAAGGCATCGACTTCTGATTCTGGGAATGAAAAACTAGCTAGAGAGACACAGAAGCTCCATGATCTCTTGAAAGAAGTCAACTTGATTTCAGCTGAAAGACAGTCGCTGATTAAAGCCAACGAGGACTTGAAGATTCAAGTAATAAACTTAGAAAAAGCTGCACTTGTAAAAGACAAACTGCTTTTGGAGAAAGACGAGGAATTAAAAAAACTGTTCGGCAGAAACAGAATTTTAAAGGAGGATAACATACCGAAGCAGGAAAACACCTCTCTGGGGCAAAGAAACACAGACTTGGAGCAGAAAAACATCGATATGAAGCAACAAAAAGTATCAACAATGACTCAGACCAATATAGCGTCATTTTCTGATTCTAGGAGTGAAAAAATACAACAGAGTTTAGCTAGAGAGACACAGAAGCTCCATGGCATCTTGAAAGAGGTCAACACGATGTCCATTGAGAGACAGTGTCTGATTAACACAAATGAGGAGTTAAAGACTCAAGTCATGAGCATTGAAAAAGCTGCAGTGGAAATACACAAGCTGCTTCAAGAGAAAGAAGAGGGATTAAAACAACTGTTCAATGTAAACAGAACCTTAAAGGCAAATAACACCACATTAAAGCAGATCAACACTGCCTTGGGTCAAAGAAACACCACCCTGGAGCAGGAAAATACAGTCTTAGACCAGAAAATTACCATCCTGGAGAAGAAAAACACTGCCCTGAAGCTGAAAAGCAGCGCTCTAGAACAGAAAATGAATGTACTGGAAAAAGAAAAGACTGCCTTGGAGCAAGAAAACACCGTCTTGGACCAGAGAATCAGTAGCCTGGAAGTGGAAAACACCACCCTGGAGCAAGAAAGTAACATCATAGGAGAGGACAACATCATTCTGCTGCAGATGGTCCTTGTTTTGCAGGAGACAAATCGCGTCTTGCAGCGGAGAAACCAAGACTTGGATCGGGAAAACATCATTTTCGAGGAAGAGAACAACGAGCTGGAGGAGCAGAACACCTACCTGAATCTGAGAAGAAGGACCCTGGAGCATGAGAAATCCGTCCTGATGCTCTCAATCACTTCTCTGGAGGTGAATAGCACCACCCTGGAGCAGAGGAGCACAAACTTAGAGCAGGAAACAAATACACTAACAATGGAAAACATCACCCTGAGGCAAAAAACACACCGCCTTGGAGGAGGAAAAAAGCGCCCTTAAGCAGGAAAACACTGCCCTTAAGCAGAAAAACACTGCCCTTAAGCAGGAAAACACTGCCCTTAAGCAGGAAAACACCGCCCTAAAGCTGGAAAGCACCGCCCTGACGGATATAAACACCGCCTTTGAGGAGGACAACACCGACCTGCAGCCTGAAGTGGAACAGCAGAACCAGCAACCATCTGAAGAGGAGAGCCACGAAGGCAGCCATTCGCTTTCAGACCACCCACAGAGGCAGCCGTCGGTATTCAGACGTGTGATGAATACGCTTCAGTGCCTGAGAGTGCCAAAGAGGCGCTTGAAAGATGGCACTTCTAAATAAAGAAGTGTCCTGAGGGCTCCAAGCTTCATGCTTGATTATATGTGGCAGAAAAGCTTGAGGACAACAGGACTTTTTTGGTCAGGGGAGCTGGACACTTGGGGGCCGTTGGCAGAAGAGCTTAAAGCTTGAAAGTTGTTGGCAGGGGAGGCAGGGCTTCGTAGCGAGTCTTGTTGGTTTCCGGGCTGACCTCCAGGGCTTCCTAGCGAGGTCCGTTGGTCTCCAGGCTGACCTCCAGGGCTTCCTAGCGAGGCCCGTTGGTCTCCAGGCTGACCTCCAGGGCTTCCTAGCGAGGCCGGTTGGTCTCCGAGCGGACCTTCAGGGCTTCCTAGCGAGGCCCGTTGGTCTCCTGGCTGACCTCCAGGGCTTCCTAGCGAGGCACGTTGGTCTCCTGGCTGACCTCCAGGGCTTCCTAGCGAGGCCCGTTGGTCTCCGGGCTGACCTCCAGGGCTTCATAGCGAGTCTTGTTGGTCTCCAAGCTGACCTCCAGGGCTTCCTAGAGAGGTACGTTGGTCTCCTGGCTGACCTCCAGGGCTTCCTAGCGAGGCCCGTTGGTCTCCTGGCTGACCTCCAGGGCTTCCTAGCGAGGCCCGTTGGTCTCTGGGCTGACCTCCAGGGCTTCCTAGAGAGGCACGTTGGTCTCCGGGCTGACCTCCAGGGCTTCCTAGAGAGGCACGTTGGTCTCCTGGCTGACCTCCAGGGCTTCCTAGAGAGGCACTTTGGTCTCCTGGCTGACCTCCAGGGCTTCCTAGAGAGGCACGTTGGTCTCCGGGCTGACCTCCAGGGCTTCCTAGCGAGGCCCGTTGGTCTCTGGGCTGGCCTTCAGGGTTTCATAGCGAGGCACGTTGGTCTCCGGGCTAACCTCCAGGGCTTCCTAGAGAGGCACGTTGGTCTCCTGGCTGACCTCCAGGGCTTCCTAGCGAGGCCCGTTGGTCTCTGGGCTGAACTTCAGGGTTTCATAGCGAGGCACGTTGGTCTCTGGGCTGAACTTCAGGGTTTCATAGCGAGGCACGTTGATCTCCGGGCTGACTTCCAGGGCTTCCTAGCGAGTCCTGTTGGTACCAAGGTACTTGCTCCGCCAAGGTTTCTACTCTGCCGCCAGTGTTCTCCAAGGCTGCTGTTCCGCTGGCATCCTCCTCAGATCCTTTTGGTGTTCCTTAGTTGTTTCCATTTATTTCTGCCTTGCTTTTCCACATCTGTACTTCATTGGTGATTCTAATTATTTTTATTTCTTGTTTGTAGTTATTTTTGTTTGTTCTAATTCGGTTCCTTTAGTCTACTTACTCCTTTGTGTTTGTATTTTCGTTATTTCCCCTTGTGATCCTCCAGCAGTTGGAAAATAAGGGAATCTAAAATGATTGATTGTGTATTGCAAATGTAAAGACATATTTTCTAAAAAAATAATCCTTATCTTTTTGGTTTCTTTCCTAGATCCAGTGTGACATGGCCCTGAGGTGGTTCCATCAGGAGTGTGTGGGAAGCCCAATTAAAAAAAATTATCAGTGCTTTGCGTGTTTGCCTTAGGTTCCTGAGTTTGTTGTGGTGTGCTAGTTTATGTATGGTGTATAATGGTTAATAAGTTACATTTTGAAAACTATGTTTGATATTTATCCTTACAGGACTTTAATATAAGGTAGCTATGGAAAGATAGTTTAAATCCCAAGGCCCCTTACCTTTGTGAAATGAAGAGCAAATGTTTCCAAAGCAAAGTTAAAGAGTTGCTGGTAAACTGATATATTCCCATGTTATAGAGTGGGAGCAGATTATATCAAGTGGCTAAAATATTTGGTTCCCCTCCTTTCACTTTGGCAAATAATTTCAGGCAACTGAAATATCCATTCTCTAAACATAATTATAGAACATAAGGTAAAGGATTCATATGTTAAGGTAAAAGGCTAGAACAACACTGTTTGAGTTACTGATGGTATTTTATTTGTACATTTTGTAGTTCTTACAGTGTGTTCACATACAAAGGCTGTTGAATAAAGGACTGTGAACCATCAGTTTGAGAGACCATCCTTTCAACCGGGACGCTATATTGATCATTTCATACACAAACAGCTGTTAAGTACATAAAATGCTGACTAGAAAAAGCATTCCCCACATCGTTTTTGCGCCCGCTCTAGTGCAGCGCCCCTATGCGTTGCATACAGTGCATACCCCGTTTTTGCGCCACTGATTATGTTCCTATGTTGGAGGCCATTGGCTGTAGATCTGAAGATAGAGGAAATATTACAAATCGCCATTAGTGGCGCTGTTGCTGTGCACAAGAGATGTGAGCTGGCCCTGTAAAGAAGAAGACACGGTTCCCTGTTGGAAAATAAGCGTTGCCATGTGCTACTTCCAGTTATCTGCTTGAATATTATTTTTATTTGACCTAGTGTATCATATACAACAAGATCAACTTAAAACCCCCTGAGATTATGATTATGTACAACTGATGCAGACCAGAAAGCTGAGATATTCTTTCAGGATATCGCAGATGAATGGCTCATAATTTAGGTGCAAGGCTTAGATCAAAGGATAAATATGTGCTACAATGGTCCAATCAAAGTCCAAACCTAAATCTGAATATGTCCAAAGATTTTAAAACTGGTATAGCCTACTTTATGAAAATGATGATTTGGGACAAGGTATATTATTGTCACACAAAAATAATCCACACATAACAAAGTACTCAATTCTTGATAAAAACATGGGCTATGTGTAAAAAGCATTTCTTTTCTGAACTGTACATTAAGAACACGCTGAAAGACAACATTTACTTAGGCTAACAATTCGTCTAGCGTAGAGCAGGTCAAGGTCAAAGAATAAATCTCCATGGTAACAAATGTGTCATTGTTTTAGGGACATTAAATCAATGAAAGTTTAGATCTGGAACATCAAAAAATCTCATCTTAATCTCCTACCTCAGTTTCATCAAACTCTCAAGTTTTGTTTTTGGTGTAGGATAACCATTTATTGCCACAGTGTTGGCATTGGCAGGAGTAAGACAAGGACTAGAACAGATGAGATCATTTGTTCCTAGACCACCAGTATTGTTCAGCCCATCCACTTTTAGTGGAGTTCTGACTGCAACTCGAGCACAAACACCATTAGGTTTGAGTGCAGGTCGGGGGTGGTATGACTGCTTAACCTTACACCTGTCTGAGCTTCCTACAAATGATGAAGACCATCGACGCTTTAAGACACCTAGTTTCTTTTTATTGGCTTGTTCAGCACTCACCACATTCTTGAAACATCTTTGTAATGTTTTATCAGCTTGATGAGCAGATGACAAGTGTTGTCTGGTCAGGGGGATGGATGCTTTCTCCAAGAGTGGACAAGGCTCCTCCAGCTCCACCAAATATGGAAGTAACATCATGTTGTTACTTTTGGTTTGTGCATCACCCTCACTAGAAAATGGAGACAACACAGAATCAGAAATGGAAATGTCCCGATCCTTGCGTGCTTGTGCACGGGTGACCACACAGGCTGGGTACAACTCAGGGTCTGAAGAGTCTGGGGTTGTCTGATCTAAGGGATTGTCTAAAACCTCCAGACTGGGAAGTACTAAACCTCCAGCAATGTCATTTCCCATTAGCATAGCCACCCCATCTATGGGTAACTCTGGGCAGACAGCAACAGGGAAAAATCCGGTGACAAGTTTAGATTCAACGTAAACTCTGTGGACTGGTTTTGGAGCGTAGCCCATCTCTATCCCCCTCAGAACAGAGTTATAACCACATGCACTCTCATGTGAGAAAGGTAAGACATTGGCAAGAATGACTGACTGGGAACCTCCAGTGTCTCTCAGGATACGTACAGGCTTTAAATCAGAGGGATCAGCCATCAGTGAGATTAAGCCATCGAAAATGAATGGTACAAAACAGGGATCAGGTAATTTGTCACCACAACCAATGCTCTTATTACGGGGTTCTTTCTTCACAAAACCAACACCTTTAGTTTGTGTAAAATTTGACTGTGTTTTGCGTTTTAAAGCTAAACAATCAGCGATGACATGTCCAGGTTTGTGACAATAAAAACATTCACGGCTTTCTTTTGGAACCGTGGTTTTAACCATCTGAGACTGTGGTACAGAGCTAATAGGTGACTTTTCATTAAAAGTGAAGGATGACTTATGGGTAAGAGCATATGTAACCCATATTAAAATCTGATATAAATAGTTGATTAAATATCTGTAGACAGAAAATAACGTCACTGCCCCTTTAAGGAACTAGCGTTACAGACGCAGCGCCGTAGTGACGCAGCACACAGCCCGGAGGGAGAGAACAGAGGAGGAATCAGAGGAAAGCGCAGTGATTAGTTAACAACAAAAGTTAACATTATATTTGAAAACCATAATCTATCCGGTCGGGAACTGACGGGAATTTTATGAGCGCTAAACTAAATCGGTTTTGGTCAGTTTTTTTTTGCTTGGTTGGAAGCTCGGTCGGAGCCAGGATTTGTCTGCCGTGTGCGGCGTGCACATTCATGGACGGGATTCAGGATGGCGAGCCAGACCCAGACATTCAATTCACCTTCTCCATCACATTAAGGAAGGACTCTCCTGCGTGTGGTAATTCGCTGCCAGGACGAACTGAACCGAACTGAACAGAACTGATAATTTATTGAATTATTATTTTTTGTTTGGATCGAGTCAACTAAGATTTTTTCATCGAACTGAATAGCTGATTTCATATTCGGGTTGTACTCGAATTTAAAGTGATATACTTTGGTTTCTATATGTTATATCTTTGAGTATGATTTGAACAATTGTAATTTATTTTGATTTGATTGTGTTTGAGGTATTTTCTCACCTGTAAAAGAAAGAAAACGAGTTAACTCAGAAAAAATAGGGATCTCAAAATAGATACAACATAGGAAATAAAAGAGACTGGTCTAACTAATTCAAATTAGTCTGTCTAAAATAACATAGGAGAACAAAGATCAGTCTAATTAAATTAGATTAGTCTTATTAAAATGAACTAGGTGAACTAAAGAGTAAAAAGAAAAGGTGATATACTCTTTATTTATTTCTTTTTTTTCCCCTTTTCATTTGCTTCCTTATTAAGAACCTGCAATATATTTATTTATTTATTTACTTAATTAGTTATGGTATCTTATTTGTGTGTTTTATATTCAGTAAATTGCCGGCTTGTTTCACTTAAAGCAGCGGTCTCTGGTGTTGTCATTCTTGCTCCCCACTCCTTAGAGCCTAGAACTGGTCCAGTGGCGCAGTTAGCGGTTTGATACCGGTGCTACACATACTCATCAGCCAGAACAGCAGCAGACGCCAAAGTAGTCACCTTCTGTTCATTTAGGTACACCACCACCCGATCTGGAATGCACTTCTTAAAGTCTTCTAGCAATATTAGCTCACGTAATGTCTCATAGTTATTTACCTTAGATGCAGTACACCACTTATCAAAGAGAATGGATTTCTCTCTGGCAAACTCAACATGCGTTTGTCCAATAGTTTTCTTCTGCTGTCGAAACTTCTGTCTATAAGCTTCTGGGACCAACTCATAAGCTTGTAAGACAGCAGCTTTAACCAGATCATAGTCTAAACTATCTTTTAAAGGGAGCGCTGCCAACACCTCTTGAGCTTTACCAGAAAACTTACATTGTAACAAGAGTGGCCAGGTTTCCCTAGGCCATTGCAAAGCGCCAGCAATGCGTTCAAATGCTGCAAAGTATGAGTCCACCTCAGTTTCTCTAAAAGCAGGTACTAAAGAAATACACTTACTGATGTCGAATGGCATAGCAGACATGGAGGTGGAACCGGGTGTGACAGAGGCAGAGGGCGCTCGAGTCTGGGCCTCCAGCTCAAGTTTGTGCAGCTTTATAGCTTTATCAGCCTCTATTTCCAGTCTCCTGACCTCAAGCTCCAGCTGAGCTCTTCTGTCCTGGGCTTTTTCCTCAGCCTCCATTTGGAGACGTGCCAACCGCACCTTCAAACGAGCTCCATCTCGTCCTTCTGAACTCACAGAAGACAGCGGATCATAGCGAGGGAGTGTGCGAGGTGTCTTTCCCCGGTCACTCACTGCTGCCTCCACACTAGGACCATCTTTGAGGTCCTCCACAGACAAGGTCTCTCGGCTTGGCACCACAGCAGCCTCAGGCAGATCAGGCTCTTTGATCACCCCAATTTCCACCAACTTATCCACTATCAGAGCCTTTAGGTCACCTTTAAGGACCTGTTTTGGGACCTGCAGCTGAAAGTGCTCCACAATTTGCAGCAATTCATTCTTGCGACAGCTATCAATAAGCTCAAGAGAGGGATCGGCTAAAAAGTGCTCCAGACTGAATGTAACTGACATAGTTGCTGGATACAGACAACCAAAAGTGTTCCTCTTTTAACTCTGAACAGAGGGATCCTCTTAACGAGTATCCCGGACGAGCCCCCACTTATGTTACGCCCCCTTAGGTCTAGGGGTCCAGGGGCGGTAACATAAAATGTGTCCAGAGATAAAAGTGGAATGAAAGAATGATTTATTACAAAAGATGGTTTTCACAAAACCAAAACACAATACAACTTAAGCCAATTAAACAAAAGTAAAGAACCAACAAACGTAGAAAACACTGAGTGCAAATTAAATAACAAGATGTGCAAACACATCAGTCTAAAGTAACTCAAAACAACCAAAAAGAAAGAACAAAGGGGAGCACCAAAAACCTCCCAAACACA
This sequence comes from Xiphophorus maculatus, assembly GCF_002775205.1. Lineage (NCBI taxonomy): Eukaryota > Metazoa > Chordata > Actinopteri > Cyprinodontiformes > Poeciliidae > Xiphophorus > Xiphophorus maculatus. The sequence continues at coordinate 9,243,282 of NC_036452.1, read as the reverse complement.
AGCCTCTAGCTTGTTCAAAGTTTATCTAAAGCAGATTCACTACTTAACAAAAGGAGCAAAAACAAAATGGTCTAAACTGTCCAAAACAGTCACCGAACACGGAAGGTGGGGGTCAGCTGTCGCCAACCTCTTCCTGCTAGCTGCCCCACTGGAGGAATGAACTCGGACGTCTTTTATATGATGCAGGTGGGTCTCATCAACATCTGATTGGCTTTGCTGCACCAATGGGGTGGCTGCTCTCCTGCAGCTCCTAGGCAGCCAATCAGAAAGCTGTGCCCGCACAGCTGATCCTGCATAATAGAAAAAAACAAAGCCTGCACAGCCTCAAGAGGCCAGGGGCCGTAACAGCTCTGAAGCTGGCTTACCTGGGCTGGGCCTACCAGGGCTTCGCTGTTCAGGACAACACGGACAACACGGTGGAGGCCAGGCTGTTTGAAGCGCTGCTGAAGACACGACTGATTCAGGACCGACAGAGCTCCAACTATCACCGCTGTGGTCGAACTGATAAAGGAGTCAGTGCTTTTTCTCAAGTGAGTTTAATGTGATGAAAATCAGTCCTCCAGATGCCTTCTAGAAGGTATACGAGCTCATTTATTTTAAACATTATTTATTCAATTTATTTAATGTGACAGACAAACGCAAATTGGTTTTTCTAATTGTTCTACAAATAAAACACGCCCCCCCAACTCAACGTTTACACTCAGCTTGAAAATGGTTGCAAGCATATGCGCCATTATACAACCGTACATCTTTGAAAAGCATTAGGAGCAAATTGTGACTTTTACCTGATAGGTCTCCTTTAAAGTTTGTGTTTGTAAAAAGACAAGATATGGAAAATTTCAACGGGTAATAATTTTTAAAATGCAGCTGTATGTCTTGTGTATGGGCTTTAACTAAATGATAACTGATCTCTCTATGTTCTAGGTTATAACCATTGACCTGCGCTCCTCCCAGTTTTGTGGAGGACTTGGCGTAACCCTCCCTGAAAATCTCGATCTCGGCACCAAATCAAAAGCTTCCACCTCTGAGCTTCCATACGTGAAGATGCTGAATAGAGTTTTGCCGCAGGACATTCGGATCTTGGACTGGGCAGCCGCAGAGCAAGGTTTCAGTGCGCGTTTCGACTGCCAGTCCCGCACGTACCGCTACTACTTCCCCCGAGGGTCGTTGGATGTAGAGCTGATGGGAAATGCTGCAAAACGGTGAGTGTAAAACTATAAATGCTGATTTCACCCCATGATTTTTCTAATATAAAGATCTTTTGGTGCTCAACAGATACGAAGGAACGCATGACTTTCGCAACCTGTGCAAAGTGGACGTGGGGAACGGGGTCCTGCAGTTTGAGAGGACCATCTTGTCTGCCTCAGTCAGGCCTTTGCAGCCCCAGCAGGTTTCCAGCACAGAGCAATATGATCTGTTTGTGTTTGAGATCAAAGGTTTAGCCTTCCTCTACCACCAGGTAATAAGAGCTTAACACTCAGGTGAAGCCGGTGCATCCCTGTAAGTAGGGTGTATTTTGCAACTAACCATATGTCCTGCTGCAGGTACGTTGCATGATGGCGGTGCTTCTTTTGATAGGACAGAAGCTGGAAGCTCTGGAGATAATCAGTCAACTGCTGGATGTTGAGAAAAACCCCAGAAAGCCTCAATACAGGTGACAAAACAGCGACCTGTTGGCACTTGGGCTGCTTTTTGCTGGTACAAAGAAGAATTAAGGTTCTTGAAGTACCTTGAATTTTTTATCATCAGAAAACGTTCAGGGGGATGTGATGTAGTGGCGCAGGGGTTAAGCACAACCCACATATGGAGGCCTTAGTCCTCGACGCCGCGGCTATCGCAGGTTTGATTCCCAGCCTGGCGACCTTTGCCGCATGTCTTCCCCTTCTCTCATTACCCACTTTCCTGTCAATTAACTATCAAATAAAGCCCACTAGAGCCAATAAAACCTTTAAAAAAGTTCAGGAGCTCTTCTTTTTTGAACTAGTGGAAACAACATCAAACCATCAATGTTTTAGAATAAAAGAATAGCCTTAACCTTTATTAAGTAGGATAGTAAGGAAAAAACAGAAATAAATAAATTAAACCCATGTAAGATTATGTTTTTATTCTATAGATATTTAAAACATTTACAAAAATCCTTGAACTTCCTGCTGAACCCTTGAAGCCAGGCCTGAATAGAACCTTGCTAGAAGCACGAGCCTCTTTGTGACCCAGTGATCTTGCTGTAGAGCCACCACTCCTCTGCATCAAATAAAGACAGCAGAGGCGTTTTGATGTGTCTTTTAACAGGAGATAATTTTTCATAGGTTTGTTCTTCTGGCTTGCAGCATGGCAGTGGACTACCCTCTGGTTCTGTACGACTGCCACTTCGATGGTTTAACCTGGCAGCAGGAGGCGGAGGAGGTTAGCCACGTCCTGTCATCACTACAGCGACACTGGACGCAGAGCGCTGTCAAAGCCCAGGTTCTGCTCGGGATGATCCGGGGTTTGGAGGAGAGAGGTGAGGAGTTCTGTGTTTAAAAAAAAAGGAACAAAACCAAATAAAATTGTTGAAACCTTTTTGATGCAGCTGCAGCTAAACAAACAGACATGGAGATCGAAAACTACTTGCTAAATTCTGGTCTAATGAAATCCCACTGATGGTGTGAATGCATGCCAATATTTTAATGAAAACAAGATAATAATGCACCCAAATTATGGTTTGGACAGTTGCAAGCTTGCAGGTGTCAAAACATTTATGAACATTAGAAACTGTTCGTTAGCCCCTTGAAACATTAGAAAATACTTAGCATTTTATAAGAAAATATGACCAGTTTAGCTGAGTTATTAATACCTCAAACACATCGTTATTCTTCTGTTTATTGTTCCCTTCAATGGGTTTTGAAACTGTGAAATCCTGGCTGTGTTCTTCCATATACAGTGCTTGGTATAAAGTGTTTTCACCCTTTGAACTTTCAACATTTTTACATTATAACTACAAACCTCAATGTGTTTTATTGAGATTTTGTGTGATGAGCCAACTCAATGTAGCACATTATTATGAAGTGAAAGAAGGATGTTGTTGTTAGAGGGACCATGCTGGTTTTGTACAAATGAAATTCTGAATAGGTTTGCGTGCTTCAGTCGTCAGCTCCCTTTATTTTGATACTCTTAGATAAAATGAATTATAACTAATTGCCTCTATGTGGATCACATGTTTTTTCTTCAGCATGGAATATATTTAGAGCAAAAACTTTTTTTGGGGGGGGAGGGGGACAGGAAGGGCAAGAATTTAAGTCTCTTGGTAAGTACCATTTGTAGACAGTTGGCAAAAAAAAACTTTATTATGAAGTTGTTTTTTTTATTGTGAAATGATGAAAATATGAAAAGGTTCAACAGCCAAAAATACTTCTGCAAAAATACTGTTGTCAACAGAACCAGCTTTAAAAATGAAATTACATTTAGTCAGTCAAAACTGACTAAATGTAATTTAGGCATTTAGGATGTAACTTCTAACTTTTAACCTTTTTTCTACTTTAACTTTTGCTGCAGTTCAAATGCTGCGGCGCCGACACTTACACCGACTGGTCCAGAAGTGTGGGCTGGGGAAACCATGAAGCCGTGCCAGATTCCTGCTGCCCGGAGAAGAGAGAAGGTTGTGGACATGACAAGGAAAAAGCTCACAGAAAGGTCTGCCCTGCTGAGATATTTCAGCTGAAGAGTCTAACCACATTTCTGAGGATAAACAGTTAAACTCTGTCTTCTTCCTCAGGGATGTATCTCAGCTTTAAAGCTCTTTCTGTTGAAGAATCTGGTGTGGGTCGGCGGTGTTTGCATTGCTCTTGGAATCACAGAGGTAAACTGCTTATAAAGTTTTAATAAGATGTCAGAAGCCTTAAATTATGTAAAAATATATTCATTAAAAGCCAGAATGTGAATCAAAGGCAGGCTTTAGATCTTCCCTTGGGAAAATACACGACAGAAGCACATGTTTAGCCACTGCATTTATGGAGCAAATGTACATTTTACCTGGTAGGATTCTGCAAAAATCAGACTCCATTCTTACTCAAGCAAATTAAAAGTCAGTTATATTATTTTAAAAGCTAAAGCAACTCTTTAGGTATGCTACATTATTTCATTCCCAGAGTCTAACTCCATCTTTTACCCTTTGCAGGTGTTTGGCGTGGTAGTCGGAGTGTGCCTCTGCCTGGACATTAAACGCAAAAATTACGAGAATGTCGACTAATTCATCATCACAACCATCTTTACACATCAACAAACAAACTTGTTTGATCATAATATACATTTTTGTTTTATGTGATTATATGCTCAAAAACATTCTCCTTACTTAAACCTCTAGGTTTAAGCTCAATAAAGAACCTAAAAAAAATTTCGATCCATATTCTATGTTAATTTTAAACTGTTTACCTGTTAGTTCTTTCTAAGAACAGAGCTCAAATCAATAGGTTGTACAGGTTAAAGGTTATTGGCTCTTTGAATTAATCCATTCATATGATGAATTAGCCTACTTAGCAAAACAAAGTCAGAGATGGTGGGAGATGTCCGAGTTAAATGCAGAGCAATATTGGAAGACATTTTTTTCAAATCTTAAAAAAAAAAAAAAAGAAGAACAATTTGAAACTTGGCCAAAGGTTCACCGCTTAGGATGCTTCTAACCAGCAGAAACAGGGAGGCTGGGCACAGATGACGTAGCTAAATAAAGGACAATACAGGAAGAAAACTTGTTAAAAGCAACACAAGACCTAACCCTCCTGTTGTGTTCGTTTCTAGGGTGTTTGTGGGTCAATTTGACCCGGGGAGTGTTTAATCATGCAATAGTGTCAGAAACCAAAAAAGTCCTCCAAAACATTTTTGTATCTGATTATTAACTCCAATACGGTTCCTCTCCTGATCCATTCTGTCTGACATACAGCAGCACACTGCGCCACGACGGACACTTTTCTTTTTTTTTTTGTCTTTCGATGTACACAGTATCCGTCCTAACTGAAATTGTTCAGCTTATAATGGCGTCTTTTTTCTCACGTCTGTATTTTTAAAAGCGTTTTTGCTTCTTAGGACATGGAATCGGGTCGAGGACGTTTTAAAAAGACGCGGGTTGATAGCAGCTCACCGCGGCTGCGTAGTGTCCGTCTCTAGGCAACCGTGACGTTCAGCGTCGGTCCGTAGCGTTCAGGGTTCCTTTAGTTCCCACCACGACAATTTAGCTGACCTTAATATTTCCTGTGTTTTATTTTGGTCATTATTGTTAAACTTAGTGCTGATGTGTGTATGATAGGCGTTTCTATAGGACAGTTATGTATCGGTTCAATACGGGACGCACATTTAACGGCCAAATATGGGACGACTCCGTATTTTACGGGAAGGGTGGCAACCTGATTCATACAGTTTTAGGGGTAGGCCTAGGTACGCCACTTTCAACCAGTTAGCCCGTTTCCTCTTTTTCTGTTTTCGGGCAGAATGTTTCCTTTTGACCGTTGGTCCTCGCACCCGGCTGTGCCAGTCCATTGTCCTCCCAAGTGCGGATTTCAGTCTTGGTGATATGTTACCAGCTGAACTGGTCCAATAACCATCAGCTAAGCCGAACTGCATTCAGCCATAAAGTTTGTTTTTATTCAAACTTGAGCAATTTTCTAGTTGTTCTGCTGAGGTACTGATATCCGTTTGTGACATCATGCACATTGACGTCACAAAGAGTGACGCTCTCTTTGTGGAGTTACGCTGTTCAGCTTATAGTGCTGAACATTATAAGCATCGCATCATAACCATTGCAGAAGAGAGAGAGCGAGCAAGCAAAAGGATCGTCTCCTATCAAGAGATTGAAAACGAAGGATTTTCCAGATAAAACGGCAAATCCTAACAAACAAAAGAAAACATTAAGCAGTTTTTGGATTGTCCAGATAAAAAGTATCAACAATGAATCAGAGCAATAAGGCATCGACTTCTGATTCTGGGAATGAAAAACTAGCTAGAGAGACACAGAAGCTCCATGATCTCTTGAAAGAAGTCAACTTGATTTCAGCTGAAAGACAGTCGCTGATTAAAGCCAACGAGGACTTGAAGATTCAAGTAATAAACTTAGAAAAAGCTGCACTTGTAAAAGACAAACTGCTTTTGGAGAAAGACGAGGAATTAAAAAAACTGTTAGACAGAAACAGAATTTTAAAGGAGGATAACATACCGAAGCAGGAAAACACCTCTCTGGGGCAAAGAAACACAGACTTGGAGCAGAAAAACATCGATATGAAGCAACAAAAAGTATCAACAATGACTCAGACCAATACAGCGTCATTTTCTGATTCTAGGAGTGAAAAAATACAACAGAGTTTAGCTAGAGAGACACAGAAGCTCCATGGCATCTTGAAAGAGGTCAACACGATGTCCATTGAGAGACGGTGTCTGATTAACACAAATGAGGAGTTAAAGACTCAAGTCATGAGCATTGAAAAAGCTGCAGTGGAAATACACAAGCTGCTTCAAGAGAAAGAAGAGGGATTAAAACAACTGTTCAATGAAAACAGAACCTTAAAGGCAAATAACACCACATTAAAGCAGATCAACACTGCCTTGGGTCAAAGAAACACCACCCTGGAGCAGGAAAATACAGTCTTAGACCAGAAAATTACCATCCTGGAGAAGAAAAACACTGCCCTGAAGCTGAAAAGCAGCGCTCTAGAGCAGAAAATGAATGTACTGGAAAAAGAAAAGACTGCCTTGGAGCAGGAAAACACCATCTTGGACCAGAGAATCAGTAGCCTGGAAGTGGAAAACACCACCCTGGAGCAAGAAAGTAACATCATAGGAGAGGACAACATCATTCTGCTGCAGATGGTCCTTGTTTTGCAGGAGACAAATCGCGTCTTGCAGCGGAGAAACCAAGACTTGGATCGGGAAAAAATAATTTTCGAGGAAGAGAACAACGAGCTGGAGGAGCAGAACACCTACCTGAATCTGAGAAGAAGGACCCTGGAGCATGAGAAATCCGTCCTGATGCTCTCAATCACTTCTCTGGAGGTGAATAGCACCACCCTGGAGCAGAGGAGCACAAACTTAGAGCAGGAAACAAATACCCTAACAATGGAAAACATCACCCTGAGGCAAAAACACACCACCTTGGAGGAGGAAAAAAGCGCCCTTAAGCAGGAAAACACTGCCCTTAAGCAGGAAAACACTGCCCTTAAGCAGGAAAACACCGCCCTAAAGCTGGAAAGCACCGCCCTGACGGATATAAACACCGCCTTTGAGGAGGACAACACCGACCTGCAGCCTGAAGTGGAACAGCGGAACCAGCAACCATCTGAAGAGGAGAGCCACGAAGGCAGCCAGTCGCTTTCAGACCAGCCACAGAGGCAGCCGTCGGTATTCAGACGTGTGATGAATACGCTTCAGTGCCTGAGAGTGCCAAAGAGGCGCTTGAAAGATGGCACATCTAAATAAAGAAGTGTCATGAGGGCTCCAAGCTTCATGCTTGATTATATGTGGCAGAAAAGCTTGAGGACAACAGGACTTTTTTGGTCAGGGGAGCTGGACACTTGGGGGCCGTTGGCAGAAGAGCTTAACGCTTGAAAGTTGTTGGCAGGGGAGGCAGGGCTTCGTAGCGAGTCTTGTTGGTTTCCGGGCTGACCTCCAGGGCTTCCTAGCGAGGCCCGTTGGTCTCCAGGCTGACCTCCAGGGCTTCCTAGCGAGGCCGGTTGGTCTCCAGGCTGACCTCCAGGGCTTCCTAGCGAGGCCGGTTGGTCTCCATGCTGACCTCCAGGGCTTCATAGCAAGTCCCGTTGGTCTCCAGGCTGACCTTCGGGGCTTCATAGCGAGGCCCGTTGGTCTCCTGGCTGACCTCCAGGGCTTCCTAGCGAGGCCCGTTGGTCTCCTGGCTGACCTCCAGGGCTTCCTAGCGAGGCCCGTTGGTCTCCTGGCTGACCTCCAGGGCTTCCTAGCGAGGCCCGTTGGTCTCCGGGCTGACCTCCAGGGCTTCATAGCGAGTCTTGTTGGTCTCCAAGCTGACCTCCAGGGCTTCCTAGCGAGGCACGTTGGTCTCCTGGCTGACCTCCATGGCTTCCTAGAGAGGCACGTTGGTCTCCTGGCTGACCTCCATGGCTTCCTAGCGAGGCCCGTTGGTCTCCTGGCTGACCTCCAGGGCTTCCTAGAGAGGCACGTTGGTCTCCTGGCTGACCTCCAGGGCTTCCTAGAGAGGCACTTTGGTCTCCTGGCTGACCTCCAGGGCTTCCTAGCGAGGCCCGTTGGTCTCCTGGCTGACCTCCAGGGCTTCCTAGCGAGGCCCGTTGGTCTCCGGGCTGACCTCCAGGGCTTCCTAGAGAGGCACGTTGGTCTCCTGGCTGACCTCCACGGCTTCCTAGAGAGGCACTTTGGTCTCTGGGCTGACCTTCAGGGTTTCATAGCGAGGCACGTTGGTACCAAGGTACTTGCTCCGCCAAGGTTTCTACTCTGCCGCCAGTGTCCTCCAAGGCTGCTGTTCCGCTGGCATCCTCCTCAGATCCTTTTGGTGTTCCTTAGTTGTTTCCATTTATTTCTGCCTTGCTTTTCCACATCTGTACTTCATTGGTGATTCTAATTATTTTTATTTCTTGTTTGTAGTTATTTTTGTTTGTTCTAATTCGGTTCCTTTAGTCTACTTACTCCTTTGTGTTTGTATTTTCGTTATTTCCCCTTGTGATCCTCCAGCAGTTGGAAAATAAGGGAATCTAAAATGATTGATTGTGTATTGCAAATGTAAAGACATATTTTCTAAAAAAATAATCCTTATCTTTTTGGTTTCTTTCCTAGATCCAGTGTGACATGGCCCTGAGGTGGTTCCATCAGGAGTGTGTGGGAAGCCCAATTTAAAAAAACTTATCAGTGCTTTGCGTGTTTGCCTTAGGTTCCTGAGTTTGTTGTGGTGTGCTAGTTTATGTATGGTGTATAATGGTTAATAAATTACATTTTGAAAACTATGTTTGATATTTATCCTTACAGGACTTTAATATAAGGTAGCTATGGAAAGATAGTTTACATCCCAAGGCCCCTTACCTTTGTGAAATGAAGAGCAAATGTTTCCAAAGCAAAGCTAAAGAGTTGCTGGTAAACTGATATATTCCCATGTTATAGAGTGGGAGCAGATTATATCAACTGGCTAAAATATTTGGTTCCCCTCCTTTCACTTTGGCAAATAATTTCAGGCAACTGAAATATCCATTCTCTAAACATAATTATAGAACATAAGGTAAAGGATTCATATGTTAAGGTAAAAGGCTGGAACAACACTGCTTGAGTTACTGATGGTATTTTATTTGTATATTTTGTAGTTCTTACAGTGTGTTCACATACAAAGGCTGTTGAATAAAGGACTGTGAACCATCAGTTTGAGAGACCATCCTTTCAACCGGGACGCTATATTGATCATTTCATGCACAAACAGCTGTTAAGTACATAAAATGCTGACTAGAAAAAGCATTCCCCACATCGTTTTTGCGCCCGCTCTAGTGCAGCGCCCCTATGCGTTGCATACAGTGCATACCCCGTTTTTGCGCCACTGATTATGTTCCTATGTTGGAGGCCATTGGCTGTAGATCTGAAGATAGAGGAAATATTACAAATCGCCATTAGTGGCGCTGTTGCTGTGCACAAGAGATGTGAGCTGGCCCTGTAAAGAAGAAGACAAGGTTCCCTGTTGGAAAATAAGCGTTGCCATGTGCTACTTCCAGTTATCTGCTTGAATATTATTTTTATTTGACCTAGTGTATCATATACAACAAGATCAACTTAAAACCCCCTGAGATTATGATTATGTACAACTGATGCAGACCAGGAAGCTGAGATATTCTTTCAGGATATCGCAGATGAATGGCTCATAATTTAGGTGCAAGGCTTAGATCAAAGGATAAGTATGTGCTACAATGGTCCAATCAAAGTCCAAACCTAAATCTGAATATGTCCAAAGATTTTAAAACTGGTATAGCCTACTTTATGAAAATGATGATTTGGGACAAGGTATATTATTGTCACACAAAAATAATCCACACATAACAAAGTACTCAATTCTTGATAAAAACATGGGCTATGTGTAAAAAGCATTTCTTTTCTGAACTGTACATTAAGAACACGCTAAAAGACAACATTTACTTAGGCTAACAATTCGTCTAGCGTAGAGCAGGTCAAGGTCAAAGAATAAATCTCCATGGTAACAAATGTGTCATTGTTTTAGGGACATTAAATCAATGAAAGTTTAGATCTGGAACATCAAAAAATCTCATCTTAATCTCCTACCTCAGTTTCATCAAACAGTTCCCTGTCCTACTCTTTTTCCGGGTGGTTTCGTTGTGAACTACACTTCCCAGAATCCTCTGCGGCCTGAACGTCCGCTTGCTAAAGTTGTCCGACTCCATGTTAGCAGCAACACGGAGAGTAGTGTGCTCGTTACAGCAAGCCAAAGATTTGTTGGAAAGTGGAGATTTAACGGGAACATAAAGGTAAATTCTTAAATTTATAGAGGTAAAACTTAGAGCTTGTGTTGCACTTTATAAATCCCGTTTCTATACCTTTTACATTGAGCTAGCTGCCTTGTAGCAGTTCTGAACTGCGAATGAACTTTTAAGTAGGTTTTCTAACCTACTTAAAAGTTAGATTTATTCAGTAAATTACATTAAATGTCAGTAGTACATTTTCTTCATGCTAAATCCCAACATTCAATGTTATCTGTTTAATATTTGGAAGCCTAACAGTTTTACGCGAATGTATGTTTCGTTTTTTGTCTTTCTACCCATCTATTCAGCATGTCAGGTGATTTAATTCAGAGGATAAAGCTCTTGGAAGATGAACTGGAAAAGCTCAGGTCCCAGCTGAAGGAAAATACTGGAGAAGACGTGGGGATGCATTCCTGTTCATCCCCCAGTGAAAGCTCGGACTTCGTGATGTCTGATGGGAACACCGGGAGCAGCAAGAAGAAGTCAGCCAAGAAGCGCCCCTTTGACTTCAGCTCACACCCCCGGCGCCATGTGGCTCTGAAGCTGGCTTACCTGGGCTGGGCCTACCAGGGCTTCGCTGTTCAGGAGAACACGGACAACACGGTGGAGGCCAGGCTGTTTGAAGCGCTGCTGAAGACACGACTGATTCAGGACCGACAGAGCTCCAACTATCACCGCTGTGGCCGAACTGATAAAGGAGTCAGTGCTTTTTCTCAAGTGAGTTTAATGTGATGAAAATCAGTCCTCCAGATGCCTTCTAGAAGGTATACCAGCTCATTTATTTTAAACATTATTTATTCAATTTATTTAATGTGACAGACAAACGCAAATTGGTTTTTCTAATTCTACATATAAATCACGCCCCCCCCCAACTCAACGTTTACACTCACACTTGAAAATGGTTGCAAGCATATGCGCTATTATACAACCGTACATCTTTGAAAAGCATCAGGAGCAAAATGTGACTTTTACCTGATAGGTCTCCTTTAAAGTTTCTGTTTGTGGTAGGCCAGTCGCGATAAACGATAAATCGGTTAATCGTATGATAAATTAAAACTATCAGGTAATTTTAATCATCGGCACTATCGTCTCTTCCGACCTTTTTCTCTTTCAGCTAATGAGACTGAATGAAAAAAGACTCAACTCCGGTGCTCTCCACTGACTCCTCCCTTCCTCATTTCCTTAGTGTAAAGCCCAGCGCACACGACACGATCGGCCCATTTTCAAAACCTGAGACCACACATTACCCGACAGAAATCCTAGGTATAACGGTTCGATCGGGTTCGTTCCTGCCGTGTGGTGTCCAACAATGGGCACAAAATAATGGCTACAAGTCCAGTGAACTAATTTTAAAACCGGGCCTGCAATACATGTGGCTAGTGTCAGCGTAAAGTCCTGACTGACTGAATGAAAATCATTAGAACCTATTTACGTCACGTTAACGAAGAACAGCTGAAAAGTTACGGGTTTGTCAACTGCGCTAGCAATTTGGCTCCAACTCCTCCCCTTGTCATTTCTATATTCTTTGCATGTTGAATAAACATTAATGTTGTTTCCATGTATCATCTCCAATGTCCGCTGGACTTCGGGTTGCGGCCGTGTCAGCTGTTTGGGATTCCCCTCCGTAATTTCCCCTCAGAAAACATGGAGGAGAATCCGCGCTTTCTGATTGGCTACCTGTCACATTCAACAGGCTGCTTTAAGCTCCCAGTTGGGAAAACCCCTGATTTGGGTGAACTATTGCATCAGGTAGTCGATGTGCCCATCTTCTCTATTTAAATCTAATTATTACTGAAGGGCAACATAATATACAGACTTCATAATCTGCACTCTTTTGGTTGAATGCAGTATTTATTTCCACTTTGGCTTTCTGTTGTTTAGTTTTTTTTTTCAAGTGCGTTTTTTGTTAATGGAGACTGAGAATCCATTTTATTTTTGTTTTTGGTTGTTTTGTTTATTTTGTTTATCAGCTCAAGTGTTAAGTGTTCCTTTGAAAATAAAGTGTATCCATCTTTGGCAGGAAATCGCATGCATTATTACGTCATTTCCATTAAATCAGTGTAAAAAGGTCTTCAAACAATATTATCGTTTATCGCAATAATTTTTGAGACAATTAATCGCTCAGCAAAATTTGCTATCGTGACAGGCCTAGTGAACAGACAAGATATGGAAAATTTCAACAGGTAATAATTTTTAAAATGCAGCTGTATGTCTTGTGTATGGGCTTTAACTAAATGATAACTGATCTCTCTATGTTCTAGGTTATAACCATTGACCTGCGCTCCTCCCAGTTTTGTGGAGGACTTGGCGTAACCCTCCCTGAAAATCTCAATCTCGGCACCAAATCAAAAGCTTCCACCTCTGAGCTTCCATACGTGAAGATGCTGAATAGAGTTTTGCCGCAGGACATTCGGATCTTGGACTGGGCAGCCGCAGAGCAAGGTTTCAGTGCGCGTTTCGACTGCCAGTCCCGCACGTACCGCTACTACTTCCCCCGAGGGTCGTTGGATGTAGAGCTGATGGGAAATGCTGCAAAACGGTGAGTGTAAAACTATAAATGCTGATTTCACCCCATAATTTTTCTAATATAAAGATCTTTTGGTGCTCAACAGATACGAAGGAACGCATGACTTTCGCAACCTGTGCAAAATGGACGTGGGGAACGGGGTCCTGCAGTTTGAGAGGACCATCTTGTCTGCCTCAGTCAGGCCTTTGCAGCCCCAGCAGGTTTCCAGCACAGAGCAATATGATCTGTTTGTGTTTGAGATCAAAGGTTTAGCCTTCCTTTACCACCAGGTAATAAGAGCTTAACACTCAGGTGAAGCCGGTGCATCCCTTTAAGTAGGGGGTAATTTGCAACTAACCATATGTCCTGCTGCAGGTACGTTGCATGATGGCGGTGCTTCTTTTGATAGGACAGAAGCTGGAAGCTCTGGAGATAATCAATCAACTGCTGGATGTAGAGAAAAACCCCAGAAAGCCTCAATACAGGTGACAAAACAGCGACCTGTTGGCACTTGGGCTGCTTTTTGCTGGTACAAAGAAGAATCAAGGTTCTTGAAGTACCTTGAGTTTTTTATCATCAGAAAAAGTTCAGGGGGATGTGATGTAGTGGCGCAGGGGTTAAGCACAACCCACATATGGAGGCCTTAGTCCTCGACGCCGCGGCTATTGCAGGTTTGATTCCCAGCCTGGCGACCTTTGCCGCATGTCTTCCCCTTCTCTCATTACCCACTTTCCTGTCAATTAACTATCAAATAAAGGCCACTAGAGCCAATAAAACCTTTAAAAAAGTTCAGGAGCTCTTCTTTTTTGAATTAGTGGAAACAGCATCAAACTATCAATGTTTTAGAATAAAAGAATAGCCTTAACCTTTATTAAGTAGGATAGTAAGGAAAAAAACAGAAATAAATAAATTATACCCATGTAAGATTATGTTTTTCTTCATTTACAGAAATGTAAATGTTTTAAATATCCTGCTGAACCCTTGAAGCCAGGTCTGAATAGAACCTTGGTAGAAGCACGAGCCTCTTTTTGACCCAGTGATCTTGCTGTAGAGCCACCACTCCTCTGCATCAAATAAAGACAGCAGAGGCGTTTTGATGCGTCTTTTAACAGGAGATAATTTTTCATAGGTTTGTTCTTCTGGCTTGCAGCATGGCAGTGGACTACCCTCTGGTTCTGTACGACTGCCACTTCGATGGTTTAACCTGGCAGCAGGAGGCGGAGGAGGTTAGCCACGTCCTGTCGTCACTACAGCGACACTGGACGCAGAGCGCTGTCAAAGCCCAGGTTCTGCTCGGGATGATCCGGGGTTTGGAGGAGAGAGGTGAGGAGTTCTGTGTTTTAAAAAAAAAAGGAACAAAACCAAATAAAATTGTTGAAACCTTTTTGATGCAGCTGCAGCTAAACAAACAGACATGGAGATCGAAAACTACTTGCTAGATTCTGGTCTAATGAAATCCCACTGATGGTGTGAATGCATGCCAATATTTTAATGAAAACAAGATAATGATGCACCCAAATTATGGTTTGGACAGTTGCAAGCTTACAGGTGTTGTCAAAATATTTATGAACATTAGAAACTGTTCGTTAGCCCCTTGAAACATTAGAAAATACTTAGCATTTTATAAGAAAATATGACCAGTTTAGCTGAGTTATTAATACCTCAAACACATCGTTATTCTTCTGTTTATTGTTCCCTTCAATGGGTTTTGAAACTGTGAAATCCTGGCTGTGTTCTTCCATATACAGTGCTTGGTATAAAGTGTTTTCACCCTTTGAACTTTCAACATTTTTACATTATAACTACAAACCTCAATGTGTTTTATTGAGATTTTGTGTGATGAACCAACTCAATGTAGCACATTATTATGAAGTGAAAGAAGGATGTTGTTGTTAGAGGGACCATGCTGGTTTTGTACAAATGAAATTCTGAATAGGTTTGCGTGCTTCAGTCGTCAGCTCCCTTTATTTTGATACTCTTAGATAAAATGAATTATAACTAATTGCCTCTATGTGGATCACATGTTTTTTCTTCAGCATGGAATATATTTAGAGCAAAAACTTTTTTGTTTTTGGGAGGGGGACAAGAAGGGCAAGAATTTAAGTCTCTTGGTGTGTACCATTTGCAGACACTTGGCAACAAAAAACTTTATTATGAAGTTGTTTTTTTTATTGTGAAATGATGAAAATATGAAAAGGTTCAGCAGCCAAAAATACTTCTGCAAAAATACTGTTGTCAACAGAACCAGCTTTAAAAATGAAAAGAGAAAAAAAACACTGTGTCTTTTTAACAACGTCCAAATGAATGCAATGAAACAATATTGAGTCATGTGCAAATTGGGTTCCTGCTCTCAATCCACAGGTGGTGTTTCTTCCAACCACTGCTGGTTGGTGGAAGGCAGCAGGCAGAAAAATTACCGACCGCTGCTGGAGCGTCCATGCTGCGAGAGCCTGGAGTCCCGAATAAACCACTTTGTTAAGAGAGGAAGACTGGAGCGAGAGGAAGGAGAGAACGGAGATGAAACGATCCACAGAGGGAAAAAGTCCAAACACTCCTGCGATGCCTCTTCTCCGTCTGGTTCCTCTGAGATTCCAAAACAAACCGTGGAGCAGAAACAAGAGGATTAACTTTCTATTTTCCAGGACACTGACTGACTTGCAGGATTTAATTTTGTTAATTTAAAAAAATTTTGTTTTCTTTTCAGGAAACGGGTTTCATTTTTCTTACTGTTGTTTTTATTTGTGTAAGCAGAGGCTTGGCTTCACATTAAACATACCATTGAGGTAATTCTTGTTTTCAGTTTTTCTCTTTTAGGGAAGATCATTTAAAAATGATTTAAAGTAATCCTCAAAGAAATTAAACTTGCACTGCAAAATCTCCTTCAAGTACTGTGTTATTACAGTGTTTATGAGGCAAAAAGAGGTATTGGACATTGAAATTCCTGCAGTATGATTATCTTAAGTAAAAATACCACAGTTTGAGGGTATTGACACAAGAATTTGACAGAAAAATATATAATATGATCTATTTTTGTCCCCACTTTAAGCAAAACGGCAAGGTATGTTCCTACATTTATGATACTGTCAATAGCCTTTTTACAATTTTGATTAATGAACTAAATCCAGAATAGATCCAGAATCAGTTATTTAAGTTAATTATTTAAGTAATTCTAAAGAAGATTATGATTATTTTTTCTGGAACTAATAAAAATGTTCTTTTTGGCATTTTACACTTTGAGGATATATAATTATTTATGCGTTTAGTCAGTTTATTTCATGTGACATCAGTCAGCAAATCCCTGGTGGATCTGCAGTCCACAGACTTTATCATATCACTACTCAGTCCAATCGTGCTTGTAAGTAGCGTGAAGAAGTAGCATTACTGTGATGAAGTAGGCGTGGCAGCAGGAGCTTCTTAAAGAGACAGAGGATAATTTCCATACGTCAAATTGCAAAGTCAGAGTTCATGTTTGGTATGTACAGCCAATTTATAACAGCTGAAGATAACATAGTTATTTAATTGTACTGTAAAATATCATTATGTGCCATGAAAATATATAATAACCCCCCCTTTTTTTCTAAAACTGTGCTTTCCTTATAATTAAACTAATCTTATTAGTGTTTTGCGTTTAATCTACAAATTCTTAATTTAGTCTAAAAGCTAATGTATAAATATTATTTTAATTTATTTAAGAACAAGCGCCTCAATTTAGGACAGCCGGAACTAATATTGATACAGGAAGAAAGCCCGGGGTCATATTTAGGTTGCCCTGGGAAAACTAATAGGCTACATTGCTAGCACTAAATAGGGTGCAAGTTAGAATATAAAACCAGCGGTATCGCACTATAGATCTACCTCCAACCTGTTTGTTCGTCTTCAGCTCCGACTGCATTATTTCAAAAATGACGACTGTGTCGTTTGGTCGGATGTTTGTGGTCGTTTTAACCTGATAAACACTGTTGCTAACGTTAGCCTATTAGCATTCCTGGCTGTTTTTAATGCTGCAGCACCGTGACCCTCCCCGGATTTCTGCTGAACCGCAACTGATTCGACGATTCTCTAACTTTGAAAAAGGTAAACATTAAAAAGAATGAGACATGTTGACTGACGTAACGGTTGTGATTTATTATCAATGGGTCTGTAAGCAGTCATTGAGAAAGCGATTAATTGTAGTCTCTCTCTGAGCAGTTCAGATTCTTCACGGTTTTAACTTCGTATTCACTCGAGATTAACTTGGTTTATAACAATGTTTGGACCAGTAAAACCAGTTAACCAGTTATGCAGAAGCGACATGGTACTTAATATGTGTTTCTCTTCTTTTCCATCAGGGGGCGTGTTGAATAGACACTGAAAACAGATATGTTGGTATTTTGAGGATTTTTTTTGTCTGATATTATAGTAAAAATTTGAATTTGAATAATTTCTTGGATGGATATTTTATGTTGAAGTACTGATATTCTTTTTAGGTACTTTCTGTTTTTTTTAGTTTGAGGAAACATGCACCTTTTTTCAATGTTACTTGAAGGCCTGTGTTTTTACAGTACAATGCATGTTAACATGGCTGTTAACATGTTACATTTTTAAAATCTGGTATTTATAATTATTTTCCCATCCAGCCTCCCAATTTCTCATGAATTAAAATGTCTATGAGGGCCGAGATTTTCAAAATGTCAATTTCTTTAGGTCATTTAAAAGGCTTTGAAGGTAATATTTACATGTTTCCTTCACTATCACTGATGAATAAAAGCATTCTCACAGCATGATGCTACCACCATCATATTTCACAAACGAGAGGCTGTGTTCAGGGCAATGTGCTACATCTTTACCCTGGTATAGTTTCTGGGGGTTTTTCTGTTTTATTCCTGAACAGTTGGATGCAATCTGCAATCCATTTAAATATAAACCTAATCTTTAAGGTCTCTTTTATGTTTAAATTAATTTTAGAGGTTTAATTTCAAAATTGCCAAAAGAAAAGCGCAGATTGTTGTTAATCGTGAATGCACCTTTCTGTGTGTGTTCCTCAGGATGTTCCTGGTGGGACTGACCGGGGGGATCGCCTCGGGGAAAAGCGCGGTTTCCTCAATGCTACGGGAGCTCGGCTGCCCCATTATAGATGCAGATGTGGTGGCCAGGAAAGGTAGAGTCAGTGTCTCTTGCTCTGTTTGCTCAATATCAACCAGTCGTGTCATCCTCTGGAAGTCTTCTTCAGGCCACTTTCTCTCAAATAAAATGAATTCATTAAGACAAATGCTTGGATAGAGCGTTATGAATCATGAAGGATGTCTCCGCTGACTCCAGGGATGATGTCTTAGTTATGTAGAGAAGATTATAAAGGTTACAGAAGTGGGAGAGGAGTGTGTTGCTGTGTGTATGAAATAAAACGAGGGATTATGCAAATTATATAACTACAAGCAAGTGATGAATCTGTTGCAAAATTGTATAAAATCCCACCCCTGTAGTGTTTACTCTGCTACCGCTCATGTTTAATTTACCACTCTGGTTATTTCTTTAATATTTTAAGCATGTATGTAATAAATGAGCTGTTTTACCTGGTTAATCTTGTGACAGCATGACCAAAAGTTTCATCTTCGTCCTTTATATCAGTCGTGGAGCCACACACTCCTGCCTACTCCCGGATCGTCTACCACTTTGGGCACGAGGTTCTGCTGGAGAACGGGCAGATTGACCGGCAGAAGCTCGGCCAAATCATCTTTGCCCATGAAGAGAAGAGGAGGCTGCTAAACTCCATCACACACCCCGAGATTCACAAAGCGATGCTCAAAGAGATCATATTCTACTTCCTGAGAGGTGAGGATGGTTTGTGTCTCATTTTGGAATTTACAAACAAAAATAAATAAATCACTGTACAGATGCATCTCTATAAATTATAATATATATGTAATTTACCTTAAAATGTCTATATTTTAAAAATATACATCTAAAAAATGCATGTCTCGGATGTTACAGAGTGATGCATCTCTAGTGTTTTTTTCTGTGCATTTTGATGATCCTGGCTTCCAGCTAATGAATACGTAAAACCTAATTTAACTCACAAGCAGCTTCCAGAAATGTCAGCTGCCTGTGAGTTAACAAAATAAGATGCATTTGAAATCTATATGTAACGGGGAAAAAAAACTAAATCTTTATAAAGTAAAAAAAAACGTATTGCTGCTCTGTTTATGTCTGAATAATAAACAGGTGTCTAAAGCGTTTACTGTTTGTGACGTGTTGCTTGCTTTTTGTTGCTGGTTCTCATTTAAGGAATAACTTTTCTGAAAATCCTGTTTATTGAAAAAGTATGCGAATGACATAAGACATTTAAAAAAAAAAAAGAAGAAATAAAACAGAAATTATTGAAAAGTTTTTCCACATTGTGTGACGTAAACGCTCTGAGTACCTGGTCAGGTCTCTGTCTGCGTGAAGTGTGTCACCTCTGTTGTCTCTCAGCTTCATTTTGACAAGACTCCGTTGACTCTCAGTGGGGTTCGGAAAAAAAAAAAGTCGCACTGCCCTTATTTGTGGTCCTTTTTTCTTCCCAACCACTTTCTTTCTTCCACTGAACTTTCCAGTAAAAAGCTTCTATTGAGCACTTTGTGAGCAGCTAATTTTATGGCTTACCCTCATTGTTTACTGTGTCAGTGATTGTCTCTTGGAAAGCTGTCAAATCAGCAGCGTGTGGAGACCAAGACAAAACATTTTTGTAATAAAAATTGGTTTATTGATTTTATTACTCTAAAGTAATATTCAAATTCAGAAGAACAGACTAATGGATTTCCTTTTTTTTTCTACTTGAATCATCCAGATTTATTAGTATCTTGCTGTACTCTGCTCTGGTTTGCATTCAGAGTGGAAATATGCTTATATTAATCATTTCTGATCCATAATGACTCCCCAGGTTACCGATATGTGGTCTTGGATGTTCCCCTCCTGTTTGAAACCAGACGTCTCACCAAGTTTTTGAACCACACCGTGGTAGTTTACTGGTAAGATCCCTCCTAAACTGGCTTCGCATTTGAAAGCTTCAGATATTTTAAGGTTTGAATTCAACAGTCACATTAAACCCGTTGTTAGCCGTGCTGGTCCTGAGCCGTAAGCTCTTGCTCGCTGTTTTGTTAAGCCTAAATATTTCAGATCACCAAACTTTTTAAGTTAACACAAAAGGCAGTTTTCATTTACTTATTAAAAGAACGTCTTTAACAACATGCTGTTTTTTCTAAATCACTTTCTTTGTTAATTTATAAATTAACGGTGATAAACGGCATTCAAAAGTTTTGGAAAGGTGGGTTTAAATTTCAGGAGACACAACCAGGGTGTGTCCAAAATCGGAGACGCACCACATTTGAAGCCCATTGAAGTTACAGCAATGTGACTTAGGCTATCCAAATCTGAAGACGCCTTAAAATTCATCCAAAAATGTGCCTTTCATTTCCCTGGTGTAAAGGACAGGTCTAGTTTATTCTTCACAGCGCCCCCTATTTAAAGATTTGTTTCATTTCAAATCTGAGATTTTTGTTCTTGTAACAAGAGCTGGACTTCTATGGTCCATAAAAGTGTGCAAATTGGAATAATGAAAATAGACTTGATTAATGGAAACATGTCCATGTCGAAAAAACTTTCTTTGATTAAAAAAAAATTGTGTGCTAGAATGATGCTGTATTGAAATCTTTTCACATCACACTAATCACGTGATCAAAAACCGGATGTTACTGCTGGTAGAAAAGATGAAAAAAACCACAGGAAGTGGCAGGAAGATGATAATGGTGTAGCATCTTTTATTATGACTTATTGCATGAGCAAACTTACTTGCGTGTGATTTTAATTGCGTTTCTTCACCGCAATTGGGTTTTGTTTCCCCCCAACATTAGCAAAATAACAGTTTTGCGCACATTTGTAATGGAACCTCAGTTAATGGCAGACGTAGCGAGAGAGGTTTACAGTTTTAAATGCAAGTGTGCAAAATTTAAACATTTCTTTTGTAATTAATCAGCTTATCTTTATTGGATATCAGGTTATTTGTTTGATCTTCAACATTTTGTTGCAAAAGCAGAAATGGGAGTGATCTTTAAGAGGAAATCTGTAACCCTCTATAGTGACCCTGCGACCCAGCTCCAGCGCCTCATGCAGAGGGACAACCTGACCCAGGAGCAGGCCGAGCAGCGCGTGGCAGCGCAGATGCCGCTCAACGAGAAGCGCGGCTTGGCCAACCATGTCATTGAGAACTCAGGCAGCCGAGAGGACACCCACAGGCAGGTCCTGCGGCTCCACACGAAGCTGGAGGACTCCATGGACTTCCTCTTAGTGAGGGTGATCGCCGTCGCTGCCACCGCTGGTCTGAGTGGAATGCTGCTGTACGCGGCCAAGCTGCTGTTGTCCTAACAAAAGAAACAGAGGAGGATGAGAAGAACAAGTCTAAAATGTGAAGCTGCGATTAGAGTCGAGTAAAGGCAAGTCGAAAGTACTGATGCGGTTTTCTGTGAAATTAGTTTCACAGCACCTACCACTAACAGCGCAGCAGTGTGGCGCTTCATGTTGACAGTTACACAGACCTAGAAAAACTCTCTGACAAATAGGGCTTAGTGCAAAGAAGGCAGTTTGTTCTGGCTTTTCTCAGCAAGACTAAACAGTGAAGTTGATGAAGTAGAATCTCTTAAGCTTAGCGTAAAAATAATTTTGCTATGAATGCAAAACAACCAAAACGTTCACCCCCTTTTTAAAACATGTTTAATTATTCAAATTGGACAGTAGATGATGTTTTCATTTGAAAATAAACGTATCTTTTAATAGCTGCTACCTTTTAATCCAGATTTTAAGTTGTCATTAATTTGGCACTAACTCACTTTATATTTTTAGCTAAATGTTGGTGCTAGCCCCCCACCAAAAGTATGTTTTTAAAGTGGAAATTATATTAAAGAGCAAAGAAACTTCAAGGTGATGCATATGTAACATAGTTAAAATGGTTCAGGTTAAATCAGAACATGTAGTGATTGTATAATGATGGTATATTTGGCAGAATGTAATTGACAATCCGTTTTTTTCTTCACTGGGAACAGTAGGAATTAACAGATTTCACATTTATCACTGTATTTTCTTACACTTCATATGTTCTCTGCTGAAGTAAAAATCTGTAATCTTATTTTGTTTTTGCACACTTGTAACTAAAATGTTTGTAACCTCATATGTGTAACTTAAATATAACAGACCACACCACTGTAAAAATGTCTCAGTGCATTTGGTTGTTCTTGTGTTTTAACAGAAGCCCGTGTGTTAATGCTGGATACCCAAAGAGAACTTGGAAGTTGAAGCTAAAACGTGAGGTGCTCCGCCTAGTGGCCGGTGTTGTTCTGCCTACAAAAATGTACAACGTTCACAAATGACTTTAGCTCTTGCAGTTGAGATGTGCAAGAAAAAAGCTTACCAAAATGATGACCATTTAAAATCTTATTTCCACAGTGGTTTTTTTTATATATATATAAAAAGCACTATTATTTCATGTACATTATTATTTTTAATATTTGATTGGAAGAGTTAAGCTAGGATGCTAATTGTTTTGCTAGTTTTTAAAGTGTTTGAGTGAGAGATTTTGAAGTGTCAGTATTTATTCTTTGGTATTGAACTATCATTTAGGGATGGGAAAAGTTTCAATGTAATGTAAAAAAAACAAAAAACAATCCATTGTTGTGTTCTTAGAACAAGAAGTTAAATCAGAGAGTAGCAAATATTCATATTTTACACCTAAATTCTTAACTTGACACTGAAACCCTAGAAATGAACGCATGTAAAATCCAATGGTCCAAAAAAAGTAAATATTTACCTATGCTAAGTAGCACAAACTAGTGAGTTTGATGTCACAAAAGTGAACAAAATAATTCATAAATGTAAAATTCTACTCAGATATTGGTTGTGATCCACTCCATCCCTGTTATTCTTACTTGCAACATTCCTAACCTCATCAGAGCTTATGAACTTCAGCTGACAAATTACTTCATCTCTCTTAACATAAAGCACATCAACCTTCAGTCAACTTTTATGGCTTCTAAGGACAGGGCATTCTTCAGTAATTGTTTCCAACAGGAGGATGTGTAAGTGACGACTCTTCAGGAAAACACACAGCTGAATTTAGTGGACACATGTGAATGATGTCCTTGCTGTTGTCCACATTGAGAGCCTGGATATGAAAATTCAGGCCCACAGGCAGGTACGGCTGCATCATTCTGGCACAGAGGATCAACCAGTCTATGTGGCTCACTTGGCTCCATCTGAAGCCATCTTTGGTCTGCTTGCTGTTTTTAATCAAGACGCCGCTGCGTTAATGCAAGCTGACTTGGGCTGAGGCATGCGGGGGCAGTCATCTGAGCTTGGACACATACAGAGAAGACAAAAATCACATGGAAGAATGCATAATAAGACTGGCAGCATAAATCACACAATTCCACAAACAAGGCCTTTTTTATTCATACATACACACATATACCTGCTTTAAAAAAAAAACAACGTAATCCTCCCTCACCCTCCTGCCCCACAGATGTATTATGGTTTTGCTTTTTTTGTCACGCATAAATCTTTGTTTGCTTCTTTGCTTTTTCCGCTTGACGACTTCAATCACCATTGCTGTCCACCAAAGGGTCCTCTGTTGCCGCGGTGACACACATGGGATTCCCCAATAGGAACCCTGAATGTGGCACATTTGGATTTAATGTCCCCTACTTTCCTTAAGAGCTTGGAATAACCTCAATTAAAAATCCCCAAAACTAGATTCTCAAAAGTTTCCAGTTCATTAAACTTTAATATTACGTTCAAGAAAACTTAAAAGGTCAAATTATGCTTCAAACAGACCTTTATTCTGCATTTTACATATTTTGCCACAAATTCAACAAACTGATCTTTCTTTTTCTGATTTAATTTAATCTCTTCAGACCTTATGACAGACAGTTTTTTGACTATGCATGTAGCTTAATGTACCCTTAGTCATCCATCCAGCGGTAGCTGTAGCAATGGTTCCTGCATCTAAACAACTTGGCGGACTCACATTTTTTGTGTCTTACCCGTCACCCTGTTGCACTTATGGTCCCAGCTGGAAACCCAAAATGCTGCCAAACAAATGGTTTAAGAGTAGTCAGGATAGTATTTACATCAATGAGCCAGAAATGAACTTTATGGAGTGGGCGGCCCAGACTTTAATCCAATAGGAAACTCGTGAGGGGACATTAAACATGCCGGTACTGAATTTTAACCAAGAAATAGTGAAACAATTTATTCAAGAATCACAGCACAGATGTCAATCTGCAGCAGTTTAAAGACTAGATATTAGTAGAATGACTCAAACAAAAGTTAAATCTTTAAGAACTGATCAGTTTATTCAGTAAATGTGGGCGTTTTAGAGGAAAAATTTAGATTTCCTGTCGGCATAGCGAGAACAAATCAGATAAATTTTTCATCATGTTCTCTTTAGAGTACAATGCATTTCCAGGTATGGAAATTAAAGCTATTACAAACATGTTGAGTTTTATCCACATTTTTAAAACAAAGTACTGTTATTTTGAACAGAACAGCATATAGTAATACATCCTGATCCTTGTGATTTACTTGGTTTAGCAAGCAGACAGCTGCTCATCCATCTCTTGCTCAGACAAAGACCAGAAACGGAGTGTGAAAAACAGACTATATTTATGCACCAGCTAGTGTGACTGCTTTAGGGAAAGATGGGCGTTGATGCCTCGATCTGAATGTAAAGTGGGTTTAATTCTGAAGGTGTTAAGCTAAGAGGAGGAGAAAACTTTAAAGATCCATTGTATCACAGTGTAAAGGATGTCCCGCTGCTTTAGAGTCTGTAATGGGTCTTTTCTAGGAACAAACCAAATAATTTACTAATGGCAGGGGGTAAATGCTTGCATAATGTCACTGTCACGTTCAGAGTTGGCCTATGGCACCATGCGGTGTCAACATTTTGTAATCTCTTGTCTGAGTGGGTTTTCATCATCTCTCATGCTTATATCACTGCCAAACAATAATGCAATGTAGCTTTGTACATTATCTAATTGCTACAGCATGATCTAACTGAAGTGTTTGTACTTTGACTTTGGATCCTGATTGAGGAGGTTAGTTTTTAGGCAAAACTCCAATGGTCCAGAGGATTGTATGTTTTCAGAATCCATCATAGTGACACCACCAGTGATTTAGCTCTTGTTTTAGAAAATATTCTGTTTTATTACTGAGTAAATAGTGGCAGAAATAACCAAAATTTGTATTGGTGGAAGTCTCAGATGTAAGGAAACTAACCTGCTATTATAAAGGACCTTTAAAAGAAACAAAAGCTTTTTTATCGCTGATCAGTTTTATCAAACTTTAAAAATTCTGTCCTAGTCACGGTATTTTTATACAGGTAGATTACCTTCTGCCATCAAGTACCCATGGCCCTGCATGAGTGGTGGCGTGATGGACTGGGAGAATGGGTGATTAACAGGCTTGTGCAGCACTTGGTGGCATGCTGAGGATTAAATTCAACCATTTGCATCAGTAATGGTGGAGCAGGGACATATCTAAAATATGCAGGATACTGCATATTGAGGAGCAGGGTAGAGGATCACTGAGTGAGTTAATCTACAATCATGTTGATGCCGTAAATTCAGTAATTATTTAGCTACTAACTTTAGATGAGGCACAGCTGTAATTGTTGTTTTTGGACATGAGCACCTTGTTCACCTCCAGTGCTGTTAAAAGGATTATTAGATTTATTTATTTAACTAAGACTTTTCTCTTAGACATATGAAGCAAGTACCTAGTGGTTTTCACTTTAATTAATGTAATTTTTTATCAGAATTAGAACTGTACTGTCCCCAATTATTGTAGGAGGAAAATATAGTTCTTGCCTTTAGTAATTATACACTGGACCACTGAAATTATTTTCCAACTAACGCTGTTGTGGAAGTTCAGATGGAGCAATGCATATTACAAATAAAGCCTTCAGTTATAATGTTGCATCATCTCTTCTTGCAGGGAGCTCTGGTCAAAATGGTGAAATAAACTAAAACAGTTTAATCTAAAAGCGTCATCAGAAAGGTTAATGGAAGAAAAAGACAGAAATATTTCAGTCACAAACATCAATACAAAAAATGGGCAAATGTGAAATATTTAAAACACATATCAGTTGTTTCCATGTTTTTCTACTTTATAACAATAGATATTAGTGTGTCTTAATTTGATTTTATTAACTTGAAGCAGGATTAGGTACTAAAACGGTATCCATGTTTTGAAAATCTCACAAGGACTGTTCAATGTTCACATGATGGAAAAGCTGTGGCACAACTTTAAAACGCCCCACCTCATGAGGAAACATGGCGGAGGCCACATTATGCTGAGGGATTCTTTTCTAAATCATAAATTAATAAACCGTGCTGTCTTTGTTTCATTTGGATGTTTTGTAATTAAAAACCATCTTTTAGAGATTTTTACATCCCCCAAATTCACAATTTGACTTTGTACAGGAAGAGTATTTATAGTCATTAAATTTTTATGACTATAAATACGGGCAGGAAAACCTGTCAGAAATTATGGATTGAGTTAAATAAAGCAATGTTGGAAGACATCCTTTTAGAAGCTGCATCTGTTTTTACCTTTCACTGTGACAACGATGAAAGCATCTTATTAGTTGAGCTTGAAGACTCAATTCCTTGAAGAATCATTGTATTTTTAGGCAATTAAATTTTCTTTAAATTATCTAGAGTTTGCAGGTTTGCCAAAGCAGTTAAAAACAAGAAGAAATTACGAAACATGTGCATCCTCTCCCTTCACACAAAAGCCCCAAATGCATCTCGACACCAACAAGTAGAATAAACTAGCCTGAGAAACTACAGCAACTGCAGTGCTCCTGAACTCTGGCATCTAGTGTCATACTGGGGAAAGGGACACTCGCAGCACTTCCATAGTCTAATGTCAGGCTGCATCCACGAGGCCGCGGTGAGGTGAAGAGACAGGCAACACGCCAGCGGAGCATCTCCAGCAACATGACTCAACCTGTCCGCATGCGTTAGCCCGGCTCAGTCAGGAACATGAGGGAACAAGGCCGTTGGTATTGAGTCACTGACACAGTGGACAGGGCCCTTATCAAGCCTGATCACGGGTAGGAGAGGGAGGGGAGATTGCTGCACGATGTCACGTTCTCTCAAGGAGCACAGGGGACACGGGGTAATGTGTGCACACATGCAGCCGTGCCTCTGCCATAATGCAAGGTGATTAATTCAGTGCATCTCCACCTTTTGCGCTGCACATGCATCAGGTAACATCAGTTTTTGGAGCATCAAATGTTGTGTTCTCTGTTTATTCTAAACACACTGTGGTCCCAAAGCAGATCCCATACTGAGCTGGAGGATGGTATTTCTTTTTATGGATTCTTGTAAGCAAAATGATTTGTTAAAGAAAAATGTAAGGACGTTTTTTAAAAAAGGTTTCAAATTCATGTAACTCTGTAAAATAGAAAACAATATTTACATAGCACCTTCAGTACAGTACTTTCTGGTGCGCCATCTTAGGAAAGATTTAATAGATTTTTTATAATTCAATTACTTGACTTAAAAGGTACATGAAGACACATCATGCTCACATCACGTTGAACATAACTGCTATTCATAAATCATTGCAATATATACAAATCCTAAAACATATAACTTCTTATATACAAATTGCTAAGCAGAAACATAAAATGAAAGAAGACAATGCAAAACCTAAACAGGTACAACACAATTTGAAGTTATTTACCCCTCTAGCCATCAAATAAGCTGTTCTTCATTGAGTTTTTTTGAAAACTTGTAATAAACTACAGTACACTCTCTTAAGTCCATGCTTTCTTGGAATTTAATTCCAACAACAGCCTTTTTATCTGTTTTGTAATTTTATAAACATGTCACAAATCTTATTTGCATGCACCAATACTGACAAAATCTACAGAAATCAAGCAAGAAATCATGAAGATAATTATGGACCTCTAAAAATGCCTTGTACGGGATGGGTGGGTGTGTTTCGGTACATCGTCTGCTTCCATTGTGAAAACAGCCTGTAACCGACCCGTATGACAATATTCCTTCCTGGGCCAGGAATGACAGCCTTCAGTTGTAGGTCCATAGAACAATGATACAGTTAGGATGCAGCTACTGGCGCCACACAACACTGTCCAGTGACCGGATGACAGAAAAACGTCACTGCTTACTACAAGCATGAGACATGCTAGTGCATTAGGTGTTTGGGTTTAACTCTGTCTGCCCAGAGAGAGTCCAATGGTGGAAACGTCCTGAATATATTGGACCACGAAATAGCACACAGAACAGCACTGACTAGTGTATTACATCTCACTGAAAATGAGGCGTAAGTTTCTGGTTCCTGTGGATGTAGTTTCAAGATTTTTAAGGCTATTTTCCATTCCGTCTGTTCAAGCAATTTTACAAAAGAATAAAGATTCTCCATATTCTGTGTCCGAAGATGAACGATTGCTTTGAGATGTGTGAATCAACCGCAGAGGAAAGAAATAGATCATGTGTAGATGCCGACTTAATCTCCTAAGAGAGCGTCAATATACAAAGAGTCTTCTACATGACCACCTTGCAAGGTAGAAGCTATTATTCTAAAATAGTCAGATTATAGTTTTGAAATGCTTTCGGGAACAAAGACTACTCCACTTCGAAGTCTAGAGTTAATCTAACAAAATAGGAAACCAGAATGCCACTGAAAGGTTCAAAATAATCCAAAGACCATGTCTGGAAGAGCATTAAATTACAACTGAAAATTATTAAAGATTTTAAGCATTCAAAAATGGTTTATGGCCTCATTGTAAAGGCAATCTTCTCAAAATATTAGCTGAGCTTGTTTGTAGCTTTAATCAGATCTTGGGTAGAATTACATGTTCAGAGCTTCACTTTAAGGATTTTGCTGCCTGAGGCACCATTTGAAGTGGGCAGCGAGGCGGGAGCTGCTGTGAGCAGCTGTGATTAGGGCTGCCATGACCCGTTGAATACCCTGTAATTACAACTGTAACTGATGCTGAGTTGATCACAAACCTTCTTTTAAACCTTCTTTTGTACTTCCTTGAAACTTTCTCCCATTTTGTCATGTTATAGCCACAAACACCAAAGTGTTTTACTGAGTTCTTATGTTATAAACTGTCACGGAGTGGTGCGTAGTTGTAAAGCTGAAGGAAAACGGTTTTTGTTTTTCAAAATTTGTGACTTTATAGAGTCGCATGTCCCTTAAACCTGGGGGATTGTATCTCTACCTGACCAACAGAACATTGCTAATTAACTGAAGTTCAGTCACACTGGGTGGTGGCAGCACACACCTCACAGTGAGAAAGGTAAGTTCAGGGTAATGTTCAGTATTACTTTTTCTATTTTAAATTTGGTTCCATCTGATCAGACTTCTGAATTGTGATATTGGATTTGTTCTGCCTCATCTCTCATCTCAGTTGCTGACTTAGCCTGTTTAGTTGACTACAGATTTAAGGACTGTGGACAAAGTGATCATTTGCTTTTTCATGGTGAAACCTGACCACTGTAGTGCTGAGTGTAAACAAGCTTACATGGCTACTGGAGTTTTTTCTCTCCATGGCTTCACCACTCTCAATTACCATCATATAGAGTCTTCTTCTCTGTACAGACCTGCTGAAACAATTTCCAATAAACAAAGACTTTCCTCTCTTCCTCTCTGTCAATGAAGTCCTGGAAGAAGAAAGTTTGGGAAATGACCCGGGTAAATCTTTTCTCCTTGTTTGAATGTCACCTTCTGATTGCCTTACCTATCACTCATCGTCCTAACTTTCTTGCAGAGTTGGATCTGAGAAGCAGATCTGTTTAACTTGCACATTCTCAATATTATTATAAAAACTGTTTAGTCTTTCCTAGTCACCTGCTCTGGCCTCTGTTTTGAATCCTCCAACAATGTCTTAGTAGGTTCACAGTGTGACTTTCTCTTTATTTGATGAATTAAACACTGTATCCAAAAGATTGGATTTTACCAAGCGGTCTTCGAATACAGGGGATCTAAATACAAATGAGGCCACAATTTTCAGATTTTTTATTAACGTTTTAAAAACATGCATCAGCTCCCTTCAACTTCACCGTTATTTATTGCATTCATGCTAAAGTTTGGGGCTGAATTGTGACAAAATGTGAAAAGGTCCAAGGGGCATGTGCATTTTTGCAAAGCACTGTAGGTCCTCTGGTCACTCTTGTCCCCTCTTAAAAAACAGTGTTGCTGACATGTTTGCAAACTTCATCTTGCATAAGTGCAAGAGGCTTCCTGCTCTACAGATCTTACGGCTGCCTGAGGAAAGAGTTCAGCTACAGTGTACGTTAACACTTACCGTTTATTTTTAGGATCCAAGGTGATACACTCGGGCTTGTGGTGACCCTTGAGATGACACATCTGAAAGAGACGGCGGTACAGCAGGGAAGATTCTGTTCTACGTCAGTGGCTATCGACATCAAAAAGGTGCTGAGAAGGTTGGTTTTTTTTGTCACACGGGTGGATAGGCTCACTACGTGGAGACTTTGTTCCAAAGGTTTGATTCTCATTGACATGTTTTGCCCTTTTATGACCCACCTGTGACCGAAAAATAATCAGCTTTTTCATCCCTCTAACTAAGTCTGGCATGTGTAGAGTGTTTGTGTTGTGTTGTTTTGAGCTTTAGCACTGTGTCATAATGAATAAGTAGGAGAAAATGTAGATTGTTTTAAGTCATTGTGCTAAACCCATAGTAAGAAACAGATGTCACGATTGCATGCCCACACCAATAAAGCCATTGAAGAGTGTGGGAAGGTGGCTTGCTCATTTCGTCGTAGGAAGCGTGCATTGGCATGAAGGGCAATTTGGCCTGACAGTTAAAACATCTATCTCTGACTCGGATCTCCCCCGGTGAGTTAAGTAGGAATACTCTAGATAACAACAGCAAGGGCTCATTAACGTCACTTCAGACATTTCATGGGAGGCCGCGGCCCGTCTCTACGGAGACATGGACAGCGTTGACCCCACACACTCGCACGCGCTTCTCTGCAAGGGTCCACGCGCTCTGCAGTAGCCTGATAAGACTCACGCCTCAACAACTTTGCCCCTGCAAATGTCAGACTGGAGCTGTCTCTGTTTCCTTGCAAGGCAGTGTGTGTAAATGAATAACTCAAAATGTTCTTCCTGTGGCTTTTGCATAAACCTAAGATTACCTATGTTAAGTCCACTGCCGAGACTTAATATGGCAAATCCCCCGGCTTATGTGCTATGGAAATAGATCCAGATGAAATTCTTCAAATATCTACAAAGCTCTGTGAAAGAGTGTAAATAAAAAGAAGATTACTGCACCTCCCAGAAGAAAGCTTAAATCTGTGTCTTGTTGCGATGAATGCATTAGAGGCAGCAGCAGAGATTTCAAACCTACCCGAAGGTCTCCCAAGAAGCGACTTTGGGACCAGCTTCTCCAAATTTCTCCTGTTTTTGCTTTTCAGTCACGCTTTCAGAACATCATACACAAAGTTCTGAATGACTTGTCATAAATGATGGAACCATAAATGTTGCTCTTTTAGAAAATCATGATATGTACTTGGGTTATGCACAGTCAGTGATTCAAAGATTCCACCAAACCCACCTCTAAATAACTGAAAAAACCCCTAAATGAACTGGTCTAGTCAAAGTTAGGATTTGAAACCAGTTGAGATTCTTTGGCTTGACCTTAGGGGAGTTTTTCATGCTTGAAACCCTACAATGAAACTGAATTAAAACAATTCTGCAAAGAAGAGTGGACCAAAAAGTCCCTCCATTGCAGTGTAATAGACTGATTGCTTGTTATCCAAAGTACTTAATGTTTACTACCACTTTTTCACATTGGCCATTTTTCTTTTCGTATTTACCCTTAATAAAGGAAATCATAAGTGATCCAAAAACAGAAAAAATGCAGGAGGGACACCACTTCTGTAAATCTGTGTGTCTTGTTTCTGATCCATGCAACAAGTCTAAAGCTATTTTCATTTATCAAACTGAAGCAGCTTCTTGGTTGCTATCAGAAAGAAGACAGAACCTGTGTTTTGCTGATGATTATTCAGACAAAAATTGCTTTAAATGTTTAATATTTGCAGGCTGTTGATACACTTTCACTCATGTCACTCAAAGAGTTCAGAAAAATCTCCTGCATCCTGGGGTCTCTGCAGCGAGAGCGCGGCCTCTCCCACCACCGGGGGCATTTGTCTTTGACGTCGTGACATCTCTAATGTGACGATGTGCTCATACACCCTGCAAGGAGAAAACAGCCTGTGCTGGCCTAGCATTCTATACGGCCGTGTGGCTCTGTTGACCTCTGCCTATGCACAAAACTTCAGTCTTAATTGTGTCTGGAGGAATTTTTTGCTGTCTTAAGACAGGCTTCAGTTTAGACCAGAGGGTGTTCTGGCTTTTAATGCACACAGCAGTTAAAAAGATAACAGGCAAGACAGTAGAAGTCATTGTGGCGATCTTGCACTGAATTAAAACTTTGCTTCCATATCTAAGAAAATCCCCAACTTTTTACTTTTGAACTTTTAAGTTTGTGCTTCAAACTGGATAAGGGACAGCTTGGTGGCCCATGTCAAAGGTGAATCGTGTCCAAAGAATTTCATATTGTCAAAGAAGCTCTTGGTAAAACGGACAGTTTCAACAGTTCATGCCCTAGAGCTACTTTCTGGTCTCTGACAGTTGTGTTGCAGTCGCAGCAGAGCCTAATCCCCCCCATCACTTTGCAGCGCAGATCTAAGCTTTGTTGTAATCTGTCCGAACACCCGTCTCCTAACTTGCTCCTGCCGTATCTCGCCACATCCACACCCATTAAAAGAGGCAGGGGCAAAAACCAACATATCATCTTTGATTGTAAATCATAATAATCCCCCGCTTCATCTGGCATTTAACATAGCTGTGATGTCCTCCGTGCTGATTGCCTCTTGCTGTGCTGCTGAGACTCTTTTTTTCCGTGTAACATTTGAAAGACTAAAGGCTTGTTTCACAGTTTAATGAGGAGATCAGAGTGGCTGATCAGTGAACCTGATGAGAAGAGTGACACTAACTGTGTATAATGTTGGTCAATGCTAAAAAAGTTGTTCTTTTAATTGAAGTTTGTGAGTAAAGGCAGCAAATAATGGCCACGTCTAGCTTTTTAAAACAGTTTTAAATAATCATTTATCATTTTATGGAAACAAAACATTTTGACTTTGCATGCATTGATCAAATAATTAAACCTGCACATGAAATAATAAAATCACACAGTCATCAATCAATACATAGTTTTTTTTAGAAACACAAGAAAATGTACAAGATTGATAATGCTTTGTCTGTATTGAGATACAGAGTCAATATTGAATTTACATTTTATACAATATGCCAAATATAACATACAGCACCCTCCACTTTTATTGGCTCTCCTGGTAAAGATGTGTCAATAGCCTTAAATTAAACTTGTCTTATATTGAAAAGCTTACATTAGGATGTTGGAGAGGATCAAATCCAGGGTGAGCAGTGTAGCTTGCCTTGACTTAACCGGAGTATCAGAGAAGCTATTATACTGTTTTGAAACACGTCACACTTCTTTTTAGATTACAATTTAAGCCAACTTATATTTTTTGGGGTCTCTTTGCGATGAGATTCAACAGACATTGTTCTGTGAGCTTTACTATAAAAACTGTTGAGTATCTTTAAGATTTGTGCTTCCATTTGTGTACGGTATAACACTACATATTGAGGTGCTAATCAACCTAGCACATTAATCTTGGGCTGATTAGCACTTAGCGACTTAGCATCTAATAAACAACCTGCACAATTCAGCTTGGCATAGATACTGTATGTGGTTTAAAAGACTTTTAGGGAGTTTTTTCTTGGACAGTGACCAATATGTTGACCTGAGTGAGACAGTTTTTGCCAAGACGTTGGGCCACATGGATATGGACAGGGCTAGACTTGCTAAAGCAGGCTTGACTACATATAACTCCTTGCTTGCAGTTATAGTTTTTAATTTTTGGTCCATGACTTTCAGTTTTCATGGGGTAAAAATATATGACATGAAGGCCTTCTTCAGAATGGAAAAGACAAGAGAACATAAAAACTGAACTAAGGCAAAAAATGATTTACATTATCTACAGTTGAAATAAATACATAAAGTAAGTAAAAAAAAACAACCTTCTGCAGTTTTTTGTGAAACTTATGCTACTGAAGATTTATTTCAAGACTTTTACTACATCTTTATCAGAGGTGCCGATATATGCTGTAGGTGATGTAATGTAGGTCTAATATATGACACGCCTTTTCAGATCATCACATTGAAACCTTTTCTTACACTCTGGCATTCAGACATCATAATCTCATTCTTACATCCAAATTTTTGACAAATTTCTTGAGGCAGGACTCCTCCTCCACTGATGGAAAACATCTTATCACACAGACAGCATGTGAAAGCAAAGACATAACCATAACATAAACCCAGAGAGCACATTTACTAACACTGAGGCCTCCACCACTGTGGGATTTCCAGACTTGAATTTGACATGACAGCTGAGGAATGATGGCACGGCCTCTCTGTGCTGTCACAATTGCTACCTCATGACACATGTCCATAATGTTAGCAGCATAGGCACCCAGTATGTATTCATGTTGTATTGAAACAGAATAAGAGATTAGCAAAAAAACTACAAAACTGCAGCGTGCATCATCACTACATTACTTTAAAGACTGTGGAGCGGTGACTGTGACATTAACCTCACTGCAAGAATGCCAAGTGGAAGTCAGGAAGTAAATGTCTGCAGCTGGGACCTTTCACCTCCAAGCCTCCTGTTCTGCCCGGTCGTCAGTCGGCGTAGAGGATGAACCCCGAGAAGGTGCTGTATTTGTTGCTGTTGCCCCCATGAGCTTTGCCCCCATCCAGTTTGATGAAAACCTCATCACCCGCATCTAGATGAAGTATGACACTGTTGCTGGCATAGTCGTAACTCTGGTCTTGGTCTTGGGCAATAGCACTGGCTCTGACCTGGAATATTAAACACAGAGAAATGCAATAGGAGGTTAGAGAAGAAAATTAGTCACTGAAGATCCGAAAACATTCACTTTTTGCTGATCAGCAAAATTAATCAAAAAAGGTGCTGTCAAAAAGTAAAGTATTTCCCCTCCCATAGATTTCTCCTGTTTTTGTTTTTATATGTTTCAAATATTCAATCAATAAAAGTGTGAGTTGAGTTTTGAAATAATTATTTCATTTATTGGAGGGGAAAATAAATCCAAGCCAACCTGGCCTTTTGTGAAAAATTACTCCTGTTAAATTATCATTTATCAATGATTGAACAAATCTTTTGAAAAGTTGGGCCCGCATCTAATTCATACCAGAAAGAAATCACCTCAATAGAACTTGTCTGGCAACATGAAGTAGGCTGCAGAATCTCAAAAAGTCAGAGCCATTATCCACAAAAAGAGGAAACATGGAACATAGGTGAACCTTCCAAGAGAGGCCATCCTATCAACATTTCTCCCAGAATGCATCGAAAATTTATTCAGGAGGCAATAGAAGAAGCCAGAGCAAAAAACTGCAGCCCCAACTTCCCTTAGCTAAGTTGATTTAACGATGACAAAAAGACTGGACAAAGGTTGCATCTATGGGTGAGTTTATAGCTCAAACCAGTGGTGATAAAAAGAAACAAAAGGCCTGTCTCAAATTTCCCAGAAACTCCTTACAAGATTAAGTTTTTGTAAGAAGCGTTCAAGAAACGTCAGCCATCATTGTGGAACAATCAAAGGACCACAGAATGTAATGTAAGCTAATGGTGCTTTCTGTCTCGATGTTGGCAGTGAGCTTTTTTTTTTTTTTCCTGTTACGTCTGAAATTATCACAGCATTTTGGGAAAAGAACATGATACCACAAGTCAGTCATGGAGGGTGGTAGCATGTACCATCAACTATAACAATTTGTTACAATTGATGGTACATTAACTTATGAGGTTATGCTAATTGGTAAGCTGTTAGCACATTGAGCAGCACATACACAAGCAACATTGATATCGCTAAGTCCTTCCTCCTGGCTCTGATTGTTGTTTTTGACTAAGAGCGGTGCATTTCTTTAAATTCTAATATGCCTCAAGGAGGAGGAGGAAGAGCTTCATTTTTTCACAGCTTATCTGTCTCATACTATATTGTCACAACATGTTGACAGTTTTGACAATTATGGAAAAAACCTATTTGTACAAAAGTTACATACTGCAGTTTCAAATCCAGATGAGATGCTGTGACTCTAAGCAGTCTGTTCATCCTCTTAAACCCTTTTAATGTGACTGAATTAAGACATTTCCTAAAAAGAAGCGTGGGCTGAAGTTTCATTGCCAACTATTGCAAACGCTTGATGGCACAAGGCTGGCACAGCCAGTTATTAGGCTCAGGGGCCAATTATTCTTTCACATGTTGGGCCATGTTGGTTTTGGTAGCTGTTTTACTTTGATAAATGATGAAATCATTTGAAAACTGCTTCTCTGTATTTCCTCAGTTTACCTTTGTCTGATATTAATTATATTTGCTTGGTAATCTGAAGGACATATGTGTGGTGAAAATGCAAAACCAGAAGAAATGTGGGAAGAAATAGAAAGAAAATGCTGCTAGTAAATAAAGCTAAAGAGAAACTAAGAATCAACAATTTTTTTTAACAGTTTATCCTTGAAGTGATAAGGTTTAATGTCATTACAAGAAAACTTGTAGAAAAGTAAAGCCTGAATTAAGAAGTTTGACTTTGTGTGAGTGCATCCCCTCTGGTGAATATCTTGTTTTTTATATTATGACTCAGGCAAACGGGTCAAGCTTGAGTCACTATGCCTGTGAGGAGCAAAGTCAGTACATTCTATCCCTTCTCCTCATCTTCCACTCTCATGTCCTCATTTTGTGGGTGAAACGCTAGAAATTGCCACGTTTTGCCACACATACGTGTCATTTTGTTAACACAGGGTAATTATGGAGGGTGTTGGCTTGGGAGCATCATCCCCAAATCTGCTCGCCTGTCTCGGGGTAAGTTCCTTCGCATGCAGCTGCTGGAAGACAGATCCCCTCTGAAGCTTTACTCCAGCTTTGCTGTGCCATCCATAAAAGTTTAATCCGTGTGCCGACAAAGATTGTGACGACAGGTTAGCCGAACCAAAAATAAAAACATTATCCTCTAATGGAGTTGTGAAGAGATGTGCACAATTTGAGATGGAAAGCTACAGGACAGACGACAGCATGATGATGAATTTTTAGGCGTCCTAAGCTGCTTACACTGTGTTCCATAATATCTACCATTGACACAGAGATATTGTATGAAAATGTTGATATTCTTTAGGTTTTCTACTCTGTGTGCCATTTATTTATCACAGTATAAACATGTTGTCAAAATTGTTATTGCTGCTCTTGATCTGTTGCTGTAATCTCTCAATATATAGATTGGCTTGCAATAGTATTTATACCCGTTGAATCTTTTTTAATGTAAAAGTGGGAGGAATAGGATACTTTTTGACATAAAAATGTAAAACATGTGGAATACATATTTGTTGAGCCCCACTGCAATGATAGCTGCAGGTCGTCTGGGAGATATTTTTATCAGCTTTACACAACAGATTGACATTTTTGCCCATTCTCGTTCTCAGAATAGGTCAAACTTTGTCAGATTAGATGGAAAATCTCTGTGGACAACAATTTTCAAGTCTTATGTCTCGTTCTCAATCTGGGCTTTGACTAGGCCATTGTAATACTTAAATCTGCTTTGATCGAAACCAATTCATTGCAGCTCTGGCTTCATGTTTAAGTTAACTAGGTAAACCTTCGCCCCAGTCTAAAGTCTTTGGCATTTTCCTTTTTTCTTTTTTACATTTGTCTGTGTTGCTTGTGGCAACATTCAAATTAGACTTCTTATGTAATCGTTCAATGTTTTTTTCTTCTTGGCACTCCTTAATCGGACAGGTCAAAGGTCAGAATTGGGGAAATAAAATCTAAGAAATATCCTGTAAACAGATTTAGCCAGATCTTATGAAATAGATTGCACTAGATATTTTGGGGGGACCTCAGGGTAAAATTGGCATTAGATGTAAAACGTGTTGAAAACCATGTATCACATCCCTTCCATTAAAGTATTGCACAGTTTTGTTTAAATCTGTCACATGAAATCCCACTAAATACATTCAAGTTTATGGTTGTAAAATTATAGAAAGTGGAAATTGGTGTGAGCACTTTTACAATTCTCTGTAGTTCATGAAGTCCAAGTTTTAGACGAGTCTCTCGTCCAGCACAGTCAATTCAAATGTCTAAATTACAACCTCAGTGTGGCACCAAGTTCTGCAGAGGCCTGGTAATGACCCATTCATTTGATTCAGGTGTGCTGAAAAAGGACACAGATCTCCTGAGAAACTAGATGCCACTGAATTTTGAATAACAGCAGAAAGCTTTGGCTCAGTGACTCTTCCCTGGAGAGCCAGCAGAAACTCTGGATGGGACATCATAGAATACAAATTTCACAAAGCTTGTATTTATATTTGTAAAAATTATACTATCTTGTTAAAAATAACAGTGGAACAAAATTTATGAAACAGATTTACTGGAGTAAAATCTAAAGAAATAGTGACAGATGGTTAACTATTACACATGCTACAGTGAGTTAATATGTATAACATTACCTGTCTAAGTCACTCGGAGTGAATGCAAAGACTTTAAAAGGAGTAGTTTAAGAATATCTTATCTTCAGTGGCTAATTTTCTTAGCGTCTTGATTCAACGTATATTCAGATTAGTGTGTCCTGTAGGCTAAAACTTGTGACTAGTTCAATAGGGACCAACAATAATGTTTTTTTAAAAGTCTTAATGACTCAAGCAAAAGCTATGAAACTTTAAACCCTCGTCACATTTTCAGTTGTCATATGTTTACGCAGGAAATCAAGATTGTGGCAAATTGCAAACTGGACCCTACAACTGCCTAGAGAGGAATAAAATGTATTCTTTTTTTGATTATATTGAATTTTTCTTTATTTACACATGTGCTTGGGTTTTTGAATGTGTCACTTTTCTCCACAAAAACAAGAGTAGTCATACCTGACATATTTATTTGGGTAAGCATTTTTAGAAATAACTAATTAACTTGAAAAAAAGAGCTTTGTTGTTCTCCAAATACCAAGATAAGAATATTTGAAAAATGAGTGGTTGATGTGCTACACCCAGTTTTCTATGCTCAGTCTCACCACAGAGACACGGATGTGACATTTCTTATTTAAATCAGACAGTGCTCTGATGGAGAGTCACCTCTTTTGTTTCATTGTGATTAATTATTGCAGAAAGTTGTCTTTTGTAGGTCAAAATAACAAAATGATATGTTAAGATCAGACAAGTAATTGAATATCTCCTGATGGGCACTAATCTGGGTGTGTTTGCTCTTGCAAGGACTGCTCTCATCCTACTGAGATTATCTCCCAAAACAATTTTAATGCAATCAAGCCTACAGTAAAAGAACACAGTGAAAATAAACCAACATGACAGCCATACAACAGTGTTTGTGACGTCTGTCAGCGTAGAGAAAAGATTTATTTATTAGAAGCTGCTTTTGCTTCATGTCTTATAATATTCGCCTCCTTAAGGAGAAAAACAGGAACACCTTGAAACTGATGTGATCCCATTTGACAGCAGAAGGCTTTTTCAGTGCGCTCTATCTTCATCATTCTATTTAGCAGCACCAACTGCAAAGCTATGTTGTAGGATGACTAAAAAGTTCTACAAAAATTATTACTTTCATAAACAAGACACTTTAAGAATATCTGGAATGTTATTGTGTCCACTCGCTGTTCAGTCTGTTGCAGCCTGGATGAGATGTTTACAAGTGCCGAGGCTCAGATGAACATGTTGTTTGGTCGGTGTCATCGCCCGCAGCCATGTAGGACATTACAAAATCACCCGTGAATTTAGCAAATATCATGAATCGATAATCAAACGTTTTGGCCCGACAGCCAGCCTGATAACGCGTGCTGGCACACCAAGACTCCACAAAGCTTGTTGTATTTTAAAGGGCAACCGCTTTGAACTAGCCACAACCTCGGGCTGTTTTCTGATGTGTGCTCAGCAGAGATAGCGCAGCACTCCCTCCACTCATGTCAACGTGTACATCATCACATGATGTGCAAAAATCCATAGAAATACAATCTGGCAGCATGCCAGTGTGGATTGTCATTACACCAGACTTTAACACCAGACAAGTCTGAAATCATTGCACACATGAATACCCAATTAATCCTGCCTGGAAACTGTTTGCATCTTTCCCTAAGCGAGGCCATCACACTGTGGTTGTATGGATTCGATGATTTAACCCTTCCCTGCATACGCATCACTGCAGAGGGGCAGCTATTCAAAAGACATTATTTTATATGAATGTGATAGTGTAAAATAGTGGATTCATTTTGTGGATTCATGACTTCAAGTTACTTGCAGAAAATCTGCCTATTTGCAAATTGTTTGTAAACCATCCAAAATAGTTGTAAGAAAATGCAGTTTGAGAAGTTTGAACAACTTGGCACGATGCCGCTTGACATGCTGCTGGCTGGCCTTTGCAAAGCAGCCAATCCAGGAGGACCATTCATTTTCCTTGGCAGTGATTGACTGTAACCCCAAGAGTGGAAATAAGGCAGACTGCAGATGTTAGCTTCTGTGATAATGCCAAAACGGTTTTCATTGTCTGCATTACTCCATATTTAGATATACTTCGTGTTTAAGCTATTAAAATAGGCAGTTAAGTATTTTTAAAGGGGCTCTCAAGTATTCACAGATTTCAGCTGCTTTTGGCTGGATTTGGCTCATTCTGCATTGTTTTGTTTTACCAAAGTAAAATAGAAATATTTCTTAAATCTCAGACTTTGTCTTAGATACCCTCTCTTCAGCACAGAACATTCAGGTCAAGTCAGAAAACTCAAGCTATCTTACATTTTACTAGAGAACTTCAAATATAATCTAGATTCCTTAGTGCTGCTGAGGAATCTATGAATGAAACATCAATTCCAGCATTATCAGCCACCTGTGGCTGTGTTTTCTTATAGTGCTTACACAATACACATAATACAGGGTGGTGAACAACTCTCCTTTACCAGACCTGCAAATAAGCAACAGAAAACACATTCGGGACTCAACTAACAGATACGTTTTTTTCTTTATTGCAAGTACTGCTTTCGCCCCTGATGGAATAGAGGCCTGGGCAGTGAGCCACATCACCCATATCAAAAACCACTACTGATTTTCACTGACATTTTGACTGTTACTATGAATATATTATTCTGGAACATGCTTTATGGTTGTAAAGGCACTAAAAAAATTTATTTTTGTTTTTAGACTGAAAGGAAAGATGCTCAAGTAACAAGATATTGAGGAAGCTGTGCATAAACCTAACAGATCTCCAGGTGAGACGAAGCAGAAAGGGCTGTTCACACAAAGAACTTTGGAATATCAATTAACAAGTAATAACTGGTGTAACTGGCAAATTAAACATTTCAATCATTAATCTGTTCGTCAAAGTAAGCATCATGCATCACCGGTTACACCTTAACCTAAAACTTTGACCATTATTGTGTTTATTGTTGTAAAAAACACTTGTACAATCCTAAATATTGCTGCATTAAAAGAGTACTTAACTTTCTATTCTTGGCACCAATTTTTTTTGCAGAGTAGTTAAACTAATAGTTGCAGTTACCATATTTATAAGTCCACAACATAAAGATCTACAGGTGAAGTTATGGAGCTAAAATCTAAATGGGATAATGTTAATTAGAGGGTTCATAAATGTCACTAAAAATAGAAAGATTGGGATATTTTAGATAATTAAAGATGCTCAAAAATATTAAGATACTGAGGAATTTAATGATTTCTTTCGTTGTTCTATATTGCAGTTCTACAAAGGGAAGCAAAGATTTATTAAGATAAGAAAAGCTGAGTGAGGAAATATATATCCATAAAAGAGATTAAGATATCTAGAACAGTTATTTTAAGTAAATGGACAAGCAAATGTTAAAATATGAGGCAAATGTTACAGTTTTCACTCAGTTATTCAAGTCAATTCAATTCAGAAACACTTTATTGATCACAGAGGGAAATTAAATGTTGAATTTGTGACAGGCATGTTTCTGAGCATGAAAAAAACAAGAAATATTTATTTATTTATTTACTGCCAATAGATGATAATTGATTAACTATGTGGTAAAAATGAATCCTTATGGTTTTAAAGAAGCTACACCTTTGCCATTTCACAGAACGTGTCAAAAGCATCACCCACCTGATTGTTTTTGATCAGGTCAGCCCACATACTGGTGCCGTCTCCTCCTCTCATCAACACGTTGTAGATGAAAAAGTAGGTCCCTGGAATCTTACAGGTGAACTTGCCCGTCGCAC
The DNA here is from genome assembly GCF_002775205.1 of Xiphophorus maculatus. Classification (NCBI taxonomy): domain Eukaryota; kingdom Metazoa; phylum Chordata; class Actinopteri; order Cyprinodontiformes; family Poeciliidae; genus Xiphophorus; species Xiphophorus maculatus. Next base: position 9,200,926 of record NC_036452.1, on the reverse strand, counting down.
CCTCGTAGTTCCCCCCGATGTTAGTCACCACATCATCGAATCGCAAAATGTCATAGCCTTCTTGGGGGTTTCGTAGTCCTGCGTAAAACGCCACTCGAGGTGTGGTGTTGTAGGTGGTTGTGCTAACCGCTCCGAGGATCCCCGTCCGAACTATGTCTCCGCTGTCCCCCGGTGGCCCCCTTGGGCCCGGTGGACCCGGTTCTCCAGGAGGTCCTGGAGGTCCAGGTTTGCCCGGACGTCCTGGTTTTCCCTGTGGGCCATTTGTGCTGTACGTAGGCAGTGAAGGGCCGATGCTGTGATCGCTTAGGTCTTCCTCATTGTCCACCAGGAAGCCACTGGTTGATGTGTCCGTGTGGATTCCCGTTCCTGTGGTGCCCGTGCTGGGGAAGGGGTCACACACCATCCGGCAAGTACCCAACATCTCATAGTGGCTCGCGCTGTCATCTGTGCCACCAGCACCCACAGAGCTGACGAGCACAGGGATGAGGACCACCAGGACCAGGACCAGCATGACCCCCACTGCAGCTGCCACCAGGGTCTTCCGCCCGATGCTCAGCCTGGGAAGGGGCTGCGCTGCCAGCCTGGAGCTCTCCGGGGCAGAAATGGTGACTGTGGGGCGTGCGTCCACCCGGCAGAACACAGACACGAGGAGGATCTCCGATGGTGGAGATGATGCTCAGGGGGGAGAGCCGCTGCGAGTCTGCAATTGTGTGACAGAGATGTGCAGGAGTGGGGGGAGAGAGAGAGCAAGAGGAGGAAGGGACCAGAGTGAGCAAAAGGAAAGAAAGAAACTGAGAGTAGTGGAGGAGGAGAGAGAAAGAGAGACAGAGGGAAAAAAGAAGTAGGTAGGAGAGGAATGAGTTAACAATAAACACAGAGGGGGGCAGTTTTCTACATGCAATTGTGCAAAACTGTGAACGATACGAAGGAGAAGAACTTAATTAAATAATTTATCCTCACTGAATGCAAGAAGGAACGATAAACAATATGAAGGACGTGTTTACGTGGATAAATAGTAGCAGAAACTGATGCATGCCAATTTATTCTGGGTCATATTTTCTCAGTGGCAAATATCGCCTTGCTAAAGTCTTCATACCCTTCAAACTTTGTCACATTTTGTCATGCTACAGTCACAAACTTCAATGTATTTCATTGGTATTTTGGGAAGTGGACCAAGTCCACCCCCTTGTAAACTCCACTCAACTCATGGTCTGTTGACAAGACGTCATGCACTCAAATTAAATTTTGAAGAAATTTTGATCAATAAATCCACACGCATGTCTGCATCCTGCCACAAATCATTTAGGTGACACAACAAAACAAAGCACCAGGATTGAAGTGTTTTTGACAGCATGTGGCATGCAGTGTGTGGAGGAAAACTAACATTTCACCTTAAAGATACAATCCCCCATTGTGAAATGTGGTGGTGGCAGCATCATGCTGTGGGGGTTGTTCTCTTCAACATGGAAAGGGAAGTTGGTCATCGTTGATCGGGAAAATAGATGAAGCTAAAATCAGGGCAATTTTGTAAAAATAAAAAAATAGAAGAGGTTGCTCAAGACGTGAGTCTGCATAGGTGGAGGTTTGCTTTCCAGCAGGACAACAACCCTGAACAAATACTGCTAGTAGAATCCAGTCTGACTGAACCTGAACTGTTTTGTAAAAGAGAACAAGGAATTATTTCATTCACTCACTTTGCAAGGCATTTTATATTAAATTTATTATAAGAATGAGGAATGAGAAGCCCGATTACTGAATTCAGGCAAACAGTGTGTGGTCACGCTAAGCTCTGAACATTACCACACTGTCAAACCTTCAAAAAGAAGAAGCAATTAAAAGTCTGCTCCATGCTCGACTGGTCTCATAATTTAATTAATTGTGAAAAATTGCCATTTGTTTAATTTTTCACGTCCAGAGGCTGTACCAGAATTAAACACAAAAAGTGGTTTATATTTTCATAACGCACCAAATGTCATCAGACTGTGACATTTTCACACCGCAGATTGTCCACTTAGTGCCCTGAATTCATAACAGAACCACATCGCAGTGAAACAAAGAGTTTCACTCGCAGTTTCACTGCACAAAGTGCAGTTACAAAAAGAGTCATATTTTATCGAGAACATATTGCTGCAGATTCTCAGTTAGATCTAGGCTTAAATTTAATATTAGATTTAATATGTTTAGGAGAACATATTAAAGACATTCCTTGGTCTGCCAGTCCGTACATTAAACCTATTTATTTGTCTAACATTTCCATTCTGCTAGAAATCCTGCTTGAATTGCTTGACACCCCAAAAGCACCAAACACACAACTTAAACCATATTGAGAACTTTACTTAGTTTTACAAAAACCCTTTATAAGAAATATAAATTCAAAATGTTGTGCAGACGTCCAAATTCTAAAATTTTCTAGAGACTTTTAAAACTGATTGGGTTTTAAAATTGACATGGTTATTTTAAAATGTACATTTCTACAACATAATGTGACATTTAAATCCATGACTTTGAAATACTGATCAAGTGAACCCATCTTACCAGGGCATATGAAACTCCAGCAGCTATTGTACACTAAATGACCAAGAAGTCATTTCTGCTGAAACATGAAATAATGTTGGCCCATAAATATATTGCTATGTTCAACACAATTTAGCCAAAACAAAACTTTTCTTTAAAAATGATCTGCTCTTGAAGGTTTTTCAGCACAATCAGAGTTAAATTCTACTGTAGGTCATAAAAGAACAATGGCAATACTGAGTTTTAGAAATGTTCACTTGCACTGAAATTTTAAAAATGCTCCTGCTCTCTTATTGCGTAACAGTTGACAAAATATGACTGTAATTGGTGTTCTTGTGCTGTGTTTCCCATTAAAAGAGTTCCTGGAAACAGATAAGAGTGAAGGATCTTATATAATCGGGTTTTGCATCCCAACAAGAGTCCCTGCAGTGGATTTAACAGCCAAATTAATTAGGAGCATGACAAAGCCATCTGGAGGCAATACTTTACGTTGCATTTATGTTTCTTTGTTAGAATCTTTGCTTTCAACTTGCTGGCAGTGATACTTCAATCAGAACTTTTTGCATCTGTCAGTTTGGCATCATTACAGGATAAATAAGTTTGACGAAGGATATTTATAGCAGCTGAATTCAGTTCCAGGAGCTTCCCTTTATGAATCTGGTCTCACTGTCGTGGCCTATCCGGACACTGAAAGCTTTGCTAAAAATATTTTCATCATGACGATCAGTCAAGTGGCGAATGGCAAGCAGATAAAGTCACCATGAAGCTGATGAAGATTCTGGGGCATTTCAAAGCTACAGGATGCCCCTCAAGACTGGATCCTTTTTAAAAATGTTAAGAGAACAATTAATATTTAATCTATATGTGGATTCAATTAGAAAGGATATAAATGGCTGCATAACTTTGTGGGAGTTGGTCCTTTTAGCCTACCAACTTTGCTTATCGAACACATTTAGAGTAGAAATTTGGGAGACAGTGATTCTTGTTTTTTTTTAATGTTATTTACATGAGCTAGAAGAACATTGGATGCTTTAAAAGTTTCTGTAAAAGTGAGAAAAGATGTCTATCCTAGCTAATTCAGTCATTCTGATCCTGTCAGTCACATATGTCAGGGAAAGTGGATTTATATAGATTTAAATTAAGCCAACACTGAGCATTTTGTTCAGTGTGCAAATACTTGGTCTGATGGGTATTATTCAGTCAAGAGGCCCATGGTAGCGCCTGGATGAGCTGCAGAGATCCAAAGCTTAGGTTGGAGAGTTCAATGCCAGAACAACTAGTATTTCTTTGCGCCACAAATCTGCCCTGTATAAAAGTTTGGCAAGAAGAAAGTAAGCCATAACAAGTCTAGTTCACTTCTTCAAATCATGTAGAGAAATTTACATTTTTGGTCTACATTTAAAATGGAATCTGTTCTGGGAAAGTACCTGCATTGTCTGAATGTGATATTTCCCTAGTGAAACATGAAGGCGGGATGCTTTTCTTCTGCAAAGGATTGAAGTTGAGCCATGGATGGAAATAAATGGAGGCCAATCCTGGAAGATAACCTTTTAGAAACAGCAAGTGTCTTTATACCGTGTGTGTCAACACAAACCTCCTACAGCAACACAAATCTTTTCAACCCATACTAGAAAATTACTCCGTTGCATGGAAAAATTGCATGTTTCCGTAGTTTAAATTTTTTTTGTGAATTTATCTTTCAAGAAGCTCCAGAAATCCCTCTATTTGCATACGTTACTGCCCTCATGTGGTCTTTGAACAAATGGTTTACTGCTTCTCTGAGCACCACAGATGAACGCTATTGGTTTACAGTGGAACAACGTGCAAGCATCCGCCTACATGTTCACAGAAGCAAAGCTAGCAGGCTGCCTCTCAGCAGGGAATAATGATCTTTGTACTTTGGGATGTTCATGTGCACATATTTGCTCACTAGCGATGAAAACAGAAGGCCATGTAAAGCAAAACAACACACTCAAAATGGCAACCTATTAATGACAACATTTGGAAGAAATCCCAGATTATGGCGTTATTCTTGTGTAAATTTGTAGCTTGCATATTCATGACTGAAAAAGGGCATTTGTATTCAACAATATTAATAAGTGTAGTTAAAGAAGTGGGAGAAAAAGATTAAGGTGCATATTTTGGATAGTGGTGATATTGGAGTTTTACTTGGTTGGAAATTTTTGTTTATTTTGCTTTTTTCTTCTTCCTGACTGTGTGTGTTCAGGCAATACTACTACTACTACTACTACTACTACTACTACTACTACTACTACTAATAATAATAATAATAATAATAATAATAATAATAATAATAATAAAACATCTTCTGCCAGTTAATTAAGGCATCTGTTGTTCAGACTGTAAATACAGGAATACTTCAGTGTGAAGCTATTTTCCTCTTAAAACCAAAAGAGGCAGGTTATTGTCTCACCTCTGCCTTTCATTGAATGTCATGCTTTCTTGTCTTTCCCTTTTTGTAAGAAGAGAAACTGAGTATTTCTCTTCCTATTCACACAGGAAACATGAAGAAGGTGCTCTTCTCAAATTTCTGCCCTGTCTCCAGCAGATAATGGATTAGAGGGTGAGGTACACACATGAGGTGCATAAAGGGTGAAAGCCAGAGTACCCAGAGAGAGGCCATGCATTCACAAGGAGAATGTGCAAATTTCTTGCAGAAAGTCCCTTCTGAAACTTGAACCGACTGCCTTCTTTCTCTGAGGCAACAGGGCTTAAAACTGCTCCACTGTGCAGCCAAATAAACAGGATTATGTTCCTAGGCAGCTTCATCAACCTAAAAGAGTAAAAAAATAATACAAAAAATATACTTAGTTACCTTTATTTTATAGAAATGTCTGAGTAATTATGGCACCAATTTTGTAAAGCTAGTTCATAATGTGAGACTGTTTCCCAAAAATGAATTTACCTTTTTTTCATTTTTTACAACATCACATTTAACTTCCTCCATGCGCTGGAGGGCGTTGAAAAGAAAACAAATTAAAATGGACATACCTTCTCTGTGTGTGTTCCTCTGTAAGCCTTCCAGAGATCATTTTTCTTCACATCCTTCTTTTTGTAGGTGTGTTTAGTTTATTGGTTGGTTACTGTGTTTATTTACGCTTTAATTTCTGCTTTTTACTTCACGTTTACATGTCTGTTTAAGCAAAGTCCTTCCCTTTCTGTACCAATTAAATTGAACATTTTGTGAATATAACGACTGATATGTCACCAATCTAAATTAAAAATCAGAAATATAGTTTTAACCCAGCTCTTTAGTTTTAGCCATTAAGACTCTCTTAAACAAGTAGCTATTTCATTCTCTGAGACCTTATTTGTTCACAATGTAATCACATGTGGCTTCCTCTCACAGTGAGGCACCACATTGCAATTCAACTGTATTTAGAAAGCTGAGGTTGTGGTCAGGAGCAGATCAGACTGCACAAATGGAAAACCCGTTGGCGTTACTGAAGTGCTCATTGTCTTCAGTGATGAAATACAAACAAGTGGGCCAGGAAAAATTCTTTCCCTAGAGTATTTGCTCATCAACACTGAGTACTGTTTGAAAAAGATCTTCACTTTGTCATGATTCTTATTGACTTTGGCTTTCATTGTCTCTGGGTTTATTCTTGTTCTGTTGGGGGGAGCTCCAACTCCAACTCTGGTCCCTGATTGGCACAGTCCTGCAACCTTTAAATGTGTCCCTGTTGGAACACACCTAAATCAAATTAATGGCTCATGCTGAGACCTCTGCAGAACTTGGTGACCTGTTGATTAGGGATTTCATCTATTTGATTCAGGTTTGTGAGAGCAGAAATGCATCTAAGTTTTTTTTTTGCAGAACTGGAGTTCCAGATCCCTACTCAATGATCATGTTCTGTTTTGTTGCTCCCCGATGTTCACTGCAGTGTTTTCAAAGTTCTGTGTTAATTTCTCTCCTTTCTCCTCCCAGCTAACCCCACTGCTTGTTGATATTGGTTTAGCTTTATGTGAGTAAAAAAATTTATTGTTCAGAGGTGTGGGAAATTAATTACAAAAGCTTATTACAACCACTGAGTATCCTACAGAAACGAGCCATTAGAATCTTCCGTGATGTCAGTTTTCATGAGTTTTCTTTTTTTTTTTCATTTCTTAAGATCTACAATTCTTAAATTTGAAGAGCTTAAAGGGTTACTCAAATTTAAGGGTTCGTAGTATACGCACAACAAGAAAGGGCTTTTGTATTTTAATTCATGGTGTAAAATTATGGAACAAATTAAATGAGGAGTTAAAACAAGGTCAAAATTTAATACAATTTAAAGGAAATATAAGGAGGTCATTTTCACAAGATATAGAAATATGGGTGAGAGATAGCACTAATGTGTATATGTAAATTGAAACTAACGCATATGAGTGTGTGTGGGTATGGATTTTTGGATAAATATTTTTAAACATATGTAAACCCAGATAAAATGGAAAATTAATTAACCTATGTTTATTTAGGAGTACCTTTATATTCTACTGATATAAAGTACACATATAGAGTTAGTTACACTCTACTGGAATATTAACTGGAACAATTAGATTTGATCAGAAATGACTTAGCTTGAACTTGTCAGAAAAAAAAAAATACTTCAAGCATGAAACAACAGATGAATGAGTGGAAGAGCTCCTCATGCTCATTGTGAAGTATGGTGGAGGATTTGGCATGCTGTGGGCCAGTTTTCCTTCAAAAGATCCCCTGCTTCTTGTCAGACTGCACGACATTATTGACATTTTAAACTAGCAGGACAATTTCAATGAACAAATATGTTTGCTTTTGCCAGAAAATGAACATATCTCATCACTGGGTCTTTCAGACCAAAACATGAGTAAAATAGTACCAGCAAATGTAGAGGGCGCTACTGGTAAAGAAAATATAATATAGTGACACAGTACGGTATTTTATGGTGTGTTTAAAACCTGCGTTATCTCCATTGACATTAATGTTTATTGCACATATTTGTCTTTTGCTTGCTTCTTTTTATAGAACACTGTAAAAAGGAATAGCCTGTCCAGATTTTAAGATTGAACACACTTTTTTTGACGGCCTGCATATACATTTTTAAACCACAAGATGGCGCAAACGGCTCGCAGAGGTGAACAAACAAACAACCCACCAGAACCGCATTCAACACCACATTATGACTGCAGTGGTAAGAAGCAGTATTCCACAGTACTTGGAAATTAACTTTGCTCTTTTATTTTCATTATTACATGTAATAGCCATCATATGGGTTATATGTTTTTAAAATTATGCTTTAAAGTTTTCAAAAACCCTTCAAAACAGTTTCACCTCTTCTGATTTAAAAAATACAACAACAACCCGCCCCCCCCCCCCCACCTTACACAGGCACAGTTCTGGCTGAAGCCGGTCACATTGTCTTCTCAGCAGGACATTAAGGGACAGTATGGTAGGTTGCAGACCACCCATCTTGACCAGCCCTGCACATTCCAATATGGACTCAAGAAGTGGCCTAGTCAGCAACTGGAGAACCGAGGAAACAGCAGGACACCTTTGATGTCTATATTCAGGACGAACTCTGCCAGACAGACCATTTCACTGAAGAGGCTTGTGTATATTTTTTTTTGTGTGTGTTAAATGTAATTTTATCAGGGTATAATAAAGATAGAAAAAGTTTTTTTTTTTCAAAGTGTGGGAGAATTTTGGAGCTCTTCTTTGATATTTTGAATAACCTCCTGTGTAAAAGGAACTCATATCAGCTCCCTTTGTGTTTACACAGGGTTCAAGCAGAGTAACTTCCTTGATTCTTTCTTTTTGGACTCTTCCTTTTTAGGCAATGGGCTGCTGCCTTGCAGGCCCTCCTGGGATTCTGTGGGAATTCCTTAGCTGGTTTGCTTGGCAGCTGGTTTTCAATCTTGAAATGTGTTTTGCTTCAGGAGGTTGGGACAGAAAAGGAATTGAGAAGATAATATAGCATGTTGGGCCACTGGCAGAGATGGTTTTAAAAATTTTGAGTGCTACTGTCTTTGTTGTATAGACATCTGAGACACACATAGTTTTTTTCCCCAAATTTTGTAATGTTACAACTTCAGACTTGTAGATGTTGCTTTTAATTGTATGTGACAGCCCAATGCAATCTGACTCCTAAATGCAACATTTAAAAAACATATGTTTCTTTAGAAATATAAATATAGAGGGTTAAAGTTTTGTAAATTCTTCTTTGTAGAACAGCTAAGGCTCATTTGCGTTTGATATAGAGCATTTGTGAACATCAACTGTCAAGTTTTGCCATGGATTCAAAATTAGATTTAGGTTTGTGTTTTTACTGGGTCATTCTCACACATGAATGTGTTTTATTTTTTATTCAAACTGTTGTAGGTCTGGCTGCACATTTAAGGTTGTTATTTGACTGGAAACAGAAGTCTGAGTCTTTCACAGGATTTCTTCCAGGATTGCTCTGTATGAAATTTCCTCTATCTTGCCATCAGCTCTGGCCTCATCATAATGCTACCATCACCACAGGGTTTCTCCATACTGTATTATAAGCTTGGCAGGCCACCAGGCTTTACTTGTGTCCCCACCAGGCTAGGCATTGTTTATTTAATTTTTGATTACTTATTTATTGCATTTCTTTAAGGCTTTATAGTTGGCATTTAGGTATTAATTTCCCAGTCTTCCAATAATGCATAACTATCAGGTGATATTTTCAAATTTGCTGTCAACTTTAAACATTTTTTAACTCAAAAACATGGCGGCTGGCTAGATTACTGCCCTAGTGCCCGGAGCACCGGCTTAGCAGGTTTTCTGGGGGAAACCCTGCACCATATTTCACTTTGTTTGCATACCACAGACCTGATTAGTCCATCAGACCCCATGGCTGGCTTTCTGATTAGTACTCTTATGTTCCCTTTATTACTGCTTTAAATTTCTGCACAACTACTGAGATTAAATTACATACAGGTTGACTATTTTTTACTAATAGGGTGAGTAGTGAAATCTGTGGATTGCACTGGATTTCAAGATATAGCATTTAATTTGCCTTTGGGATGATAGAAGTAATTTTGAACTGAACTGCACTGTGCTGAATTGAATTATGCACAACACTGCTGCCTTGAGATAAGAAGGTCATGGGTTCGAATCCCGACCTGAGCTCTTTCTGCATGGAATTTGCACTCTGTCATGGATGGATGAATTAAGCACGCCACAACGTTCAGATTTTTATTTGTAAAGGGTTTCCTCTCTAACATATCAATACTATCTGATGGTGTGGCATATAAAATCCAAGTAAATTTAAGTAAAGTTTGCAGTTGTAACGTGATGAAATGTGGAAAAAGTTCAAGAGTTTGAATAATTCTGCAATGTAGTGCAATTACCAACAAGAGTAGCAACAATGACTAAATCATCCTCCTTTATCATGTAAAGGCATATGAGAAATCATAATGCGTGTCATTATTAGGTGATCGTGATCATAAATTTATGATTAATGTGATCTCACCTCTCTTATTGAGATGTAATTTCCTGTGAGTCATAGCTTGTACTTCTGCGGTCGCAGTACCAAACTTAAACTTTACTGATTATTCAGTGTACAGGGGGAGGAATGCTTCAGGAGACACATATTTCCCTTTTAGGACATACGGATCTATTACGTAATTTAGGGAGCACTTGGAACTGAAGCTAGCAAACTCGACGGTGTGGGAGTGGGAGGTCGTAACATTAAGCGACAGTACAGTTGACCAATCGGACACGAAATTCCCTTTCTACTCGCTCTCTGATTGGTCGGATGGTAGAATGACGCTAAATTCGGGAGTTTTTTTTTCTTTGCGTTGATGGGTTTACAGGAGTAGTTGAAGTCTTCACGCTGTGCTCTGGCTGAAAGAAAGGCGGTTGGCTGCGGATTTAGCTGCTTTTTCTCGCAGGACTTGTTGTTGTGGGGGGGAAAACTGCCCTAAGTTGTTGGACGTTCTTATCGGATAGAGATTGAAAACTGTCAAAATGCCGGTTTTCCACACGAAGACGATAGAAAGTATCCTGGAGCCGGTGGCTCAGCAGATATCCCATCTGGTGATAATGCACGAGGAAGGTGAAGTTGACGGGAAGGCTATCCCAGATCTGTCCGCGCCGGTGGCCGCCGTGCAGGCGGCCGTTAGCAACCTGGTTCGGGTGAGTAACTTTTCTCCTCCTCTCCTCCTGTCTATGAAACTCTCCAGCCAAGTCCGACCAGGCTCGGCTGGGGTCGTCGTAGCCCTGCCTACCTGTCGCTTTGTCCCACGTTTTTCACTCTCGAATTGAATTAAGCGTTAAAACACGACGCCTTCATCAACCAGAATACGAATGAAAATCCTCAATTTCCTTGAGGAGATGTGTGTGTGTGTGTGTGGGGGGGGGGGGGGGTATTAAACTTTTCCTGAAGTGAATAGAGTCGGGGCAAAGGGCAGTGACGCCCTTTTTCCCCTTCAAAGCTTGCCCTGCCCTCCTGAGGAGCAGACTGCCATAGTTCTACGTAGGCACTAGTTCAGTGCCTGAGTGGTATGGGCAAACTACAGACAGTGGCGGTTCTGGCATCACTGCCACCTTGGACGAACCCGTCCGAAAGCCACCACATAAACAACCAGACACACACCTGCCAATAAGAAGAACTAAACTTAATCAGACACAGAACTAAATGACATTGATCTGATTTTAACGAGTTCGCTAAAAACAACAATAAAAGAAAGTTGTATGAAAGAAAGACTTTAATAAAGTGGTGGAATAAAATAACTTAATTGATAGCGAGGCAAGGTTATTTAATGTAACTATTCATATAGAAATGCAAGAGTATATCAATAACAGGTGTGTAGATTTAAAATGTTTTAATATGTACTTTGAAACCTGTAAATACTAGGTAATTACCTTTTTAACATCAAACAATCTTTTATAGATCAAAACGTTAATTGACTTGTAATTGTTCTTCAATCAGAAGCTGATCTCCAACACTGCAGAATGGAACTCGAATGCTTCAGACAAATATTTCAATAATATTAATCTGTAAATGCTGTAATACCGACGGCAACACATTATCCTTCTTGACCACCATTACAAACTACAATAACTCTTTGAAGAGTTTTTAATTAATATGAGTTACAACATTTAATTTTTATATAGGAACAATAAAGTATTTTTGAATTGGATTTAAATCGGCCCTTGATTTTGGGAGATCAGTGATCTGCCGATACTTGCATAAGAAACCGATCTTATCCATCAGTTTTGTATACCTAATCAGAGGTCTGAAAATCAACAACTGTCTCGTTTTGCTCTGCCATGAGAGAGGGCTGACTGACAGACCCGCCCACCAGGTCATGATGTTCACATGTGCGGCTAACAATACTCACTCCACTGTTACCAACTTAACAACTTTTCAGTCAAAAAATCGGTATAGGAATTGGCAGATCAGGCTTTTTAAAGATTGGTGATCGGCCTTAAAACTGCAATCGGTGCACCCCTAATCTGGGGTTTTCTCAATCTAACATGGTCCTATTGCCTACAAGGCATTGAAAATTTCCAGTTTTCACAAAAATATTGAATGAACTCTGAATTGTTCTTATAAATCTTTTTTCATTGTGTAATAACTTAGTTTTTAACTTACTTTCCCTTTGCTATTGAAGTGTTTCCTAATTGAGGTAAAGATGTAAAATTTTAAGCTCTTTTAGACATACCGAAATATTGCATTTCTGCCCTCAGTGGAATTATAATATCTAATTTCTTAGTAATTATGCATTTTCAGACAGTCACATTTTTTTAAACATGACATGAAACACACCCCCTTTCTGCAGAACAGCTATAGTTTTGGGTATCTTTAGAATTAGTTGTGCCCACAGTGGTTTTACAGTGACACTGGTATGCAATCACTGAAACCATGTAAGGAAATAATGCTATTTCCTGTTTATTTGTCTATCATGAGAGACAAACTAAGTGTGTTGCTCTCTCCCTGTCAGTCTTGTTAAGGCAGACTGGCACTGTCAGAGGGTGACACATTTTAAAGATCACTTTAGCAAAAGCCATTTATAAACCAAATGAACCAACATCAGCATGTGACATGGATCCCAACTGATCCAAACAAATCACAACCAACTGTGGAAACTTGCCAGTGGACCTTAAGCAGCTTTAATTGTGTGCCTCTCCACTCTTACAAAATGTATTTTTGTCTGAACATCTGAAGACTTTGACCCAGTCAGCAACAATCCAGTCCTTAAGTGCTCGTGTTTTTTTTTTTCTAAGACACTTTTTCCTTCCACTGAACTTCCAATCAGCATGCCTGAATACAGTACTCTATGAGCAACGGTTTCTTTGGCAGTGATATTTTATGACTTACTGTCATTGTGGAGAATGTTAATGACTGTCTGCTGACCAATTGTCAAGTCAGCAGTTTTCCCATGATTGTATAAGCCATAACATTTATAGATAAAAACCAATTTTCTTTGATTTTATGTAATTTTATAGCTTTTTGAGAAACATTTTCGGCATTCATTAACTGTATCCTGTAATCATTCAAACTAACAGAAGTAGGGTTGCATTGCAACTTAGTGGTAGAGCAGGTAGACCAATGAAGGTTCTAGTCCTCGATGCAGCTATCCATGGTTCGATTCTTGACCTGGCCCATTTAATGCATGTCTTTTTTTTTTCTCTCTACTGTTCTTACTTTAAACTGCTAATTCATGTAGCTTCCTACGGCCACACAATTAAAAAAAAAAGCAAAGTAAAAACTCAAAATATATTCCTTAATCTGAAATAATTCTGAGTTGTAATTTTTGAATGTGACTGCTTAAATAAATGTACTTTAATGATATAATAAATGATTGTATAGGCCTCGCATGTTTCAAACTGTTTTGCTTCATTTCTTTGTTTCTCTCAAATCTCCTAAACCTTTGGTCTTGACCCGTCATTGTCCATTATTTATGTCTACACCCAACCTGACTTCCTTTCTCTTTGAGGGAGGAAAGTCAGGTTGGTTAAAAGGTATAGCAACTACTACTAGGACTCCGTAAAAATTTATTTTTGCTGCTAGGACCATGTCTTAATCATTTAATCATGTAGTTATGTGGTAATTACACCCTTTGGGTTTTGGAAACTTGCAGGGAAAACCTGCAGTTTTACTGTTTACAAAGTGCTACTTACAGTATGCTTACATAGACTGAGTTCCTCAAAGAATATGGTACTTTTTTGCTTTTAGCATTTATTTAACTAATTGTCACTAATAGGAAATATTTAAATGTCCATTAGCTTGTTAAGTTATTCTGTTTTGGTTGCAAGACCTCAGATCGTATAGAAATTATGTAATTTAGTTATGTTTGGACCAGATCTAAATGAGAGAAAATACGACTCAAAATAAAGACATGCTTTTGTGGGACTTTACTTGAATTGATAATGTTATGCGGTTCTGCAATAGCTGATTAAGCGAGACAGTCACTGCAGCTTTAAATATAGAAACTGTACTGAGCTCTGGCCATCGTATCCTGACACATGAAAACATCCCCCTGCGAGGATGAAACACACCAGACTCTCTGGATGTTCTTCAATTATAGTCAGATGTTTCTAACAGTGGCCTGAATCAGTGCACGAGTCTGTAATTATTTCCAGTTGCTGTAGCAACATTACAACATGGATAGTGTTATGAGATCATTGAAGTTGGTTTGGAGATGTAATTGCTTTTGGTCTCAGTCTCCTGACACATAAATGACTAAGCTTAAGCTTAAGAGGAAAAACATACTGTGTGGCTTTTATCTGTGACTTTTTCCATGATTTTATTTGCTTGACTTTATAATGGTTGTTCTGACAGGCATTGCCTTTGGAAGAGGAGATCTAGCCGCTTAATTACATTTGTGGAATATTTTAGTTAAGTTAAAGTCTACACAAAGTTAAATAGACTGTAATTCTTGTCAAAAACCATATTCAACATTACTAAAGATTATAGATGTATAGTTTTAAAAAATGAAGTTTCATGGTGTGGTACTGAATGACTTAAACCTGTCTAAAATGATAAGGTACACTTTTTTTAGAGCTTGGATGTACAAATGTGAAACGTCAGCGATGAACCAGGAACTGAAAGTTTGACATGGCCACAAACTGGTTGTCTGTTTAACCAGTGACCGACCAGTTGTGCTCGGCATGATTTGTTATCGTCGGGGGCATTGAGAGAGACCTCAATTAGAAATGAATGTAAGGAATGTGAAGAAATTCCAACAAGCCAGGACGTAGCTCCCCCACTCAGAGGCGGGGGGTATAGCGGATTCTTTGAATCACTTTTTTTAACAAGTGGATTTGAAGAACAAGAAGCCTATGCTGGAAAAACTTTGTTTGGGTTAAAGGAAGCAGGTCACCCACATTTCTTTGACTGCTTGCTGTGGGAAAATTCCCTGATTGGTGTACAGTGTGACCAGCACTTGTGCAATGACCTTGTGTTTATGACAGAAATAGTTTTTGCGGCAACAACCTAATATAAGAAATATTCTAATAGAATTGTGTGACCTTAAGCAATACTTCTAGAGAAAAATATTGAATCTTTGCAACCTTACTTGGTGAAATATGTTTGTGGTGCTTTGGAAATGCTGTTCTTCAGCAGGGACTGGAAAGCTGCTTATGGAAAGATGGAGCTATTCAAAAATGCTTTCTTTATCCCAAAGGGAAAATAAATGTTGTCATTGATTATGTCATTCAAGCATCTCCAAAGAGCCACTTTGGACAGGAAGGCTCTCTGGTAGCGGTCAGCCTTGCAACAAATATGAAGACTGTTGCTGTATGGCAGTCAAAGCATGCTAACAGCCCAAGACAAGGTGTTGAAATGAAAAACTGTTGAAGGTTAATGAATACCTTTTGCAAGGTAGTGAAATAACAAGAACCCAGTTGCTAGGCAGATTGTTTATATATATATATCTATATATATATAGATAAAATGAATTAAATAGCTCTTTTAAATAGTTTCCTGGTTGAGTGGATGGAAGCACAGTTTTGTCTTGTTCAACAATCTTCTACTTGACTTCAGAGGCCCGTTTTACTTCATTACCTCTGCGGGCTGATTTTTGTTTTAAACGGTAGTATAAAAGAATGCAGGGGATGTTTGAGGCAAAGTTTTGTTATGACATGACTTTTGGATTCTTCTATTTGTAGTATATTTACTGGCTCTGCGGCAACGTCTCTGAGATTACAAAATATCGCGGTGTTTTATGTAAGACCAAAAATATGCAGTAACTAGACGAACGGAGGCCTTGATAGAGAATTCAGTCGGCACAATGCAATGTTGTTGCAACACAGGCAGCACGTCACAACTTCTTGAAAGTCGGGAACATTAAAGGAAATTGAAATGATTCAAAATAAGGAAGTATTTTGTAAGATTTTGCGGTTTCTGATTAAATATCCAAATAATAATGGTTGTAGTAATTTAAATGAATTTTTTTCCGGAGACCTTTTCAGTGTAGTAAGCAAATTCATTCAGTGACTTGTGCTATAAAAGCATACAAACACACACCATGCTATTTGACAATTTTTCCTGCTTGCCACTTGATTATGTCATCTTGGAAACAGTCCAGTCCAAGTTGGGTGATTCCATTGAAATGAGATCATATTTTCTGACGGAAGGCATAAATCCCTTAAGGGTTCATACTGCACCTGTGGTCATTTTGTTTCTCTTCAGGAAGATGATTTGTGAGGATACAGTGACTTGGAGGAGTGTGTTGAAAAGGAAACTCAGGAAGCCAAGTCAGGAAGGCCAGTCAGCTGTCTCCTCCACTCGGGACTTGATAGTGAGCCAGCTCTAGAAAAAATCCATTTCCTTGATTATGTATAGCCTCTGTGGCGACTAATCTTGACACAGAGTAAAATGCACCTGGGTTGAACTCCATTTATTGATTGGAAGACATCAACTTCCAAAGTTAATGTGAAATATTGGAATAAAATCTGTCATTGCAGAAAACTAGTTCTTGCTTTTGGACCTGAGGGACTCCAACATGTCATAAAAATAAGTATGCTGTTATCATTATAGTAGATTCAGCAGCCAGCTGCACAAACCTGCTTCCTTTTTCAGATATTTTTTCTATTCTTTTCTGTCTGCAACATGACATTTTTAGTTTAGAATCTGAAACAGGATACTTTTACTTCGAATGTACATTTCGGCTCAATGCCTTATGAAAAACAAACCAACAGACGTTTGACAGAAATATTTTCTGTCGTTGTGTATTGCTGAGTAATGAACGTGTTCAAAGCATCGTCCTTATCTGCACTTTCTGCAAAGGGCTCGACTAATTACTTTTTAACGTCATCTGACTTCATCCTTTTTAACTATTCACGTTCAGGTTATTCAGTGAGACTAAAAGTCTGAGTTATCGCTGTAATATCAAATTTGGTCTATTTGCATCCATGGTTGATGAGCCTAAATTAAATAGACCAGTAGTTCTCCACCTTTCTAATGGTACTGTTGATGTACTTTATAATACCATAAACGTTTACAGCAAAGTATCATACCTTTAAGTAGCATACTAACAGATCACGTAAAACAACAATACGGCATAGTTTGGGGTTTGGAAGGTTGTTATGGCCTGACCTCAAAATCCAACATGACTATCTTTAATGATTAAAGCCACAGTAAAATAGTCTAATGTTTTTATCTCAATAAATCTTTGACAAACATCGTTCTGCGCATTTACCTCTAGTGAAATTATATTAACTAAATCTCATGACTCCAGACTTAATTCCTCAAAATTCCAACTTTGGGAACTACCGGAATATATCAATTTTTTTTTAAGGCAGAATAATGCAAAATTATCGACGTAGTTGTCTTGGGATGGAAACAATATCCATTGTTCAGCTCCTTCCCTTCCTTATCAACTTTGATCAAATAAATAATACACAATCATCTAAATATACTTTTAATATATACTACATTATACAGCCCTATCTCAATAAGTAAATGTAAAACAAAAATCGTCAGCTGTCCTTGCCTGTCAGCCGTGTTTGTTTTGGGGAAAATCCACAGCTTGGATACATTTTCTCTGACTGTACTTTCTGATATCAGGATTCCCCAACACTTGATGAGCTGTTAAGCTCCTGCAACATGAGACACTCGTGACATACTCTCCCTGGCTGCAGGAGCTGTTTTTGCCGTGGCTAAGGAGGCCGCTTGATTTGTGCCTTTCATCACCTCGGACACACCGCGTGGAGCTGCTGCTTCCAGAACCAAATTAATAAATAACGTCTGACAGGGTTTGACAGACTCGTCCACCTTCAGTTCAGCCTCTCAGTCAGCTTACTCCTTATTTTCAATTGATATTTTAATAAATGAAAAACCGAGTGGCTCTAAGTTGATTAAAGGTACATGAAAAGATGCAGTGTAATAATCAGTGTAGGGTTGCAACTAATGATTATTTTAGGAATCAATTATTCTGGCGATTAATCGGATAAAATTTTTTTTGTACATTTTACAGATTTTTCATTTAACCACTTAAGCCTTTTTTAAAAAAATAAAATATTAGAAATACATTAAGATTCAAATTAATAAATAATAATAAAAATACATTCTTGTTGCCAAAATGTAGTATCATTCCTTTAGTGAATTTGATGTTAAAACTATGCCACTTGAGGAGTTTTGGGTAAAACATATTTACAAAAGTGTTATCTGAAATCCAAAATGTATATATAATCTGTACTGTTTTGGCTTAATTATTGCTCTGACTAGATTTTTTCAGCAAACTTATTCAGATTCTTTTTTTAATATGCATGTACCAGTTATCAGTTAATCAGTTATTAAATTTGTTGACAATTTATAATTGATTAATCACAATTAAGCCGAAAAATTGCTTTAGCCTTAAATCACTGCCTCAGTTTTGAAGACATAAATCTTACCAGCAGTCAGAAACATAAAATCAATCCTTTTCACTGTTAGCAACAATGCTTGCCATCATACATCGTTGTGGTCACCATGACTATTAGAGTATTGTGTCAAAGCTTCCCAACATGTAAAAAAGCAGTCTGTGTCCTCCTGGCAGCCTTGAGGTTGTCACTGTGGCCTTTATTCTCTATTTAGAAGGATGGGTCACTGTTAACAAAGCCAAGTCTGTTCCAGAAGAGCAGCCACTCTATCAAGCTACTTCACAACAACACAGGGTTTCTGCATTCGCACACTTGGGTGGTAAAAGGACTGCCAGTGTTTCCAATCCAGGCACAAATGCTAAATGACACTGACAGCCATTGATACTGTGGCAGCTTGGAACAAGAGGATGAGTCTGTGAAAGGTTTTAAGAAGGTGGAAGTGAACAGCTGCCTTTTCTTGATGCTATTCAGGGAAGATGGTATTTTGGTGTGGTTGGGGTGGTGTCTTACATCAGGTCTTTCTCTCCCTTTAAAGTTTCCCATCTTCACTAGTTATATCTCTTGTAGTTTAAAAATATCCCTCTTGGATGTGTGGAACTATTAATAAAGACAAAGTCACCCGCTTTTGGTATTTAGAGTACATGGTCCGGAATCATGATAGAGGCTCAGAATAGTAAAAAGCTTCAGATGCTGCTTGACAACAACGGCTAAAAATTCAAATCCTAATGGGCCGCAGCTGCTGACTGTTATAGCTCTGCAGACAACAGGAAGTGGCTGTGAAGGAAAGAGGAAAAGGAAGACGATGATGACCTGTTGAAAACACACTGAGCCTCAGATTTGCTCAGTTTCAAAGGTTCCTGTATGATACTATTGGGAAAACATGACTCATTAACGTAGCTTGCATTCAGCCTTCTGTTTTGTTCTCTATTAATCTTTTTTTTTTTCCAGTGTGCAGTTTAGATCATGTCTGAGCTTGACTGGAAATAGTGCTATCTTAGCTCAGTTCCGAAAATAAGAAAATGCAAGCGTCTTAGTTGAGTTTGTCACCGCTGCTTTGAGGTCAAAAAGCTAGTTAGTGTGGTTTGACTCTTGCATTGCCAGTTTGTCTCAAGGTGTTGCTTTATCTTGTCATTGTTTCTAAAGTGCTTTGCAAAGCTTTTCAGTCATCTTGACCTTTTACATTTTGTAATTCAACAATCGTACACTTCAATGTATTTGCGACTTTTGTAAAACAGCAACTTAAATAGTGCAAAATTGGGGTAGTGAAAAGAAAAGGATGCATGATTTATAGCATTTTAAAATTGTCTTAATTCTGTTGGGCATTCTAATACCCCTAAATAAAACCATGGGGAACTGATAGCCTTTAAAAAATATCTAATTTGTAAAGTTAATCTCGGCCAGTGGTCAGTAAGGCTTCAGAGGTTTGTTAGAGAAAACTGTAGTGAAAAAACGCTAAAATGTAGATCTTCTTAGGTGGAAGACCCTGTCAACAGGGAAACTATTGGTGAGGCACACCACAAAACTGGCCTTTATGGTGGAGGGAGAAGCAAAAAGCCATCGGTCTTTCTAGGCTGTCACAAGCTGAGTAGGAGCCACAGAACATGTGGAAGAAGGTGCTTTGATCAGATATGATTAAGATGAAACTTTTATTACAAATAAGCCAGAAAACAGGGTGAAAGATGGTAGTGGCTGCATCATGCTTTGGGAATGCGCTTCTTCAGTGGGGACAGTGAAGTTGGTCATAGTAAATGTGGGAAGATCCATTTTCTTTACCTTCACATTTAACCACTAATTTGTGTTGGTCTGTCTTAAAATCCCAATAAGATCCATTGAAGCTCGAGGTAGTCATGTGACAAAATAAGTAAAAATTCAAGGTCTATTTTTGTTGCATTTAAGTTTTACCCTTTGATTTGTTTTGCATACATTCTTAGTAACAGCCCTCTGTCATTTGAGTATGTTGTTTTTAATTTTAGGAACTCTTGATAACTAATATCAGATGTTCTGCAGCAAATCTACTCACTAATTCAACGTAGAAATGGTTTCTTAATGACGGAAAACGTTCCTAAAATATTCAAATACTCACCCATACTGGGAGTTAAACAGTTAAATCTGCCAAAACAACTTAGGTTGTTGTCGTGGTTTCTGACTTTAGGTTAGAAGTACTCATTAGTGAGCTCTAGTTTGGCACAAGCTTTAGCCCTAATTTATGACCCACTGGTTCCTCAGGGTCCCTGAAGCGCGGCGAAAACAGGGTGAGAAATGCATGCTTGCTCTGCTTCAACATTGCCTCCATGTTAACCAACTGGAAGGACTCTGCTACTGCTGGAGGCTTGTTTATTAACAGGCAACTCTCAGATTAGTAGAGAGACGACATCCTGAATGATCAGCAGGAAATGGTCTATTTCCTGCTGTAGACGGACGATTTGGTCAACTTTGATACAAACTACTTATTGCTTCAAAACTGATGTCTTAAAACACACATGTGACACTAATGTACAAGCAGGTCGCCAAAATTTTAAAGTTAAACATGATGAGAGATATTGGTCTTATTATTGCAAATGGAAACAAGTTAATCTTTAGTGAGAATGAGCTCATTTACGTTAATGATTGTGTTGGTTAATACCAACACAATCATTGTTATAGTATGACTCATGTTAGCTCTACCACGAACCGTTAACTTGGGTGAGTTGTCTCCACAGATGTGAGGTCATGGAACAGTTTGGCCTTGAGAAGCTGAATATGTGCTCAGCTGCCCTTTACATTATAACTCTGTCCCTTTATCTTTCCTTGGTGGAAGAGCAGTTTGTTCTCGGATTCTATTTAACATTTAGCTTTTGTGTATATTGTTGGGTTTTTATGTGATAGATCAGCACAAATTAAAACGTAATTGTGAAGTGGAGGGAAAGAAAATCCAGTGCAACTTTTTGTCTACAGATGTTACCAATTTAGAAAGTAGTAGTTCACATGTGTACTTTTTTATCTAAACCATTTCTGTTCAGCTTCAAATCCAGCTGTTCTTTGAAGGTCTCAGCTGTTTGTTAGGGAAACACAACAGACAGTTGACTATATTACAGGAGAGTGTTGAATCTGTTATCTGGAATATCTACATACTGCTAAATGTCTTCAAACAACTTCTTTAGACCAACTCTCAGAATATAAAACTGCTTTTAGTTGGCTCCGTTTTTAATTTTCGTTTTGGGTGTTTACACAACTTCACTGGATTGCGTTTGCCTCACAATTTTCAGAATAAAAGTCTATGCTAGAAATAAACATCGAATGACGAGACAGATGTTTTTAGTTTGATTTTTAATTATTCTTACCTTACTTTGATTAGGAAAAACTGTGATTGCCAAAATGTGGCAGGATTAAAGGGCTATTGATCTAACTTAAAATATTTGCAGCAGGTTAATTCACAATGCATCTGTGTTCTACAGGTTGGAAAGGATACCGTGCAAACAACAGAGGACCAGATCATGAAAAGGGATATGCCACCAGCCTTTATCAAGTAAGCAGCATATTGACACAGAAATATTAAATAATGCTTAATTCCCTTCTCTCTGGTGTGGTATCCTAGCCTCTCTTTGGCTTCCTTTCTGTTGCAGAAATGGTTGGCTGTGCCCAGACAAGGGTCAGATGTGGCATGTTAAGTGCCTCAGAGTCTTGCTCTGGTGTTACTGAAATACTTTTATAAGCGAGGAGTTGCTATACCTTCCAGGAGGAAGGCCATATTGGTCATTAGCTTCTGATGCTGCTTTTGTATTTTTATGTACATTTAAATAAAAGTCACTTTTTTTGTTTTACATGAGGAAAACGCTGTAAAGTGGGGGCTTCTGAGAGCCCTCCTGCCCAAGGTCAGGGATGAGACTCATCGGCACGCACAGGTCGTCAGGTTTAACACTTTTGGCGCCTCAAAGTCACTTCGTCACTCTGTTGTCATCCATCAGCACATGTGCTGGAATGCAAATCCTTCTCCCTACTAAATATAGTGCTAGACGAAGCCTGGATTGCATGGCTTTTTTTTTTTTTAATGTGGTACACGCAGAAAGACTTCTTGCTCACACTCCAGAGACTCGCATCAGTCTCAAAGTCATCATTGCTCTGTATATAAAAGCCAGAAGAGACAAAAGCAAGCAAAGCCCTTTCTGTTTGGCTTCGAAATGTGGAAAACGCTCATAAAGTTTACGTTTTCCTACGGTTTGCTCTAGGCAGAAATAGGAAGTGTGGGAACTGGAACACATGCAGGTCCTTGGCTTGTTGCCTGTTTCCATGCACAGACATGCTGCTTGTACAATGCAGGTGGCATGCATGACAGTGAATCACTCAGCTGAGCTGGCAGATTTTCCTGCTCTGGGGATCACTGGGTACATCACACCCAGGAGGGAACTATTTGAATAATTTATATTCCTCTGCAAGCTGCATAGGCTGCTATGAGATTCTAATGGCATGATAACCTTCAGCTAAGTGGCAGGGTTACACTGTATTTATACAAATACAGTACAGACCAAAAGTTTGGACACACCTTTTAATTCAATGAGTTTCCTTTATTTTCATGACTATTGACATTGTAGATTCACACTGAAGGCATCAAAACTATGAATAACACATGTGGAAATTTGCACTAAACAAAAAAGTGTAAAACAACTGAAAATAGCCCTTATATTCTAGTTTCTTCAAATTAGCAACCTTTTGCTGTGATTACTGCTTTGCACACACTCTGCATTTTCTTGATGAGCTTCATGAGGTAGTCACCTGAAATGGTTTTCTCTTCATAGGTGTGCCCTGTCAGGTTAATAAGTGGGATTTCTTGCCTTATAAATAGTCATGAAAATAAAGAAAACCCATTTAATTAGAAGGTGTGTCCAAACTTTTGGTCTGTACTGTATATAACATAAACTGTATGCATGATTTACTTGCTTTCATTTAAAATAGAAGACATCAAACATATTGTTAATATTGCTGAAATAAAATCCTCTATAGAGTCTTGGTTACATAATTATCTATTGCCAACTGTAGTTTTTTGTGACCTGAAAAATGTCTGAGTTTGTCATTTCTTTGCAAGTGAGGGAAAGGTGTATTAGCCTTCTTTCCGCCAGCTGACCAGCAGTGCACTGTAGCAAGTGGGGAGTGGCAACACTGTTACTCTGCTCCATACAGCCAGAGAAGGGTAGTGTGCTACAGTTCAAAACTGCACTTTTTAAATAAAATCAATGTATACGTGGACACTGGTAAACAGCTCATGATAACTGCAGGCTGATGTTAAACTGGAACAGACCAATTCAGAATATCCACCTTGAGTTTTTTTTGTTTTGTTTTGTTTTCATAAGCCTGCTCTTAAAATACTTCAAATCAAAGTGAAGAGATTTTAGTAATTTCTTGTAATCAAGAATCATCTTTGTCTTTGGTGTCACTGTTTTTATGTTTTGGGAAACTTTATGTAAAATCATAGAATTTTTAGTTTACTCTTTTGGGAGTGTGTGTGAGTGTGTGTCCCAAAGTATAGAAGGTCAAACAAAACTCCTTCCATCATCTAAAACCATGACGTCTTTTAAAGACTTCATCAGAACTTTTAAATGGCTTCAGAAATATTTTTAGGAACATCTCACTGTTGTGTAAAATATATTGGATTCCAGTTGCTTCTTTGCAATATTCATATTTCAATGATGACACCTGCCATCTCTATCTAATTTGAGAAATAGTTGTGAATGGTGTGAAACAACTTTCCTTCTTGTAAGAGTACCTAGTATTCTAAAAACTTTGTAAGATAGAAAGAATGCAATCAAGATGGCTTCAATAACCATTACACTGTTTTTATCCATCCAAAGTCATATTCACAATTGTTAACTGAGGAAACAAAACTAGGGAAAATGCCTTTTTATTCCTGCAATATAAAGACAAGAGGTCTTTGCA
Organism: Xiphophorus maculatus; assembly: GCF_002775205.1. NCBI lineage: Eukaryota > Metazoa > Chordata > Actinopteri > Cyprinodontiformes > Poeciliidae > Xiphophorus > Xiphophorus maculatus. Next base: position 9,176,691 of record NC_036452.1, on the reverse strand, counting down.
TTTTCTTTTATTTAAGTTGAGATTCATGTAGATTCTTTTGTGTGTTTTTAGCACTTTTAGAGAGGATGATTAGATGACGACTCCCGAGCTTTACATTTTTATTTTTGTATTTTCACGAATGAGATTAAAACAACGCAAGAAGAGACAATAAAATTGTCAATTTTGGACCAAAGTTTCCTCAGACAAATGATGATACTCATCAGGTTTCTGGAGAGCTGCCATCAGCGCTACCTCTTCCTAAACATTTTTCTTTTCTTCAACTGGTGATTATATCAATTACGTTCTGCTTACCAGAGTGGAGAATGCCTGCACAAAGCTGGTTCAAGCTGCCTCCATGCTGAAAGCCGACCCGTACTCTGTTCCTGCTCGGGATTACCTCATCGATGGATCTCGAGGCATTCTGTCTGGCACATCTGACCTGCTCCTCACTTTTGATGAGGCAGAGGTATTGATTCATTTGTTTGTTCTTTTTTAAAATTTTATACTTCAACTGTCTGGCCCACTTCTCTCAGTAAAATCAGGGAGGAGATCTAGTCTAGTATTTTACTTTGGTTGCACAAGTACCTATAAGCCCTCGCCCTTTCCATGTTTGTCTACTTGCAGGGCTTTACAACCTGTAGCCCAGGAGCCACAGATAACTGATGCTTTTAAATGTAGCTTTATAATGGCTGCTGAAGATTTCAGCAGTTTTCAGTTTTTTTCTAATAGTTGCATTGATTTCTACAACAGAATAAGACTAAATGTAAAGGTGTTGTTTTTTTAGATCTATTTTTCCTCTCATTACACAATTTTCCAAAAATGCCAACATTCAATGAAACAAAATTAACAAAAGTTTTATTTTATCTTGAAATCTAAAAATATAAATATAGTGGCAGTTTAAAAATGACAGATTTCCTGTTGCAGATATTTATCAAAAATGATAAATTGTCTGGTTTCAAAAGGTCAGGCAACAATTGTGACTCTCATTGAGTTTTTTTTTTTTTTTAGATCCACTGAGGGTAAAATTTTCTCTTTGGATTGCAAAGATTTCAGATTTAATGGTGTGATGGTTTCCTGATTAATCTGTCCTGGAAATTTCATGATCATAAATTCCTTCTCTGAAGAGCTGAGATTAAATTAGAACTTTGCTGGTTTTGCCTTTTAAATAAGGTGAGTATGCATCTGCCTCAAAAAGCCCTTGAAAAGTAAGTAAACAAGTCTGAGGACCTCTCCATATTTCTGTCTGAAAACCCCTGAATCAAACAAGGGTGACATCTATCAGCCCCATCCTTCATTTCAGCGCAGGGACAGTAACAGACCGGGAGAAGTTGCTGATCAGCGCTCTAGAATCACATATCAAATACTCTGACACGTCTGCAGGAGTCAGCAGGAGTCATCAGTCAGCGATGCCATCATGTTTTTGCAATGCAGCCGGATAATAAAGCAGTGACTCCAGCAGTCTGTGAAACAGAAGCGATTCCAGACAAAGTGGTTACAATGTCAGTAGGAAACTTTGTCAGAGTATAATTAGAGAAAATCTGTTCAGGGAAAAGGGACCAGTCATGTTTACGTACTCAGTACTTTTTCAGAATTGTGTCTGAATCAGCCTTTGTTGTCGTTTCACTGTCGCAGGTCCGTAAAATAATCCGTGTGTGCAAAGGCATCTTGGAATATCTGAGCGTGGCCGAGGTGGTGGAGTCAATGGAGGACTTGATCACATACACAAAGAATCTGGGGCCAGGTCAGTCTGCAGCATCATGAAAACTGGGGAATAGAGACAAACCGCCCTAGATGTAGGGTTACGTTATAAAACGACATCCCATGTTTTTAACACTTCAGAGTTCTATTTGATTAATTAAAATATTAAAATTAAAATCAAAAGAAAATGTCACTAGGAAGTCTGCAAATTGTCCACTTTACAGGTATGACAAAGATGGCAAAAATGATCGATGAGCGCCAGCAGGAGCTCACACATCAGGAGCATCGTGTGATGCTGGTCAATTCCATGAATACAGTCAAAGAGCTGCTACCCATCCTCATCTCAGGTATCCACACTGACTTTTTTTGTCTTGACATAAGTTTATTCTGTGCTCTGTGTTTCTTGTTGATGAGATTTTTGTTTTTTCACTCTGTTAGGTATAAAAATCTTTGTGACGACCAAGACATCTGGGAGCCAGGGTGTGGAGGAAGCCCTGAAGAACCGAAACTTCACTTATGAGAAGATGAGCGCTGAGATAAATGAGATCATCAGAGTCCTGCAGCTCACATCCTGGGATGAAGACGCCTGGGCCAATAAGGTGGGTCCAACAAGTCTGAGCTTACAGCTTAACTGTAAAAGGAAAGGTTTAATTACAGTCAGTCTGTTCAATACATTAGTTCACTATCATTCTCATTCTGAGAAACACACACGAAGGAAAGACTATACATGATATATAAATAAGTGTGCTTTTCCAGTTTTATAAATTTTTATAAATGTGTCCCTTCCTTCCTCACTTTCTTCTTACCTTCCTTTTTTCTTTGTTTTCCTGGCTTCCACCCTTCCTTCCTTGTATCTTTTCTTCCTCAAATCCTTTCTTTCCTCCTTTGTATCTGTTCTTTTTTTCCCTGTCTGTTTTCCCCCAGATTCTGTATTTAAAGGCTGTTCACTATAGAAATATTTGCCTTAAATCCAAAGTGAATTTTGGAAGGACCGAGAAGTCTGGAAGCCAGAGTCTGGAAAAATCTGGCAGTTTTACAGAAAACACGTAGCTTGTCCTCATTGCGGAGAGTCTCAGTGACTGTCTGCTGAACAGCTGCGCAGTCAGCAGCCTTTCCTCACAGTATTTCTTTGTTAAAAATCTCTTTTTTTATTAGTCTTTTATTAAAAGTGTTGGAAAAGCTGGATTTTGGGTTTTCATTAGTTGTAAGCCAGAATCATTAACATCAACGCTTGAAATACATTGTGTGTAGTGAATCTTTGCATTGTAGGGGTTTTCTGTATTATATAACTCAAAGTATATTTTTCAATGACATTCTAATTTATTGAGCTGTACTAATAATTCATAATGTAGCAGAAAAGTCTAAAATGTGTTATCTGCAGGTGGTGAATCAAGAGTCCTTTTCTTGTATAATCAATGCGCTCCCTGCTGCTTTTCTGTCTTAAAGTTTTGTAAAATGTTTTTCCTGAAACTCTTCCATCTTTGGTGACACTTCTTATTTTTTTTCTCTTGCTCCTCTTTGGTATGTTTAGTTAAATGCTTGCATTTACGTTGTTCTTCCTTTCTTTTCACTGTTTGTTCTCACTTCACCCCCTGTAGAAGGTAAGCCCCTCCCCCACCTCTGTCACGCCCTGGTTGTGCAGCAGCATGTCTGACAGATGAGTGAGCTGCTTTGTGCTCTGTGATGCCTCTGTGTGCTTCAGTTGTTAGACAGCTATGAGACTAAGAGACATTAGTTTTAGTGTTTAGAGTTTAAGGGTTGAATTTCTGACGTGTTGATATATGGAGTGTTTTTTTTTGCTCTGTATCAAGAGTTTGTATCAACATGTGAGACCCTTAAACACTGCCTCATCCTTATTGATTGACCTGAGTCATGCAGTATTGATTTTGGTGTCATTAAGGAGAGTTCTCCGAGGGTTTACATCTTCTTATCATGGATATCAGGTTTCTCCTGATGGCAGATGCACACAGAAAGCTTTCTATTTGAATCCAACAAATATTTGCCCAGTTTCCATGGAAATGAACACTAAACATGCACCTTTCTTGTCGTTTATGCTATCTATCACTCACACATGTGACAAATCATGCAACTTGAGTATAATTTGACATGCAATCAGTGGCATTGCAGAAAAATTCCTGTCAGCTTTTTAAGTTTACATAAGTGGCTTTTTCCAAACTGGCAGCCTCCTTAGAGGTAACATCAGTAAAGCAGCTGTGTGAACTGAATGTTTGAGCAGTGAAGTAATACGCCCACACTCCGTTGTCACTTCACACGTTTGTACTTCCTGTTTTTTTCCTCTTTTTTTTTACCCTGCCTTTACCTCACGCTCTGCACTAAACAGGATGCTGATATAAACATGCTAGATTTAGGCAGTTTTATTTTAAAATTCAGGTTCCTGCTTGATCTGGAAAAAATATGGAGAGAATAGAGTATGAAAAACTATTTTTATTCCCAGACTTTTCTTCTCTTATTTAATTATTTAATCCATATATTAATCCACTCATCTTACCACCCATCTATATGTATATCACTCTTGTTTCTTTTATTGCACACATCCATTTTCCCAACTGTTTATCTATATACAGTACAGACCAAATGTTTGGACACACTTTCTCATTGAATTCAATGAGAAGGTGTGTCCAAACTTAAATTTCTATTTTCAGAGTTTAGAACAAGATGAATCATCTAACTTTTAAAAATAGAAAAACTTTGGTGTAGAATGAGGCCGCCTGGGTGAGCCCATGATGTGAAAAATCAACATATGTAGCCCACTTAGAAAAAAAACAAAAACAAACCTATTTTATATATATATATATATATATATATATATATATATATATATATATATATACAGTACAGACCAAAAGTTTGGACACACCTTTTAATTCAATGAGTTTCCTTTATTTTCATGACTATTGACATTGTAGATTCACACTGAAGGCATCAAAACCATGAATAACACATGTGGAAATATGCACTAAACAAAAAAGTGTAAAACAACTGAAAATACCCCTTATATTCTAGTTTCTTCAAAGTAGCAACCTTTGCTGTGATTACTGCTTTGCACACACTCTGCATTTTCTTGATGAGCTTCAAGAGGTAGTCACCTGAAATGGTTTTCACTTCATAGTTGTGCCCTGTCAGGCTAATAAGTGGGATTTCTTGCCTTATAAATAGTCATGAAAATAAAGAAAACCCATTGAATTAGAAGGTGTGTCCAAACTTTTGGTCTGTACTGTATATACAGTACATATATATATATATATATATATATATATATATATATATATATATATATATATATATATATATTTGGTTTTGTAAGGTCTGATGTCCCTTTGGCCCCTGGTTTAGTCAGACGATAAGTTTATCCATCCATTTGCTCATCTGCAATCTGTCCATTCATTCATCTATTCCATCCATCCTCTTTCCATTCATTTGTCCACTCTTCTTTCCATTTGTTTGTCCATCTGCCCTTTTTTCTCTCGTCTGAAAATCCAGATATGAAACCTTCGTAAACAAGACACCAACAGGAGAATAAAAAAATTCCATAAAATTGTTACTACTTTTATTATTCCTTAAAATACAACTACAATTTCTGGAAATCTGTGTGTGCAAATTATGAAACGTTGATATGAACCCTTTTAATCACTCAGTTAGAATTTTGATTTACATCTGAGATTAAATAATGAAGACCGAAGCTGCTATATGAAGAAATATGTTTTCCCAATTTCTGTTCCTCAAGAAAAAAAAAGAGAACTTATCTTTTTACTCCCAACAGGACTCTGCTTTGTTTGGACTTCAACAATGGCAAGTCTCATTGTTGAATCTGTGGCTGTTGGAAGGACTATATTTCCATCCACTTTGAGAGAGATGGAACAACATTTAGCTTTTTTTAATATGACGCTCTGTTCAGACTGTTAATCATGAAGCAAGCTGCATGGTTTGAATTGTTCTGCCTGATGGATTGTAATGATGCTTGTCGTATGGATTTTAACAAATGTTTATTTTGCTAAAAACAAAATAGCAGTTTAACCAATAAAGTACTTACACTGATCAATTAACAGGCTCAAAATAAAAAGCCTGTGATTGAAAAAGAGATTTCTTAATGATCAATTAGCATATTATGATTCAAGGACAGAAAAATAAAAATACTAGGTTTGTTCTGGAAATGAAGATAAATTCTATTCTTTCCCATTTAAAGGACACTGAGGCCATGAAGAGGGCTCTGGGACTGATTGATTCAAAGATGGCTCAGGCTAAAAGCTGGTTGAGGGATCCAAACGCTCCACCAGGTAGACAGAAAACGCATCCTGCTCATGTGACTCGTCTAGGAAGATTATTGGTGGATCTTACTCTGATTTGTTGGACCTACAGGGGACGCTGGCGAGCAGGCCGTCCGTCAGATCCTGGATGAAGCCGGGAAAGTCGGTGAGCTCTGTGCTGGGAAGGAGCGCAGGGACATCCTGGGAACGGCCAAGACTCTGGGTCAGATGACTGACCAGGTGTCTGAGATGAGGGCAAGGTAGACACAGGAATAGTCCATACTTTCACTGAAATACAAAGTTGTGCACAATTAATAATTGGAATAGTGAAAAAAAACTAAATATTTTGCAGATTTTTAATCTGTAAAAAAATTATTGACAGGCATATATCTTCCTGTGCTGATCTTTCTTATAAAATCCCATTAAAATACTGAATAATAGTGGGTTATGCTCAGAATTGGGTAGTAACTAGTTACAAAGAAGAACTTTTTGGAGTATTTTTACTACGCTGTACTTTTTACTTTTACTTGAGTCACTTTACTATGAAGTATCGCTACTCTTAGTTGAGTAAAATATCTGAATACTCAATCGACTGTGAGTAACTTCACTGAATGAAAAATAGGCTTGTTTTAATTAGAAGTTCACCAGATACAGACACCTAGAGTTTTTGCTAATGTTTTATAATTATTTATATACATTATTGTCATAAAGTAAAAATATGTTGTAGTAGGGGTACAGTTAAGTACAATTTTTGTGCTTTTGCAAGGATCTGCATTCTATTCTAAAACCAGACTATGAGGCTTAAACACTGGTCGGTCACTGGTTAAACAGACAACATTGGTAGTGTAAAAGCTCAATGATATTTCACTTTTTACCCCCACCAGAGGTCAAGGAGCATCCCCGGCTGCCATGCAGAAGGCACAGCAGGTTTCCCAGGGGCTCGACGTTCTGGCCGGCAAGGCTGGCAATGCTGCTCGCAAACTCGAGGCCATGACCAACTCCAAGCAGGCCATCGCCAAAAGGATCGACGCTGCACAAGTGAGTCAGCAGATCTGAGTCCACAAAACAGAGATTCAGACAATCTCTACACTGTGTTCGAATGGTTTGGTGTCTTTGCACAGAGCTGGCTTGCAGACCCCCATGGCAGCCCAGAGGGAGAGGAGAATATCAAGGCCCTCCTCAATGAGGCCAGAAAGATTGCAGACATGTGTGAGGATCCCAAAGAAAGAGAAGAGATTTTGCGCTCTGCTGGAGAGCTGGCCGCCATGACTGCCAAGCTGTCTGAACTCAGAAGACAGTGAGTTACTCTGGGCTTATATCTGTCTCAGTAAATCCAGTTGGTCTATTTTCATACACAGTTACAGCTCCTCACATACTTTCTTCCAGAGGTTAAATCATTCCTGCATTTGTAGACAGGCTTCCTACACTGTCTGTAAAAGTTAGGAACTTGATATCAGTGTTTCCAGCTCTGGTTAAGCACAGAAAGTAAAATGGGATTATAAGGTACAGAACTAATTTTCTGCGTCATTACTTAAATATTTACTGTCCCCTCTTTTGTCATCTTTTCCTTCCTTGTATTTTTCCTTCCTTTTTTTCTTCTTTTGTCTTGTGTTCTTCCTTATTCTTTCAGTTATCTCTTTTATCTGTCTTATTTGTGTGCAGGACTTTGGGAAAATTAGATGTTTTTAAATAAAGTGGACTTCATTGCTCACTTTTTTCTCTAATTCCTTATTTGTACTTTTTATCCTAGTGTCCTTCAATTTTCACTTTCTTCTTTTTCTTTACTTCCTTCATCTCTTGTGTCCTTCCTCTCTCATTTTGTTTGGTCATTTTTCTGCTATCATTCCTCTTTTTCTTTACTATCCTTCTATCCTTCATTCTGTCCTTCGATTGCCTTCTTTTCTAGTGTTTTTTTCCTTTTTTTCCTTATTTTTTCTGTCCATGCTTGTCTTTCTTGTCCGTTTTCATTCCTTTCTGGTCTTTCCTTTCTTCATTTCTTGTTGGTTGTTGGTTTCTGTTTGCACGCTTCATATAGACTTGGACTTATTGTGTTCTCGTTGCGAAAAGACACAACAGTGAAATTTTTATAACAGTCTACCATAGCAATGTCTGCCATAAGTTGATAAGGAATCTTTACATTTATATTGGAAAATGTTGCCTATTACATAGATTTTGTTTCAGCCATATCTTTATAATAAATGTGTCTCTTAATAGGGGTAAAGGTGACACTCCTGAGGCCCGAGCTTTGGCCAAGCAGATAGCAACAGCCCTGCAGAACCTGCAGTCGAAGACCAACAAGGCTGTGGCCAACAGCCGGCCTGCGAAGGCCGCCGTCCACCTGGAGGGGAAGACGGAGCAGGCGCAGCGCTGGATTGACAACCCCACCGTGGACGACAGCGGTGTGGGTGAGTCTGGCATCCATCCTCCTAAACTTCTTTGTCTCTTTCACACTCAAGCACATTCCTTCCACTCCTCTGGTGACCTCATGCAGAACATGTTCTCCCATCCCTGCTGTGTTGTCCTTTGGTTTCTGGCAGGACTCCACAAAAATGTGGACAACATTTTTATGTGTTTACAAAAGCAGCTGGAGGTGGAAAAAAAACATGATATAGTGGAAGTTACTTCAGGAATAAGTGTACCAAAATTATCAATATTTTTTGCCCAGTCATTGTATTTCTGCCTTTACATTTATTCAAATTTGACTTTCATTTAATAATTGTGAATTTGGCAATTAATAAAGCTAAACTAAATCAAATAAATGTTATTGAGTGTGTACTTGGCACACACACAATCATTTGATCATAGAGAGTTACAATAAAAGGGATTTGATCATTTGATGACTTTTGCTCTGTTTGCTTTTAGGTTTTTGAATACATTGAAACATTTTCATAGCTCTACCTAATTTGTATCTTATTTTCATGCTTCTTTCTGACAGCGGAGAAAATGTAACTTGTCACTCTTGTTGCTCCACATTTCCTATTTGCTTTGTACTTTAAGTTGGACTATTTGTAAAACAAATTGGTTTTTTGAGCTTTATCTTTTCTCTCATAGTTCAAATAAAGAGCACATATTTCATCTTTTGCCTCAAGATGTTTACAAGTGGCAAATAATGTTGAAATATTAGTGATTCGGGTGCATAAATATCCACACCTCTTATTATGTTTTATATATATATATACATATAATTTAAAAAAAAACTTGATCATGTTACAATAAACGGTAGTTTGAATGGGATTTTATGTAATAGATCAACACAAAGTTGAAGAAAAACCATGCATGTTTTTTACAGCTAAAAACAGTTTTCAGTGTTCATTTGTTTCCATCCCCCCTTCTTCAAAACTTTCTAAAATAACCTTTAGTTGAAATTACTGCTGCAGGTGCTTTTTGAGTATGCCACCTGCTTTGCAGAGATATATTTGTCCCTCTTATTATCAAAATAGGTTAGTCAGATTGGATGGCAATCATCTGCAAGTCTTGCCTCAGATTCTCAATTAGCTTTAGGTCTGGGCTTTGATTGTGCCATCTTGGTGGTTTGATGTAAACCACTCATTGTTGCTCCAGCTGTATGTTTACAGTCATGGTCCTGCTGAAAGATGAACCTCCATCGCAGTCTTACGGAGCTTCTGTCATGTGTTCTACCAGAATCGTGTATTTTGATTAAGGCTGCACAATATTATTTTTTTTAACATAGAATAGTATTGGTAAATATTGTTACATTTAGCGTTTAGAGCTCAGTATGTATACTCAGAATAAATTATACTAGGCTGGACACTATTTACCAAGTAGGTGACAACTGAAGAAAGTTGGTTGCATTGCATTTTATTTCTGGGGATAAGAGTAAATTGATACAAATGGGAAGTTTTTCAGATTATTTGTAAACAAAAATCATGTATCCTTTTAACTATTTTGTAATCTGTTACTTAAATAATAACAATAATAGTGTAATAGTAATTTAATTTTGTGCAAAATGTAAAAAAGTCTGCAATGCTTTTGGCATTGTTTTTACATTTTCTAGAATTTTATGTGGAACTGAAGTCAAAACAATAGATTTGTATTGTAGTTATGAATTAGCCTGCAGGAAGTAAACTGGTCTAGCTACAAAGGAAATAAGTGTTATGATGCAGCACAAATCAAGAACAGAAATTTGCTGTTTTGGTGGCACAGAAAAAAAACAAGGAACTTCTGTTTGCTTTTTTATCAGTTCTGTTTCAAAGATAATCATCTGCATTCAAGCCTGTAAAATGTTTCCTATGTGATCTGTGCTTTCAGGCCAGGCAGCCATCCGTGGGCTGGTGGCCGAGGGCCGCCGGCTGGCCAACGCTCTGCAGGGCCCGTACAGGCAGGAGCTGATGGGGAAGTGCGAGCAGGTGGAGCAGCTCATGGCGCAGCTGGCTGACTTGGCCGCCCGTGGCGAAGGGGACTCCCCGCAGGCACGCGCCGTGGCTCAGCAGCTCCAGGAAGCCTTGAAAGTAAGACTGCTACTCACACGCCACCAGCAGCTCTCAATGCTTCAGAGGGAGAGCTTAGGATATACATGATTAAATGGCTCCCTCTGCTGGTTGTTTGTGGCAGAAGAAATAAAAGTGGTTATTTTGGATTTCTGGGAAATTTCAGGCTTGTAATGTATTGTTGTGTTTCTAGAAAATGTAATGGTGTAATTTCAGTGGCATAGATGGTAAAATATATCTTGATATTTTTTGGTTTATAAAGTAAAATCTAGTGCTTTCTCATACTTGCTCTGGAAATGTACATGTTTCATGTCATTTTTCAGTTCTGCTTGTTACTTAAGATAACAAGAAGAACAAGTCAACCAAACTAATGCTAAAATTCTAATTTTTAAGAAATATTTCCAAATATTTCTTCATAATATCTGAATAAAATGTCTAAGGATGTTCATTTGTCTCACTGCAGTGCTCCTTTACAACCAATTTTTGCAAACTGGGTTATATTTAAATATTTTTTATATTCATAAAAACTAAGAAATGACATGTTTTAAAATCAACAAATATTTCATGAGGTCGCTAGTTTGCAGTAATATGTGTTCATCCTTCTCTCAGGACCTGAAAGGAAAGATGCAGGAGGCAATGACTCAGGAAGTGTCTGACATCTTCAGTGACACCACCACCCCCATCAAGTTGCTGGCAGTGGCTGCTACAGCGCCCCTCGACGCTCCCAACAGAGATGAGGTCACTGGGATATTAATCTGCAGAGTGCTGTATTCTTTCTGTCAGTACTTTTGAGTCCCAACTTTACTTTGAATGTGTAGGTCTTTGAGGACAGAGCCGCCAACTTCGAGAACCACGCCAATAGGCTCGGCGCCACGGCCGAGAAGGCGGCCGCAGTCGGCACTGCGAACAAGAGTACAGTGGAGGGAATCCAGGCTGCCGTCAAGTCAACCAGAGATCTAACACCACAAGTAGGTCAAGGTTGAGTGGTTTTCTGTTCCGGTTTGACCACCACCCTGAAACAAAAGCCACAGAAACGGTTCAAGAGTTTCTCACTTCTGTTAGTTATAACTAGTTCATTGTTTTTTTTAGGTGGTGTCTGCTGCTCGCATTCTGCTGAGAAACCCTGGCAACCAAGCAGCATATGAACATTTTGAGACCATGAAGAATCAGTGGATTGACAATGTGGAAAAGATGACTGGTAAGCTGCAAAAGTATTCACACCCCTGGACTTTTCCCACATTTTGTCACATTACAACTAGAAGCTTTCCTGAGTTTTATTGGAACTCTCTGTGATAGAGAAACACATTACAGAGGAAAAGAGGGAAAGCAATACATGACTATGTAAATACAAAGCTGAAAGGTGTGGTGTATTCAGCTGCTCCGAGTTCTTTGTTGGACCTCATTTCACTGCAATTTAAGCTGCACATCGAGTGAAATTGAATCTTTGGTGTAAAACACTCCACTGTTGCGCCAACTGTATTTTTAATGGTGTTTTCTTTCAATAGTGGCATTTTTCTTGCCACGCTTTCAGAAATTCCAGATTATTAGATTGTCTGACTAACTTTTGTCTTAATAGATTCTCCCACCTGAGTTGTGGAGTTCTGCAAGTCCTCCAGAGTTACAATAGGCCTCCTAATCATTAAGGTTCTCAAACAAACCTTTGGAGCTTTCACAGAACACTTTTACTTTTTACTATTGGTGAATTTGGTGACTTCTGGGAAACTTTTACACCGGATTTTATTTAGGGGAGTCAACGTAACAAAGGTCTTTATAAAACTGTATCCCTATTTGTATTTCTATTTGAAAACTGTGTAGCATTTTCCTTCCACTTCACAATCGTGTGCTGCCCTGCGGTGATTTATCACACAAAATCTCCAAGAGGTGTAATTTGTGGTTGCTAGGAAATGTGCAAAAGTTTTAGTGGTATTTATAGTTTTCCACTAAACAAACCTTCAAGTTACTGATCGGTCTTCTGTGCTTTACCAGTTTTGGTCGATGAGGCCATTGATACCAAATCTCTGCTGGACGCCTCTGAGGAGGCCATAAAGAAGGACTTGGATAAATGCCGCGTTGCCATGAACAATCACCAGCCTCAGATGCTGGTGGCCGGCGCCACCAGCATTGCCCGAAGAGCCAACCGCATCCTTCTGGTGGCAAAACGAGAGGTGGAGAACTCCGAAGATCCCAAATTCAGAGAAATAGTGAAAGCTGCATCAGATGAACTGAGCCGGACGATTTCTCCCATGGTGATGAATGCAAAGGCTGTGGCTGGAAATATCCAGGATCCAAGTAAGTAACGGTTGCTAATGAGAAGGATTTCTTTTTGGGTTCTGTTTGAAACCCTGAGAAGAGTAAAAATATGGTTTTTTATTTTTTTTTATTTTGCAGATCTTCAGAAGGGATTTTTGGATTCGGGTTATAAGATTCTTGGAGCTGTAGCAAAAGTTAGGGAGGCCTTCCAGCCTCAAGAGCCAGACTTCCCACCACCACCTCCGGAGCTGGATCAGCTCAGCGTAAGAACATAAACGACCACGACTTAGAAATAACACAAGTCAACCAAAGTGTCCAAACGCTTGTGTGCTTTACCTGTCAAATTACTTTACCTGTACAGCTTAATGATGAAGCAGCACCTCCCAAGCCTCCTCTTCCAGAGGGAGAAGTTCCTCCACCCAGACCTCCTCCTCCTGAGGAGAAAGACGAGGAGTTCCCAGAGCACAAAGCTGGAGAGAAAGTCAATGAGCCCATGATGGTGGCTGCTAGGCAGCTTCACGACGAAGCCCGCAAATGGTCCAGCAAAGTAAGGGCTCACTAAAACAAAGTTTACAGCACAGGTCAATGTGCAACTGGGCCATTATCAACATTTTTTATGTATGTGCAATTGAAAGTTGCACCAAATTGGACTTGTTAGTACCTGGAGGAAACAACATGCATTAGCTCAGTCTCTTGTCCAAGAATGCAAACAAGAGTTAGTTTTTTTTTAACTGTTATAATGGCTTCTACCTTATGAGTGTTAATGCATTGAAAACATAACACTAGAAGGTGAAATGCAAGTCATCTGTAGCCTGTTAATCTGCCAACTGCCTTTTGCACAGCAGGAAATCTCATTGTCATTGCTACACCTTCATTGAACTGGGTCAAGGGAATCTCTTTCTAAAGCATTAGGTCCAGAGGGGGAGATTCAAGAAACTCTGAAAAACCTAATAAGGTATTAACCTAAGATTGTTCCATTGTGGTTACAGTTTAGAAAGTAAGTAAAGCCTCTCCAAATTGCATAGACATCTGTAACTGTTGTGGATCTCTAAATGAAGTTCATAAAGAAGGACATTGTGTTCATCATGTCAGTTTTCTGGGGTAGACAGAACAAATACGCTTTCAAGCACTTGCTGATTCTGTTGATCCTCACAGGGAAACGACATCATCGGCGCTGCCAAGCGAATGGCCCTGCTCATGGCAGAGATGTCCCGTTTGGTGCGTGGAGGCAGCGGAAACAAACGCGCCCTGATCCAGTGCGCCAAGGACATCGCCAAAGCCTCTGACGAAGTCACACGGCTGGCGAAGGAAGTGGCCAAGCAATGTACCGACAAACGAATCAGGACCAACCTGCTCCAGGTCCGTAAAAGAAACCATTAAGTTACAAACTGATAATGTCTTAATTTTAAAAAAGTTATGTACTGTATTTTGACACTTTGACCTCATTTCAGGTGTGTGAGCGCATTCCCACCATCAGCACTCAGCTCAAAATCTTGTCCACTGTCAAGGCCACCATGTTGGGCCGTACCAACATCAGTGAAGAGGAGTCTGAGCAGGTGAGAATATTTATTGACTTCCTGATATTATCTTAATATGAATATGGTCCCCATGCAGTCTAGAAAAGTATAGAGTTTGTTTCTCATGTCTAGATCCATATGGAAAGCAAAAATGTTCATTTATCCTTCTTTGTCCATCTCATTATCTGGTTAACCATCCAACCATCTAGTTATCAGTCTATTTGTTAATCCATCGATTCAACCACCCGTTTATTTATCCTACTGAATTATCTCTTTATCCATTTGCCTGTGCATCTTTCCCTTTTGTATCCCTGTGTCCCTCCTGTCATCCATCTTTTTTTCTTAAATTGTCAATTTTTTCATTTTTTTTTCTGTTCTGTCAATTTATTTGTCAATGCATCTTTTAATCCATCAGTTTATCCATCCATGTGGCCCATTTGTTTATTAATCAGTATCTGTCAGTTCATTCATTCATTCATTAGATAGAGGTCCACTCCTCTATCTGTATGTCCATCCATTTATCAATCCAAATCTCCCTCCATTATCTCTCCGTTCATCCATCTCTCCATCCATTTTTCCATTTTCCTTAAATCTATCACCCCTGTCCATTTTATCTTTTGTGCATTCATTCATTTTTCATCCTCCTGTCCATTTGTTCATCTTTATAATCTGTGGTGGTTACAGATTTAACATGCAAAACCTCTGTTTGAAAATCTGAAGTATGAAGTATGTCCATAGTGATAATTAAAACTGACCATTAGGTTGTGATGTCTGGAAATTTGGGCATGGAATCAACTGGAAAAATATTTGTGAATCTTTTGCAAAGTCATCACTTAAAACCTCCCTCATCATTGAATCTCTTTTTATTCTTTGTGCTTCAGGCGACTGAAATGTTGGTCCACAACGCTCAGAACCTGATGCAGTCTGTGAAGGAGACTGTCAGAGAAGCGGAGGCGGCCTCCATTAAGATCCGGACAGATGCAGGTTTCACCCTCCACTGGGTCAGAAAGACCCCCTGGTATCAGTAAGAGACGAGCTATCAGTCCTCTGCTTGGTGCTGGTTCTGCCCAGCTGTTCATGGGGACGATGAATGGACAGACATATGCTTCATCAAAGCAACGATTACACTGCCCCACGTCTATATATGGGCAAAGTTTCTCCCTCATATGTCCTGTCTGTAGCGATTGCTGTTCTGATATAATATAAAAGGTGGGACTGTTAATTTGAAATATATTTTAGGGGTTATGATAAAGAATTCTTGAAATATGCATATTTATATATTGATCAGAGGTTAGATTTCATATCATGTGAGAGTAATTATGTGTGGACTTTTCTAGATCTAGACCACATTAAGTTAAATTGAATTAAAGAACATTTTTATATCTTTATACTGAATATTTTATTATCACAATTACTTCTGCTTTGCTTGGATAAGCACATAAACTTAAGGAGTTGTTATAAGTACAGCAGAGTAAGTAAGTACAGCATTGCTTCCGTTTGATGTTCTGTACTACATGAAGCGAAAGAGAAATGCTGATATTTGTTTCATTTTGTGTTGTAGCAGTCTAGAGTTCTGCCAAAGATATTTCATCCACACTCTGTTTAATCCATAACGCATATTTGAGTTGAAATTTAGGGAACAAGTTTCTGATTTGACTCATTCAAGTCATTCTAGATTGCATTAAGATAACATCTATTAAACAGCCTTGTGCTACTTTATGTAGCCTAAAAGCCATTTGTTTACTATTGCTAGCATGCTATGAGAGTTTGAATAAAACCTCCTGCTTTTGTTTTTGGCACACATGTTCACTTTTTTTTGTGTGTGCACAAGTCTTGAAAAAAAAAGACTTTATATAGCAAAGAATGAGCAACACTTTATCATAAAGCACAATAACTGCAGCTGTTAATCTAAGTTGTCTTGATACACTAAATAGAACTGATCACCTTTTGTGGTAATTCTGTATTAGATACTTTTAAAATGCCAGAAGCTTTTTTTTCTTGTTTTTTGTGGAAGTTTACTTTAGGCGTCAAACAAACTGATGTGCCTTGAATTGCGATTGATATTTTCATTTTCAGATGTTTTGTATTGTTTGTACAAGCTGTCAGTGTTAATTTGTTCAGAACACTTATTGTACAGGATTCTTCTTTAAAGCCTTTTGTCAAATACTCACAAAATACTCTATGCAAACCACGTTTCCCCTCAACAAAAAAATTATGCAACTTGGTTGGGATATAATGGGTCTGAAAGATAATTTTGCTTTAGCATTGTTCACAATTTTGTAATAAAGCATTTTATAACACTCAGTTTGTTTGTTGCTGTTGTTTTTTTTTTTGCATCAGTAGAAAAGAATGAAGTCTTTTTACTCTGATGCTATCAAGTCAGTCAACCAAAGCAGCTCAACACAGGAGTGCAAACAGTTTCTTCCTGATTTACAACCCACCTCTGCGGTACCGTTTGTTCCCTGGGAGACATAATTATTGCATGGCTGAGTTTTAAGACTGAGACAGTGGGCTCAGAAAACACGATAATTCAATAAGAATAGAGGTAGTGAAGGCTTTAAAGAAGACTTACCCAAACATTAAGATGAGTAGATAAAGGCTACCCATGTTCTAAGCATCAGAGAATCAAAGATGCATTTATGAAAGGTTTCTGAAACTTTTAGTTCCAATATAGACGGAACAACCAAAGAACATCCTCTAAAAGTTTCCATATGGTTAACCACAACTTTCACAATGTAACCTTCAGGAAACCATTCCTAAAGGTTGTCGGTTAGTTTTAACATTCATAGTGTAACCTTTGGTGAACTTTCAATAAACCTCTAAATATTCTTTTATAATGTTCTACTTTCTCAAAGCAGCAGTGGCGCCGATTGGACAGCAGCCTCGTTTCCGTCAAGCTGCCCTAGAGGCTGCAATGTTGCTTACCTCCAATTGTGTGTTTAAGTGAGTGAACGACTGTTGTATACAGAGCTTTCTAGTTTCTAGACTTGAGAAAAGTGCTATACTAGTGTAGGTAATTTACTATTTAATAGTGGTAACTGCAGGGGGTCATTAAGGAATGTTATTCTTAGTTCCTAAGGTTAGCCAGCAGTGCCACTACTCCCTTTATATAAACATTGATGGTGCAACCTTCTAAGGTCTAACAGGAATTATTCTCAGACTGTTTTCAGTATTGACTGTGTGATCTCCAGGAAATGTTCTGTCATGGTTTTCTAAAGGAAACTAAAGGTTTCACCACATAACCATCAAAAGAAATCTTTCTCTAGCTTTACGTTGCAACCTTCAGGGGATATTTTGCAAAGGATGTTGGGTATAACGTTGACAGTGTGACTGTAGCTCTACAGGGGAAAGTAAAAACTTTAATAGTTTGAATATTCTTGAAACATTCCCTGAAGGTTTGCAGCAACTTCAATAGTGATTATGTGCAGTTTTTTTTTTTTTGCTTGTGAATCCATACTCTCAGCATCGTTAAATGTTAAAACGTTTCATCATCAGCTTGGAAAGGGCAACCTTTGAAGGGGAACTTGATGTAATTCAATAACTTTGACTCTCCGTAAAGTGAGTAAGCACAATGATTCCTAACAACAAATAAACTCTTATTTTCCCCCTGTTTATTTTTCACGCGGTCGAACAATTTGTTCTGTATGGTTTGATGGGGAGGAAGCGGTAGCTTCCTGCTACTCTTCCCTGCCAGAGAGGAAAAGAAAGAGGCTGTAGAGATTCTTCATCAACAACGGACGCGTTGGACACGTGAAGAGAGATGTCTAAGGAAGAAACAGCCGCGTCGACTTGGAAGATGAAGACGGCGTTGAGGTAAAAATAATAAAAAAAAAACCAAACAAAAACGGGGTTGTTTTAATGAAGCGAAGTGATGCGCCGAGCTCCGCGCTGCTAGCCGCTGCTGCTAGCCGTTAATTGCAGCTAGCGTCTGCGGTGTTGTGTTAACTGACAGCTGGAGCTGCGGGGAGAAGGCGCTTCAACCTTAATACATTTTCCTCCTCTGTACCCCGCTCTCATTTAGACTCTTTCTATACACCGCCTATTGGGTCATGACGAAACAAATCACAGCTAGCAGACTGCCGTGATTTCATGGTTGCCCAACATGACTGGAACACGGAAAAAAAAAAAAAAAAATGTCGCTGCATACATCCAACCAACCAACCAACCAACCAACCAACCTCTAACTGTCCTTTAAAGAAGAGTTTTTAATGAGAACGAATCAGGAAGAACGAAGTATGTTATTTTGACAAAGATAAATTGTTGACAGTGTTAAACAAGCCAGAAATAAACTTATTGGTTGAGTAAGAAGTTAAGGCAGTGTTTGAATCACGTTTTGTTTATGAAAAAAATAACCAGTAGCGTTTATATTTAACGGCAAAACAATAACATTCGGAATGACTTTAACTGTTAGCATTAAATAAATAATACATGAATATAAACAAACGATGAGGTTGTTGATTTGTTTACAAATGAAACAAATCAATGAAGTGAACCGTGCGGCGTTCAATTGACCTGGGAAAGCTAGTTATCAGCCGCAAACTATTCTCTAAGGTTTTCATTAAACACTGGTGAGTGTAAGTCATTAAGTATTTCAAAATAGTGTAAAGAACCATTGTTTTAGAAAATGTATTATTATTATTATTATTATTATTATTATTATTATTATTATTATTATTATTATTATTATTATTATTATCAGGTGTTGTGTTTTGTAATAACCTTTTAATGGGAGCTAACAAGTTTTAGGTGGAGATGCACAGATCAGGCTTTTCCTGGCTGATAACTGTTTCTGATATTTTTACGGTCTAATCTGCAGATACGGATTTTGACCAATAACGCATGCACAAGAAAATAAATGTTTCTTCTTTGATGAAGGTGTGGGCTATAAATACAACAGAAAATGAAAGTCCCCGTTTATGCATCACGTGTATGCCCCAAGCCATCTGATTCTGATTAAGCTTGTGCATTTATGAACCAAAAGTGGTGAAACTATGAATTAACATCTCTAGATTTATATATTTTAAATGCATTATTAATTGACATATGATGAGCTAATGGCTCTGCATACACTATATCATACATCTTACAATAATATTGGCTAATATAACAGGGTTTACATTACATTACATTACACTACATTACAAGTTCTCGTTTTCTCCATTGACCTCAAATGCAGCACTGAAAGCCCTACAATATTTGCTCTATGTGTAGCCAATCACATGCCTAGAAGGTCACCAAAGACCAGCCCACTCTTTTCACCAACATTAGGGTTGGTCCAAAGTGGAGCTCTAGTTCCTGGACTCAGAAAGCACGTTGGTTTTGTCAGAGAGGGGGAAAGCTGTTGATCATTTAATATGCTGCAGGAATTTTCTGACATCATGCCAACACCAAGGTGAGATCCAAACCAAGAAATACTCTGCAAAGGGCAGTAGAGCTGTTAAGATTGATGTTTTGAGGAAATGCTTTTACTCTACCACCTGTGTTTTCCTTAGTTTAATTGAAAAATACTGTTTGGAGAGATATTGTATATGTTCACCAAGATAAACTGCTTCAGAAAGTCTAATTATTAACCCTTGTAAGTCCTAAACAGACATTTGCTGTTATTATGTTGCTTATTTAAAGTGAGTTGGTTAACCTGTTGTCCTGTCAAGAGCAGACTTTGCCCACTATATCTTATTGCTGTGAATTTGTAGATAAAATTGTTGTGCAAGCAAAAATTCATACTAAAATACATAACATACATGTGCATGTTTTGGTAGCTATAAATTCACACATGTTGCTGACATAATGATGGCAGAGGCAATCTCGGTAAAGCAGTAAAACAGGGATGCGCCCCTGATTGAAATTTCTGTTATTTAAGACAACAAATCCCAACCAGATGATTTCCTGTTTCACAGCGTAGCACAGATTGCTCGTTTCCTCCACTCTCTCCTAGCCACTAAGTGGGAGTCTGCAGAATACAATATGTTTTTGTTTCCTCCTTCACAGTGAAAACATGCTGTTTGGGATGGGAAATCCCTTGTTGGACATCTCAGCTGTGGTGGACAAAGATTTCCTTGACAAGTGAGTGTCAGTAGCTGTTTTGATTTTAATTATACATTACCTAAAACTCACTAACACAATAAGGTCATTGACCATCCCTTCTCCCTTTTTCTTTGTGAAAGGTTTGGACTGAAACCAAACGACCAGATCTTGGCTGAAGACAAACACAAAGCCTTGTGAGTCACACACACTGGGAGAACCACATGGCCTTCTGTAGCATAATGTATCTTGCTAAAATTATGGCAAACCAAATAAGGGTTACACTCGTCATTCATACCCCACTAACAACATCTTCTCACTGTTTGCTGTGCTCAAAATAGCCTGGTTATAAATTCACCATGGTACAACTGAGCTTTAAGGCTTGGCACTACCTAATATTTTGAAGTCTGACACTACAACCACCTCAGTATAAATCGTAGGATTATACATAGTTTGGATTTTAACGTGCGTGTTTTGTTTCATGCTTAATTCATGGAAACCGTTTCCCAAAGCATGTCTGTTCCTCTTCCAGACCCGCATTTTCAACATTCCAGGCAGATGTAGAGTAACTTCATAAGCTTTCTCAAAACTATACCCGCATTTTCCTGAGTGCAGATCGTCACACCTTTTAAAATGGAGGGTAAACAAGAGCTGCATGAACAAACTCAGACATCTGATTTTCAGCTGACCTTATGTCAACCTTTGTCTTCTGTTTGAAGGAGTACAGATGATTTCTTTTTCTTTAAAAGATACATTTTCCTTCAAAATCCTCAAAACAAAGACTACCATCTGTAAGTAGGAAGATGGTCCATCTTTGAAGTTTTGTAGAAATTACACCATTGTCATAACATTGATAACTGGATTTCTGTAACGCCGTTTAAAGTTTTCAAAAGGCCTAGTTTAACTAATCTTAACTTTGGGTTTTAAATGCACCTAATGTTTGCATATGGGGGTTTATATTACGTGCCAACTCAGTCTTTACTTCTTCCATAAACATTAAAGGAAAAACTGTGTTCTTACTCTGTGATAAAACTGCAAACCCCACAATGCATTGGCTTAACAAGCCTGCTTACGGAAATTTAATCTGCAAACCTGCAAAAAAGAGTTCTGCACCTCAAGTTGGTTAAGTTATGCTTAAGCAAATAGAACTGAGAGGTTTACATAGAAGAGTGTTCAATAATATAGATGGGGTTGAAAATATTGATTTCAAATAATTGGCTGAAAGCTTATGTCAGTAATTATTATGGAGCTTACTTTATACTGTAAAAGTACATTTAAACTAGGTAACCATGACATGAACGTATGGGGAGTAAGAATGTGTGTCCTTATGAATTTCCCTCTGGGATTTATAAGGTATATTAATTAATTAATTCATTCATTCATTCATATGAACAGTCCAGCTGAAATATATTAAATATTTAGTAGAAGAGCCCTTTAGGTAATGACAACTTCAAGACATCTCGTCTGTGGAGAAATTAGGAACAATGAATCCTCAGGTGTGATTTTTTTTTCTTTCTGAAGTCTCATGGGTTCTGGTAGCTTTAGCCGAACTCTCAGTTTTATTTGCTTAATTCATGAAACTAGCTGATATTTTCCTTGTCTGCATGTTTGCTATCATCATCTCAGTGGAACACCCACCCGCATTACATTTTCATATTCTTATCAACAACGTGCCGATACTTTAATTCATTGATCCTTCTTTCAATTATAGTCTGCCAGAACTGAATACTGAACAGCATCCCCACATCATGATACTCCCACCTTCACAGCCATATGCTGTTGGTGTAGTGTTTATTTTTGCCAGTATGCAGTTCCACTCATCCTCCAAACATGTTGTGTGTGATGTTTAATTTTTGTCTCATCTCATACTGTATGTTTGTATTGTAACAGTTTACATTGCCATGTTCAAAGTTCTGCAACAAACTTTAAACAAGCTACAACCTGACTTAAGGTTGAGTTTTGTCCACTGCCCTGGCAAAGGGGTCAGTGTGCTTGAATGCATTGTTGTTTTCATGGAAAAAGTGTAACTCCAGGTTTTTGTTTGTTTGTTTTGCTTCTGTAGAAAATATTGTATTGGGTTGTGGTTCCAGGGTTGTTAACTGGGATATTTAGTTAACAAATAACTATGTAACTATGGTTACACAGTTGGTACATATGTAACCATTTCCATCAGTATGTTTGCAACTAAAAGGTTGAAAAGGTCTTGAGAAATCTCTTAAGGTTTACCCATGACAACATTCTGCTTTATGCATTACCTTGGTAATGAGAAACCCTTTTATTGTGGTTCACCTTTTGCACAGAGAGGAAGCAGGATTACGTTCATACGACTGTTTCGTGGACTGCTTTTGCTCTTGGCAGCTTTGCTTCTTCGTGTGTTCAATATTTATATTCTGTGTCAATCTATTTTACTACCCTATTCAAATTACACATTATAAAGTGTTTTTATTTTATTTGTGTGTTAAGATTGCTTGAGTTGTTGTCTAGTGTAAACTACATCCCCAATTAGAAATGCATTTAAGGAGAAGAAGAAGTGAATGTGTTCTGTACTTACTTTCTGGTGGTATTTCTCAAATGTTTGATTTGTGTCTTGTTTACAAGCTTTATTTATCACATTTTACTCGGCTTGTAAAGTAAAACTGCCAGCAAAAACTGTCCCTCTGGCACACTTACTAGAGTGCAACAGATGAATCTTTTTCTTCCACTGAGCAAGTGTCAAATGTCCCTTGTGAGTACATTCCTGCCCCACAGCTGCACATTTGTATATCAGTTAAATGTGAGAACCCCAGTCTTAATGACAGCACATATCTGGCATTAGCAATAGCACACAAACCTCAGCGCCCTTCATAATAATAATTAAGGATATGTAAAAATCCTTTAAAAAATTGTCTTTTCTTTGATCTTTGAAAATAGAAAAGGATTCTAACAAAAAATAAATGTAACTGAAGTATTTCTTAATTTTTAGGTTGGTCACAGTGTCTTTTTTTTTTTTTTATTTGTGGATTGTAACATTCTGTTTCCCTGGGATATAAGTATAAATATTATGCTGTTTGGAGCCCTATTTGTCTTTATATGATAATAGGGAAATTCACCTAGTCCGAGCAACTATTGGAAAGCCAAAACAGCTGAAACATTGATACAAAAAAACTCCCAAAACTTTAAAGGTCTCTTTTTAGAGAGCTAAATTAAGGGGGTCACCATGTCAACTTTTAGACTGCTAAGTTACAACTGATTTGTACCAACTGGCATCAGGTTGTTTATACTAAGGACACTTGTCCATTTCGCCTCCTGAACTGCCACTTTTTCTTAGCTTGTCAAGTTTTATTCATATATTTTTGACCAAGTTTCTCACATTTGTGTAACAATGTTCAACTATAAAGATGAATCCAATAGCCTCAATTTTTGAGGTAATTGAAAACTTCGTCCTTCTTGTGGGAGTTTACCAGCAGCAATGGTATACTTTTGTCGGAACACATTTACAGCAGAGCTTTAAACTTGTCCTCCTATCCACAAGTGATGGTGAACCATTTCTCTTGGCAATTTTGCTACAAACACATTTGCTTTGGTCGTGTTTACCTACAATGCCCTGCAGTGTGCCCCATTTCCTATATTTGATTCACTTGAAGCGGACCGAGACCTATGTTTTTAGGCAGACAAGAGTCTACTTCCCTTATCCGCACCAGTAGATTGCACATTCATACCTTCCCAAAGAAACTAGATATTTCTGGCTCTATATTTAGGGTTGTTCTGCTGGAAAATGAACCTTCACCTCAGTCTCCCATCTTTTTTTTCTACTCTGTATTTACCTCCATCCATCTTTCATTCAATTTTGACTAGCTTCCTGGTGCCTGCTGGAAAAAGCAATCGCGCATCATCCCACTACCACCATGTTTCAAGGAGACGGTGTCTTCAGGGTGACCTGGAATGGTTTTGGTTGCATGGTGTGTTTCATTTAGCCCAAACATTTCAGTTTTGGATTTGACCAGAGCATCTTCTTCCATCTGTTTCCTTTTGCCCAGTGAACTGCTTTTTCTTTTCATAAAAACCGGAGTTGCAGAGGGCCAGACTAATTTCGTGGCCACACGGGAACGTTGTGTTCTAAAACAGGAAAGTTTTAACCGTTTTTGCCCCGCATCCCGACAGAGACAGTGGTTGTAATGTGACAAAATGTGAAAAAAGGGATCAAAAAGGCAAATAAATACTTTTGCGAGACCCTGTATACAGTCCATGGGCATATCAGTACATCAGAGCTACAAAAGGCTACCTTGTCAGGTCTTGTTGCTCCACAAAAGGACACACGTGACCTTGGGCAGCAGAGGCGGCACAAAGCAGCATCATCAGCAGTGTTGTTCTCCTTCAGCACAAAGGCTGCGGTGTTATCTTTAGCCCCACAGACACTGTTCTCTGTACATTCTGCACAAGGTCAGGGCAGGATTAACAAGCAGCTTTGGTGGTTAATTCCTGTCACAATACATTTCAGTGCATATCCTCACCAATTCAACACACAGGAGCGTGCACTCTCATCTCTATCAGGTTACCTCACTGGAAACATGCAGTGTTTATTCCGTTTTATTTAGATTCTTGGATAAAACCCAGAGCGTTCACTCTTTGTTCTGCTTGATAAATGAAACTACAGTAAGTGTTACATTATGTAATCTACAAAGTAGCTCATCTCAGAAAGATGAACTATAACCATTATCCTGACAAATAAGTTAATTACAAAAAAAAGCTCTCAATAGGCTTACAACTTCTCTCAACTAACACTATTGTTGCACAACTGAATCTAGTGTAACACGATTCACAAGCTTCCCCCTCTCCTCCGCCTCTCTTTCTTCCCATCACCCTGGTGGGAGAGATCATTGGATGCAGTGCACTGTGGCCGTTCCTGAATTCAATTATCTAGTCGCAGCAGAGCCCATATAATCCTGTTGTGGCTGAGAAATTGCCTGCTATACAGTAGAAAGCATCTATGTCCCTGTTAGTGCTGGCTGGGGAGTTGTTGCTTTATTTTTTTCTTCTTCTTTTTCTTGTGTTTGTGTTCAGAGTAATCCCCGGCAGCTGTGAAGGCTTTTGTGTTTTGATAGCTGATTAATCGTCTGCAAAAAGTGCTGCTTTTACTTTATCAGAGATCACACACATATATATTTATATATATAAGTTTTCTATTGATTAATGAAAATAAATAGCTTTATGCATCACTTGCATTGCAGCAACTTGTTTCTATTATGTTCTTGGTTTGGTTTTATCTCCATTATTAAAAGTTTAACTTGTAGCAACTAAAGCTGAGAAAGCGACCTGGATTGCCTTAACACCTCAGCAGGCTGATTTTCTCTATGCAACACTCCATTGATGCAGTAATTCATGCATGCACTGATCAAGTGTTGAGTTAATACTGTACACTGTGCAGCACGTTGAAATTTCTCTATTTAAAAGTATTATTATTATTATTATTTGGTTTCATGTAATATTCAAATGTTCAGAAAAACAGAATTTGGGTTTCTAATGAGCTTTTCAGAACCAAACACTTGAAATCATCTGTGTGTAATAAATGTATGTAAAAAACAAGTCTGCTGATGAACGTTTTAATTATATTCTATTTCATTTTGATGCAGAAGCAACTCTGTCTGCCTCTTATACCATACTGCTTACATTATTTACATTATCTTGTTTTAGTAGCTGCGTCGGCTGTTCTCTGTCGTTTCGTTTCTCTAGGCAGGATCTCCAGTGTGGTTTTTAAGCTGCCCTTTAAGGGCAGCTCCTTTTCAGCAGATGCTGATTTTTCAAAGTAGGTTTTGAGCTCGAGGTCGGAAACCAGCTCAACCAAAGTGCTGCGTGTGACTTCCTCCGCTTGTGAGAACCCTGCTTTTTCATACGGTGATATTGTCAGATGCGATACTGTAACCTGTTTTGGGTTGACATATTTCACGCGAACTAGTCACCATCCTTGACTTAATTGTTTATCAGCATGTTTCACTCTGTAGTTAATTATCTTGTTTTTATTGTGGCGCTAACTAATCAGAAAATTCGCAAGTATCTCATTCAGTTTTATTTTCCAAAGATTTTAAAGTGCTGACAGTTTTCATGAATTGTGGGTATAAATCTTGATCAAACAAAAAATAACTATTAGAGACTTTTGTGTGAAGGCTTCAGAGGTGGAGAAACTGGTCAGAGTTGATAGGAAGATGAATTGATTGCCCTTTTCTGACCCATAGTGGAAGAATTGTTGGAGGCTGCACATTACTTGAGATGCAGCCAGATCAGCAGTATTGACGAGGGTTTGAAAACCATGCATCATTTTCCTTCCAGTTCTCAAGTATACACTACTTTGTGTTGGTCTGTCATATTAAATCCCTTCTCAGCTTCAAGTTTTGTTTGATTACTCTTGCACAGTGCAAAGTATTGCATTAGTTAGCAGAGCAGAGTATAACATTTACTTTATTTGTTAAAGCAGTGGCAAAAAGGCCAAAATTGCGCAAATATGAAAAGGTAAACAGGCAAAATGACCAGCATCTGTTAATATATTTTAGGAAAGGAAATTCCATGACAAAGTTTAGATTTTATGTGAAACTGTCATTGTTTTCGCTTTTTCTTTAATGTAAACATATGTCTCCTGTGGCGCTGCTGACCATTTTCAACCTTCCACTTGCATACCTATTGTATGCACATTGTGTCTCCAGCAGGTGGCATCAGCTGCCTGCTGTTTCTACCTCCAACTAGCTCTCCACAGGGAGCTACATAATGAAAACATTCCTGTTTCTGCTGTAAATCAGAGTGCAGGTAAATCAACTTTTTATTTCAGGGTGACTATTTATCATAAGTAGTTCTGAACCAGCGGTAATTCATAATGTAGCATGGACCAAAGCGCATGCTACATTATGGACCAAGCCCTCCTGGGATTGTTAACCATGTCTTATTAGAGCTAATAATTATTAGTGTGTCAAATTAGTGAGTCATTGTTATAGTGATTGTATTTTCACCTCGCAGAGAAAGTGTGTGTGTGGGGGGAGTTCCTGAATATTGGTGCTGCTCAAACATTTGCTTTATGACTCCCTCTGTCCAATGATAATTAATTGTTTACTTTCTCATCTCGGGATGATGGCGTGACTCTTTTCAGAGGTTGTTTGCTCACAGCAATTAAGTTCATCAGTGCTCATCCTCTCTCCTCCTCCCTCTCTGTAATCCCCCACTTCCCCCTCCCTCCACCTCCACCCTCCATCCTTTTCTCTGTTTCTCTGTGCTAAATGCAGATTAGCAGCGTCACAATCACATCCAGAATGAGAGTAAACTCCTCATTATGCCGTGTGACCCTCTGCTGCATGAATAATTCAGCGCCGCAGCGTTAGTGGCTGGCTGTTATTAGCATTCCGGATGGCGAAGCAAAGAGAGAAGGGGGACGGTGGAGGGGGGGAAGGAGGGAAAGGGGGGGCTCGTATCACTGACGGGGGCTGACTCAGGGGGATCAGCACTGGATTGAGACACACATCACACACACACATCATCACACGACACAGGAGATCAGTGGAGGTGCCTCTCCACTCAAACACCCCGCTGTCTGTGTACATCTTACACACCCCTGCTGCTGCTGCAGCTCAATCTGCTTACCGGCAAGGAAACAACAAAGGCCCTCTCTTACTGAGTACATGCTAAACACTCTTGGGTTTGTAGGCGTGTGTGTGTGTGATGGAGTCTGGTCCGTAAACACACTTGACTCTACTGCCTCTTTCTTTATTTCTTGCGTTTTTAATAAATAACGAAGTGAATTGAGAGTACCGGGAACCCCCAGTGGAGCTATCCCGCCTTGTCATGAGAAGAAACACTCCACCTAGTGGGTGCGTGGGCGTGCGTGTGCATGTGTGCAGACATGCAAGATTGCATGCAGAGGCTGCATGTGCCACTTCACTGGATGCACTGATGCTTGACTGAGTGTGTAGACATGCTATAACGCCACACTACCACAACCACCAGCACCTCTTATTTTCCAGATCTCTTGTTGTTTTACAGAGTGCTGATACAAACCTCTTCTTGTGCGGTGTAGGCCAAAGGTCACTAGCCTGCATCCATCAGCCCGCCTCCTTACTAAAGAGAAAGCAGAAATTAATTGCACTCGACTGGTAATTGAGACATCAAAACCATGTTCAGCTGCCAGATGTGCCGCTCTTAATGTTTTATTGATAAGCGCGAATCTGACGATTTAGGGCATAAATCCAAGCTAGAAGAAATCTGCATCCTTGTAAATTATAAACAAGTCGTCTTAAAAGATTTTCAGGAAAATGAGGTAAATCTCCATGAACATGTTGCGGGGCTGGTTGATTTTTTTTCTTCTTCTTTTTCTTTCTTCTGCATTTAAAGGTTGCACGCTGCATCACGAGGGGGATGGCTGATGCAATCATAATTAAAGCTCGTCGTCGCCGGAGCTGCAGATGCCTCTGTTTGGTGGCTGGCAGCTGCCAGCAGGTGGTGCCAGAAGGAAACATCACTAGTCAAAAGGGGGATGTAACAAATGTAATCTACATCTTCCTTCTCATCCATCACCTCCTCAACTCCCCACCTTTTAAAGAGCGTTTTATAATTAAAACGGGGGGCCGTCTCAGCCTCTGAATATACGGCGCGTTCGCTTCAGAAAAGCATGCTCAGGGCTATTTTTAGTCATCTTTGATTTCCCCCCCAGCCGCCACATTAATGGCAGCAGCTTTCATACATGTGAAGTAGTTCTTATATCATCTGTGCTGATCATTTCTTTACACCTTGCCTGTGCGGGGGTAGAGATTGGGAGGCCCGACTGGTGAGCAGCAACACTCCCAGTGTGTTTAAAGTTCACATAGGGCCATATGGTCCCCACAGCAGGGGGTGTTGGTGGAATTATTCACACGGAGCGCTCTGAATCACCCAGATCCTGGTATCAACCACCGAGATAAGGGGGAACGTCTCAAAGGCTTTGTGCTCCGGCTTCAAATCTCAATCCTCGAGAGAACGCCAGAAGCCCCCATCCTTCCTTACACACGCTCCCTCTTCCCACTCCTCTCCCCCCAGTGTGTCCCTCTTTCTCTCTTTCATATCCTCTATCTCTCACTCACACACACACGCACGCACGCACACCCACCATCCACACAACAGAGTGTGACAAACAACGCCACCCTCTGCAGCGTGAAGCCAAAAACCTGTGACATTTTAGAGGAAATAATATGAACTCGTTCTCTGTGAGCAGATTTCACCCCCACCATCTAAATCCTTGAGCGCAGCCTAATTAAGTACAAACAGCAGTTCTCGGCTAATGCCAACAAATGGGCTGTTGCTTCTGCCGGATCGGCCGATTATTAAAGGGATGCACATTTGTTGTTTCTGCATTCTAATGCAATTACTCACCGATTATGACCATGTAATTGTGCAGCCATTAATTGTGCATCCAGTCTCTGTTACAGCGAAGCCATTTTTTTTCCTTTTGTTGCGGCAGTACTTTTTTCCGCTCAATGTTCCTAAATGCAGGTGCATCTCAATAAATTACAACATCACTGAAAAGCTATTTTGTTTTTGTAATTTAATTCCAAGTGGAGCTAATTCATTACACACAGAGGGATATATTTCAAGTTTTCTGTTATGACTAACGGCTAAGGGACTCTCAATGTTTGCTTCTCAGGCAATTAAAATGCTACATACCACCAATAAAAAAGGATTTTTGATGCAGAAATGCCAACACACTGAAAAGTATGATCTTGCACTGCACAGTTTATCGACTCAGCACTTGGTCGGGGCTCCTTTTGCATGAATTACTAGTCATTGGGAACAGTCAGACGGTGGCACAGACTGCTTTAATTTCAGCCTTTAGCTCATCTGCATTGTTTGCTATTGTGTCCCGCATCTTCCTCCTGACAGCACTACAGAGATTCTCCATGGGGATTTTGGTCAGGCTGGTTTGCTGGCTAATCAAACACAGGAACACCATGATCATTAAAGCAGGCATGGGTAGTTTTGGCAATGTGGAGAGGCACCAAGTCTTGCTGGAAAATGAAATCAGCTTCTCCATAAAAGCTTGTCAGGAGAGGGAAGCGGGAAGCGTTTTAAAAATTTCCTGGTAAACGGTTTGAGTAACCTTTGATTTGATCAAACCCAAGTTAATCAACATCAGAATTTGACATCATCACTGAATCCCTGAATCATCACTGCCGGTGGAAACTTCATGCTGGATCTCAAGCAGCTTGGTTTCTTTGTCTCTTCACTATTCCTGTTGACTCTTTATTTCCAAATGAAATTTGAAATTTTCTTTAATCTGAAAGGAAGACTTTGGGCCTTTGAGCAACTGTCCAGACCTTTTTCTCCTTAGCCCAGCTAAGACGCTCCTGATATTTTCTCTCATTCAGAAGTGACTTAAACACCTAGTCCAGACCTTGGGTTTCTTCCAAAACTCCAGAGTAGACTTTGCTTCACAAACCTTGCTATTTCACTTTCTACTAGTTTTTAGTCCCATCTATGGACAGGTGCTGTACATTAGCTTTTGCTATAAGCACTATGATGCAAACATGGGACTACTGTTCTTTTCAGTTTGTCTGTGTCGATGTGTGCCTCTACCTATCAAATAAACTTAAATTAAATTAAATTAATGCGACATTTATCCTTATGTTGGTGTTTGTTTACTCTAACACAGTTTTTCCTTCCTCTCAACTTAATATTCCTCAATTCTGCATTTGTCAACTTTACCAAAACATCAGGGCACACCTTGTGAAACTTGTGAATTTGCCGTAACCTTTTCAGTGAACTTTACTTCACTAACCTGCTAAACCTGTGGCTGAACGTGCTGCTTCTGAACATTTTTTCCTTCCATTTAACTTTCCATAAATATGCTTTTATACTAGACTTTATGCACACACTTTTATAGCTCTTACATTTTGTGACTTGCCCTTATTGTGGAGGCTGTCAGTGACTGACTGATGGATTACTACGGCCATAGCATAACATTAATGTATTCAAGGTCTTGCTTTTTTGTGATATTCTTATTGTCGGAGAATCTAAAGTTTTGGGGTTTCATTACTGTTGAGCCATAATTATCAAAACTGCAGCGACTCTTTGTAATGTGTGAGTTTCACTTTCTGCATTCAAGTACAGAAATACACTTACATTTCCAATTTTCCTAATTGAATGAGATGCATTGCAGGCCACGGTACCTTAATCATGTCAACATCTTAGAGCTTTTGTGCAAATCAACATTCACTTCACTTTATTAGAAGATGTCAGAAGATGAGGAACAAGACCTCAGCCGACGTTTGAATCGTGACTCATTTGTGTTCAGTGCTTTTATGCGCCTCAGTCTTTGCCGTCTACTTCCATCATGCCCTAATGTTCCAGTGATAAGAATGCCCTATTCATTCTGCGTTTCTCATCGGTTGCTACAGAGAGAGAAAGAAATAAAAAAACACAGAAAGACAGAGAGAGAGACTCTACAGGCATTGAATAAAAAGCACATCTATTTCTAAGAGGCAGCATGAGCACGGTAGAAGATAATTATTGATTTGAAATAAGAAAAGATAAGGTTCAACCTTGAGCAGCTCAGCGATAGCACACAGAACAGAATAATTAATGGGCCTGTCTTGTGTCGGGACAAGCTTTCACACTGAGACGAGCGTATTGATTTTAAACAGATAAACTGCGTAACCCTTTGTGAAGGGTTTGACAAACAATTTAATTGGGGGGAAAAAACAACAATATTCCTCACCCTTTCCATCTCCCTTTCATCACGGCCCTGAGCTGTTTTTTCTCCCCTCCGCCTGACCTATGGAAACAATTACTGCACATCAGGCCTTGTTCTGCTTCCAGACTACCAAGCGAGGCTGGTGGAGGATGTATGCACTGATTGGGGAATCTAATCAATGGTGGAACTTGTCTCTGCTCCAGATGCCTGTGTTGAAACTGGGATTACCAAAGTCTTTTAGCTGCCTCTGTCAGATAGAGAGAAGATGGATCTGCCTGTTTAAAGGTACCTGCCTGCTATAGCTGAAGCAGGGATAATTTAGTGCTCCTGTTCGACCCACCTCCTTCCTAATACCCCAAGGAGAGCACCAAAACCCCCCATTTCCCTCTAACCTTTCCTCTTGTCCTCCCCTGATTAGCGATAGTCGCCGTTTGATCATGTTTTCCTGCCTGTCCTTGTGATTTGTAAGCTGTTTAAATGCGAACGAGGCAATTAAATGGGGAACGAACGGCGCGTAGGAGAGTGGGTGCTGCGGTGATCATTAACAGCGAATTACCCTGGTGTGCACTCAAACACTCGGGAGGACTTTCAGGCAGACCACTCCGGAGAATCCAGATCCAATCTTACCATTGATTAACCGAGACTTGTTCTTCCTGCAAAATCACTCGACTGGGATTTTAGGGCACT
Organism: Xiphophorus maculatus; assembly: GCF_002775205.1. NCBI lineage: Eukaryota > Metazoa > Chordata > Actinopteri > Cyprinodontiformes > Poeciliidae > Xiphophorus > Xiphophorus maculatus. Next base: position 9,144,149 of record NC_036452.1, on the reverse strand, counting down.
CATCTGGTCTTATCGAGATAGGCTAACATCAAAGGCGAATGAAGAGGGAGTCGGTAAATGGGCTCACTTTGCCCTCCATGTAAGAGACTTTGAGGAGCAAATCTTGAATTATTGCCTCATGTAAATAATATACTTGGATTGTTTTTCTTGTTCTTCTTTTTTAAGAGGGGGTTAAAAGGAACTCATGAGTGACTCAAAGTACTTCGGAAGCTCTCATATTTCCCTTGATGGGAAACAACGTTGGGGGCTCCGTCCCCAGGAATGTAAACAACACAATGATCCCGACTTGTTTGATCTGCCCCACAGTTACAGATGTGTTAAGCTGAGGAAGAATCGTAGTACTACACTGCAAAATCCAATGCATAAAAACATTTTACGCAGTCTTATTACTCTAATTGGAATATGATTCTGATTTAGCCTGCAGCACCCTCCACATTTATTGGCCCACCTGGTAAAGATGTCAAAGACGCATTAAAATAAATGAATTCATTCTCTGAGTTGCATAATCTCACCAAAACATTGGCTGCAGTTTTCATACTGTGATTTTTCAGAGATTTTATGAGCCCATTTTGCTATCCTCTTCATTGCAGATGATGGAAAAATAAACTTAGGTTTTAGTCAGGTCTTATTTTACCAGTTCCAGTTAATTTAAAGTGTTTTTTTATTGCTCTAACTGTAAATATGTACAAATATAGTAGCTTTTAACTTGTGGCAAGTTCTACACATGGTATTTTTTGCCAAGTCTGGAGATAGTGCTGAAGGATAAATCTTCTGTACAATGTTTTTTTTTTTTTTATGGATTAGGCATCAGTACGTACCCATTCTGGAGAAATGTTGTCTTATTTAATCCACTCTATCTCTGAGCAAGTTTAGACAGGTAGCTATTTTCCTTTAACCATACATACTCATCAGTTCTGGTTATTTTGACCCTTTAGGTATATAAAGACCTTCCACAGGATGTGTCTTTTTAACCAGGAATCAGTTCACACTGTCCTTGGGGATGATTTTAGGAGAATGGCTGTTTTCTGTGCTACTGTGGCAGCAAAACACCAAAACTTTTAATCACAGTTCTATTGCTGAGTATTGCTATGATGTTAATGATTATTATTAACTTAAATTTTTCCTATTCTGTCATTTTATTTCCTTCATCACAATCTCCACACCATTCATTGTAAGCTTTATCATGTTGGCCACCTACTATTTACATAATGTTTTGGCATATTGGCGTTCAAAATTTGCTCCGATTTACTTCGATTTGAATACACAAAAAAATGTCTATATTACATTTTTACTATAGAAACTGTTTGTCGAATCGAGGATTTTGTTGGGAAGAAAAACCCTCAGACTAATGGAATCTGAATATTACAATATACTGACTTTTAATTCAATTTAATTTAATTCATTTCACATTGGAAGATATGAGAAACAAAATGTACATTCTGCATGCGGCTTAGACTCATTTTTAACTGGCAGTATGCTGGACTGCCCTTGTTATATAACACAAACTGACCATACATTAGTGGAATGCGTGGCATAGTTGAAATTGCTCCTCCATTGAACGACACCGGCAGCTTTTAAAAGCTGAGGTTAGTAGCTAAGAACATTTTGTTCAAAACAATTTCTTTCTCTCTGCTCCCTCCCATCGCTTAGTCGGCTCAGGCTGCTGTAGATGGAAAGGGATTTTCTACCCCTAAATGGCCATGGGGGCCGTTTACGGTGTCACTACTGTGGGATCACATGATGTTTGAGGGTGTAAAGGTCTCGAGGCAGCTGCTCCTTTTCGGATGGGATTTTTCGAGGCTTCCAAGAGCAGGGCCCCATGCTGTCTGCACTGAAAGGTGGAGCAAATAGTTCTAGTGGGAAAAAAAGACCCTCAAATCCTCTGAAGCTGTGTGTCTATTTGAAATGGGTCTGGAGTCCCTCGGCTCCCTTCATGTTATAAACACCCACAGTGCTCAAATTCTTCTTTTGTCAAGGAGTCAAAACAGGTGTCTCAGGAACAATTTTTTCCCTCCGGTTAGCATATTTTCCACTTGTAAGGAAAGTTTTTTTTATTTTATTTTATATTATTCAGAGCACTCTGCCCTGGGTAGACTCATTGCCTGGAGACATGATCTGTAGACTTTCTTTGAACCAGTAAAGGTTACTTTCACACCAGCTCAAAATTTGGCCATGCTTAGTTAAACCAGGTTGAACTAAGAGTATTGAACTTCTCTGACTCCTACATGTTGGTAAGCCATGTTACACTTTGCATACAGATTACACTTGTCTTTGAACTATATTTACAACAGATGCATGTTTCACTGAATGAAATGTAGGCGCTCCACTTCACATCCTGCATCCCTGAAAATATCTTTAAATCTTAAAATGCCTGGGAACACAACCTAACTGTTCTGGGAATACACACAAGCATCTCTACAGGAAGCTTTTTTTTTTTTTTTTAAGTCTAATTATTTAAAGTGAAATTACACACCCATAAGTGGAGATGGGGTTGTTCACTTTAATGTCATTTCATTATTTTCCCCCTGGTGTAGACACACTTCGATTCAAAGTTGAGTGGGGAAAAAAAGCCAGACACCTCCTAACATGGCATAGCATCTTGACTGTAGTTCGGTCAATTACTTTAGTGGGGTGGACACGTTTATGTAGTTCGCCCTCTGGGAGCCTGTTTGTGTGAACGATGTGGAAAATACACATTCCAGCTTCATAGATAATAAGCATCCATCTTGCAGCAGAGCCAAGCTTTGCATCACATTACGCAGAAGCATGGTCGCTATTGATGTCTGAAATGGCATTACGAAGCGATGAAACGAAATGTACGGAAACTCTCTTAGTGTTTCTCTGTAGGCCAGTGTGTTCCTGTGCCTTGTGTTGGAAAACTCCATGATTGTTTTCTACCTGTTCCTCAGGGTAATGGAGCCCGTTTTCTTTTTTTTTGTTGTTGTTTTATTTAGTCTGTTTCTGTCACTTTTAAACTTTTTTTTGGCATGGTTTAGACATAAAATATTTATTCAGAGGTGGACCCTCCCTAAATACTTTCCCTAGTTATGTACACAAGGAAACTATAAAAGCTATTTATTTAACAGACCTGAAAGCAAAAGGCTATGAAACAGCAGCACATTGTGCCTTATTAAAGATTAATAGCTGCTTTTACATGTTGTATTGTTTTGAAGAAAGCAGATCATGTTTCTTACATTGAACTTTTACTGCTCAGCCTGATTTAATACAGGATGGCTAACTATAACCATGTGTGAACGATTTTTCTTTTGCTTTATTCAGGCTGACATCTTGACCCCAGTTGCCCTTTTTTTAACACTACTATTAGAAGTACTCTTTTTATCTGTCAAATGCTATCTATCCATCTTGTCTTTTATGTTAATTTTAATATAATTTCTTGTAATTCTCTGAGGTTCTTTGAATTGTCAGCTAGTGTAAACAAATGAACTTGACAAAGTTTTCACAGACTACAGTTGCTCTTTATGGGTTTTTTTTTAGCCTTTTCCAGTAAATTGCAGGTGACTAATTAGTAGCTCTTATCAAGTCACACCTACGCATCTTGTAATGTGATAATTATTGAGAAAGTTGTTTTATAACCACACCACAGGTGTTTTTAAAGTTATAGGTGGCCCAGAGGCATGTGGTTTCTGCAATACATAGCATTTTGTATAAAGTCAAATGGTTCAAGTTGGGTTTTTTGGCCTTCTTCCTGCCACTCTTCCATAAATACCAGCTTTGTGGAGTGCATTAGTTATAGTTGAGCCGTTGATTTTTGCAGCTCTTCCAGAGTTACCATTAGCTTCCTGGCTGATTTTCTGGTCATTACTGTCTTTGTCCAGTTGATTAGTTTAGCTAATGTTCTTGTAGTTTTGCATTTGTGGCTAAAAATATTTTCAAGCGACCTTTGAGGTCTTCAAAGCTTGGTTTATTGTTTACCCCACTTTAGAAATTGTGCTCTAGAGTTTAGTAAGGCGTATCAGAGTAAAAGGTGTTATAAAAAAACATTAAAAATAAGTCTTTCCACTGCACAATTATTCTCAAGCTTGGTTTGTCTGCCACAGATCTCAATAAATATGTTTAAGTTGGTGTTTGTGTCATGAAAGAAATGTAAAAACGTTCAGTGGGGTTGAAATCTTTTGGTTCATATAACTGAAAGAAATAGAAGAATTCTTTTATTGTCCCATTGTGGGAAATTTTAGATGTAGCAGCAGGAAAGTGACATGCAATCGAAGCATGTAGATTCACACAAAGATAAAGATAAATAAAAAAACAGGATTGAGAATAAAATTCTGTACAGCAAGGGCAAAAGTACAAAATTTGTGCAGTTAAGTTATTTTTATTAAAATCTAACATGCTTTGTTCCAAATAAAGGTGTAACTGAGTAGGACAATTTTAGAAAAATACTAAATGTGTATTTGTGCATTAAAAAATAACACACTACACTCCAAAAACACAATTTCAGCAAGTATTTTTGGTCTAGTCCCAGTGCAAATATCTTCGTACACTTGAAATAAGGCAAAACTAACTTTTCAGCAAGAAGTATTAACTTGTTTTAAGTCAATAATTCCTTAATATTGATGAAAAAAGTACTAGTTATAAGTGAACATAATCTGCCAGTGGAACAAGGCATTTTAAGAATGAGCAGAATGTCTTGTAACCTGTCACTCCACTTGTAACTAACACTTTTTAATCAATATTAAGAAATTATTGACTTAAAACAAGTTCCTATATTGTGCCATAAAGGTTTCTTGTATGTTAGTTTTGTTTTATTTTAAGTGTACCAAGTCACAAATACTTGTTAAGATTTTGCGTTTTGTAGTGTTTTTACCAGAAGTGTAAATAAAAGCAACAGAGATGAGTAAACACCAACAGGAAGCTTGGAAGAATGGTCTCCAGCTTTGTTCATTCAGTGAGAAACATTGTCCAACAGTGATGGTATTTGAGTTACAGTCCTTCTGTCTCCCACCTGTACTGGGAGCATCCTATGACAGATACAGCTGTATATTTTCATTATCCTGCACATTAATGACATCAGGATTTTGGACAAATAAAACTAAACTTCACATTCACTGACAGGTCTGTTCTTATTTCAGGTTTGAAGAAATTGTCAAGAGAAACAAAGTTGAATACCATGCCGGTGGCTCTACCCAGAACTCAGTGAAAATCGCTCAGGTTAGTCATCTTTGGCTCTCCGCAGTGTTCCTGAATGTATTTTGAATATACAGTGGTACGGCTGTAACCTTAGATTTGTCAGCCCGGCAGCCCTGGGAATACACAGCATAGCTGCACGGCACATTGACACATTACAGCTCTGGCTGTTGTGAATTCATCAGACCTGCCATGGAAAAGGGAAAGGCGGGGAGGATTAATAATATTTACAGTGTTATCTAGTTGGCCTAATTTCCTGAGACGTATCAAGCATCAATTAGAGAGAATTACAAGTAGATGCAATTAACGTGTCACAACAAATTATATCCAACAAACCCTGATCTTCTCCCTGGCTGTTAGACAGATTTGTGCATCTAAAAGAAATTGGTGATTGTTCAAATCTAAAATGACAATCTGAACTTTAAAAGATTATTCACTAATTCCTTTTTTTCTCCAAAGTGACTGCAGCAAGTCTTTGAATTTGACATGCAGTGATTAGCTGCTGATAAGGCTCGGGTCTGCTCACAGTAAACAAAGAAAAGGCATCCAGCTGAAAAATAATTCCCTTCCAAGGAGGGAGAAATGAGTTCAGAAGCTAATTGAGAGGCTGATGCCTGTGAAAAGCAGCAAGTCTTTCTTGTTTGTGTGTGTACGTGTGCATGTGTTTTTTATTTTATTTTTTCCGAGCGTGCTTGTTCGGCGTGCAGAGTTTGCATATATACCCATGTGTGTGTTTGTGTGTATTTATCAAAAGACAGAGACAGAGCTGGGGAAAAGAGAGTAGGCAGGCCCTCAGGCTGCCACCATCTCTTCGCTTTAGAGACAGTAAACATCTTTTAAAAAGAGACGCCTAGCTGTGCACCTCCATACAAACACTCTTTAATTATCAAGATCATAAGCCTTTGCTTAAAACTCGGTCTCTTACAGACGTTAAATGTCAACGAGATTTTATTCTCTGGGCAACGACTCCCCCCATTTTAAATCCTCTGCCTGCTTGATGCAAAGCTGAGCTCTCTTTTTTTTTTTAAACTTCTTGAAATATAATCGCTAAATTTTCCTGCAGGAAGCCATTTTCTTCTCCTATTTGTCTAGCAACTGAAAAGACACATATATATTATATTCGGTGTGATCTTTTCCTGTTAAGACATCGATGTTGACAATGATTGTTTCATCTTTTATTTAAGTGCACACTGCAGGAATTGCCCCCAAGCTGCAGATCAAGTCCCATGTGAAATTAGATGGCAAAAGAGATTTTTATTACCGGCCCTTGCAGACGAAGAAGGACCCGTCATGGCCCTTCTCCTCTCTGTGCCCCGAGAGAAGTGCTCAGTGAACTAAATTGGTCTCATAACGGCATAGCAGGCCCTAGTCAAATGTTATTCTACTCTGTTTATTTGGATATTTACCCCCTTCTGTGTGAAGATGTAGAGCTGATTCTGAAAAGCTCGAGATAACAAGAGTGTTTTCGTCCCGCACCCTGAAGTCTCAGAAGCTGTTTCTGTCAATATATACCTTCAAGCGCTGACTTTTTCCACATTTCACTTTGAGTTTATAGTGTTCTTTTATGAAAAAAAAATGTATAATGCATAACCAGCTCCCGGATTATCACATTGTAGCACCTGCAATATGTGAAACTTCAAACCCTCACTGTATTGTGGAAGCTGAACCTTCAAACACAAATGATATGCACCGCAGCACTGAATCCACATCAAAGGGGCCCGGCGACTAAATGAGATGCTCGATCCAGGGGCAGGTTTGCTCACCATCGACCGCTGGAGGAGGGAGAGAAGTGTTCAGAGGCTTTGCACAGGAATCGTTGTACACGCTGGGAAAAACCCAAGGTGTGGGAGGATCAATGCCTTTGCCTGTAGAACTCATACTTCCCTTCAAAAACCCATCCAGCTCATCCGAGGCTGTGATAGGTTAAATACTGCTGTTTCATCCAAGTGAAGATTTCAAGGAAAACCTTTACCCCAGCTTGAGGAAAATGCAGAATCGATGCTGATTGGATTTGGGTAAATGAAAATTGACCAAGAAGAAGCTTAAAAGGGATACAGGTCCTTACAGAAGTGTTCATAGCCTTTGAACTTTTTCACATGTTGTCACATTGTAACCTAAGCTTCAGTGTGTTTTACTGGGTAGAACACTGAGACTTTGATGCAATCTAAACTTTTTGAAAGAAAGAATTAGTTTCTGTTCTTCTTTGAAAAACCTCAAAACATTTTCAATTCTTTTCGCAGACCCTCAATGTTAAAATTGACCGAATTGATTAAATGTATTAAAATGTTTGGATATGTTGAGGGAATACAAAATTGAGAGGGGAAAATCTTTGATCTTCCAGACCTTTTTCAAAGAACATAAATGTAATATTGCTTGACAAATACAGTTGTTTTGACATGGATTCATACATATATTATATGCTTAACATTATATTTTCCATTTACATCTGCATTCTGTTATTTTACCCATCAATATTTTGTTTTTTGACTTGAGGACTGAGTGCACTCACTTTAAGAAAAAAAGAGTAAATTTTCCGATTGTTTTTTATTTTATTTTATTTTTTTAACGTTTAAGTTTCAGATTGAACTGAAACTGTGGTTCCAAAACCAGTACTAGTTAGAATGCCAAACAAATGGCTGTTTTATGGAAATTTTACAATCAAAATATTGCAAAAGTATCCAAGTTAAAAAAAACTATGCGTAAAATTAAATTAAAGTTTAGAAGTTACAGATTTTGCAATTAGTGGCAGTGAGTTAATTCAGGTGCCAAAAAAAGTTGTAGGCCTGTACCACAAATTAAAAAATAATAGGTGTTCATATGATTAGCAGGACCTACAGATAAAATATATAGATATTTTGTACTCAAAACAACTAGAAATATCTCAAATTAAGCATGATGCTACCTCCACCATGTTTCATCATAGTGTGTTCACTGTAGTCAGACATAACACTTTTTTCATGTTTTTGGTCGCTTAACAAAAAACATTCATTTTCAACCCTTTCAAAAACTTCAACAATAACTTTAGTTTTGTCCATTAAGGCTAGAATTATATATTATTTTGCTATTCATGCTCTTATGCATGTTCAAGTTAGCATCTGTGACACTGTAGGGCTCTCTCAAAGCAGATTCATTATTACATGTCTACAGTACATTCCTTGCTGCACACAAGTGCTCCTGAATAAGCTTTAGATCTTGTTTGGGTCAAGTCAGTGAACCCACATGTACGTAGAGCTATCTGGCTCTGATTCTTTGTAAGAAAGTGTTCCAGTATGATAGAAAGTGGGGAGGGGGGATCGGAGGTTGTTGCCTTTGCCCTGGCTCTAACAAACACCATGCCCTGTGGGGCCATCCTACATAAAGGTTTGTTGCAGGGCTGTAAGGTAACAAAAACCAGCCTTGTGTTGCCTGCTCAAATGCAGCCACACACATCAAATAGAGCGCAGTGGAAAACAACAATCATATTTTTTTTTCCCAGTTATTTACAAAGCTGGAGGGAGGAGAAGAAAATGTGGCTTTTCTGAGCATGTGATCCAAATTTTGGTACTTCTGAGCACTCGTGGTGTTTATCACAGGTGACAGAATTGGTGGGGGGGAGTCAGTTGACTGGAGGGCTGTATCAAGAAGCACAGTCGATTCATTTAGACAGAACATCAAAGTCCTCCAACAGCTCCTAAGGGCCTGGAGATTGAAGTCTGAGCAGAGACAGGCTCACAGGGAGTTATTGCTGCTGTGAGTGAAGTGGATCCTGCTCTGACTGCCTCATGTAAACCATGCGCTCTCATTAGGGTCCTCACAAATCAACACCATTGACATATTGTTTCTTTTGACTCTAAGCATGCTTCATACGCATTTACCAAACAGACAAATAGCTTTGTGTAAGCGCCCCAGCTATAAATGTGTCACAGAAACGTATGATTAATTATGCGCTCTCTCCTCTATTTAGGTTTGTGCATTTTTTGCAGTCTACATAATCAGTCCACTGTGATGTCTTAATTATTGTTTAGAGAGCAAAGGCTTTTGAAAAATCTGCTGTCTCTGTCACGGTTATGATGCCTGTTTAACATTTCCTGAGACTTGGTCAGTCGTGGAACGGCTGAGTGGGGCCCAGCTCTGGTCGTTGGCTCTGAGCTCCTAATTGGAAACGCATGTGCACCACACTGTTGAAAGTCATATTCAAATAACAGGAAAAAGTCCCACAGCCCCACTTGACTTTGAGAAAGTTGCTCACCAGCTCATATTTTCTTGCAGGAGAATACTCCAACTGGTTTTGATGTCTCATTGAAGGCGGTGACTTATTTCTCGGGGTGAAAATGTTCCATGACCTAATGTTTGGCTTTTACCGCTCGTTTTGTTAAATAAATAAAGAATGGCAAGTTGCCTCAGTTTGAATGAGCTGAATGAAGAAATGCCTACGTCTGGTACCACTTAAAGAAAAAGAGGACAGTTAAGGAGAAAGAGTGGAGCTTTTGTGTTCGCACTGTGACTCGCTGTTCAAGAGGGATGTGCTTATATACGCTAAAAGGAGGCATTTATAATTTTTCTGTCACTTTCTGTTTTTACTTTCTTCTCTGACACTTAATTATCTGCGTTAGAACAAACCTTCTTTGTCTAGAAGTGACCTGGGGGACTTTTGAGTAATTTGATGCTGGCTCATTCTCAAGTTTCTGTTTTTTTTGTTGGTTTTTTTGATCAAATTAAGAGAGTTTGTCCAAGCAGAAATCGTAGCGCAGCTGCGTGGAAATGAGAACGCTAATAACTGATTAAGACCTGGATCATAGTGGATCCAGGAAACAAAGTTTCATGCCACAGAAATAATCCCTGTGAAGTATTTGTCTGTTGTTAAATTCAAGTAGATGGCTCTAGTTAAGGCCAGTTTTTAGGTTTAGGGGGTAATTGCTTTTTCACACAAGTAGGTAGGTTTGGATTTTTTTTCTCCCTTACACTTTGACTAATATCTAAATTGGTTTGATGTTTTGAAACACTTAAAAGGGAAGGTATTATGTAAAACAATTTTTATTATATTATAATATTATTCCTTCATCAAACACATACCTGGAATGTTGCTTTAATTTTCTCATGCTTTTTTTGAGAAATCCTTGAGTCTCCCACAGCAACCATTTAGGGGTGCCTGAATGCTTGCTCTCACAAAGCCACGCCCATTTTCACAAAACATCCTGGAGGTGGAGTGTCAGAAAGACTGTCTCTTTAATTAAAGCGACAGAGGCCAATTTCAAGGTGTCAATTTGCAAAGTCAAATTTCAAAGAACAAAAAGTTATTTTCTATACATACAGCATTTTTATAACTATCACTTCTTTGATCAAAATCAAAGAATTATAACTATCAATTCTTTGATAGTTATAAATGTTAACAGTTATTTAATTGTGCATAAGTTTGACACACATGTAAAACAAAGGGAAATCATGTAGGAGCCAAACACTTTTTCACACCACAGTAATTGAGAATTGGATAGAAAAGGATGAGTTATTTATAAATTTTCCCATATACAAACTGAAGTGGAGTGTGTATTTGTGTTCAGCTCTCTTTACCCCTTTTCTTTTACATAAAGTCCAGTGCCACCATTTCCCCTTTATATTTGTAATTGCACCATTTTGTTTGCTACCTTGGTTTTGTCTCTGTGATCTCAATGGGCAAAGCTGGGTAAATATTGGAAAATATTTGAAAGGATGAATAAAAAAGGACAATCCTTTCTTTTCTTTTAAGACAGGCTAATTGCAGAAGCACCGTCGGCATCCAGTCTGAGCTGTTTTATGGCAACGGTGTCTTGTTGTTTCCCTCCCATTAAAAAGCAGTGAAAAGGTCACAGTCTGTTGAGCTCGTCGTGAGAGATGCATGAATCCAAATGGATTTTTTGTCCCTTTCATCTCCACTCACTCTAAACATTCCAGGTGCACAAGTATGCACTCGAGGGGGGCGGGGGGTAGTTGCCATTGTTTTTCCTCGGCATAAGCAGCAGAAGCGAAGAACGCCTCATTCGCTTTGATGAGCGGTGTGTTCATGCGTGGGCTTCAATGTCACCCGCCATGAGGCAGCTGTGAAGTCGCAGCTCATGTCTGTGGTGCCATTTACTCAATGATGAAGTGAGGAGATCTCAGTTGGTTCCACATTCACCTCCCCTTTTACACACTCGCACACTTACACACCCTGCCGGAGCATGTGTTCCCCCCACCTCAACTGTATTGTGACTGTATGTCACAGCTAATACTAGCACTCATTTAATCTCAAGCTCTGTGATCCCGACGATAAAGGTTGACTGAGCGATTACGCAAGGTTTTGTCATTAACATCCGACAGGCATGACCTACAGCACCCCCCACCCTTGTTTCTTTGCACAAAATAATTACCTTGATTTAATTTTCCTGTCAGATGCAGGATATTTTTGTTGCCCCAGCAAGAATCCACACAGTTTGCCGTATAGGTGACATATCAACATCCCTGTTGAAGTTAATTTGCCATCAAATTTGCGACTTAATTTAAGCTGCCAAAGGGGAAGACATGGGGAGTAGATTGTAACTCATAAGTATGCATTGGAAAAGGGTGTTGATTAACATTGAGAGCTCTGGAGACAGACACACTAACTTGTATCATCTTGCCTCACAGGCTGGCACTGGAATTGAATGTGATATCTCGTGTAACACGTCCTTGCTTTGAGTCCTTGGTTCCCGGCTCGGGAAGGAAGGCTATATCGTAGAGTTTCCTGCTTCGTGCGTGGCTTTTGTACTGCTGCTCAGGCTCCAGCCCAAGCTTTGAGAGCAATCTGACAGGACTTGTTAAAAGGGAAATCTACAAATCTGGCAGCATTCACTAGTCAAATTACTGAAAAATGTTTAAAGCAGGACAATTAGTGTGCTGTATGGACTCTTAAGTATTCTGTATTTAAAGGTAATATCTAGTGGTGTATATGTTTCCCCTTTAAATGTAGAAATATAGCTGAGTGATGAAGTATGGACTACAACAGTAGGATTTTAATACCGAAGAAATACAGCATCAGTTCTGCTTTGTGAGTACTTGGGTTGATGACATCACCAGAGGCAGAACACCTGGGCTGATCAGCTGGCTTTAGCAAACATTATGCCCCGATAAGCAAATTTTGATGTGTTTGAGGCAATTTACACCATTTGTCAATTTACAATCCCATTTATTATATTCACGAGCCACAAATTTGTCCTACTTCCTTGTTGCATCTGTAAACAATCTACTTAAACAACTGCATATCAGTTTATTTTTCACAATTGTTTTCAGCCGTTCTACAGCTAAATTTCACACACACAAAAAAACAAGAACGTGAAAAACTGCAAAAATGCCAAATGGCGAAGGGGTGAAATGACAAACACTTCTCTTGATATCTTAATGTAAATTTGGAAGCACTGGATGCATTTCAGTTATGAGGTGCTCAACCTGTTTGCCTCCAGTGAACTCTAAACTATGAAGAAAGAACTGAAGCAAAAGTCAATCAAGAAAATGTGATACAGTGGCTCAACATTCAGCCCTTTAGTGTTGACTGCTCTGCTGCAGGTAAATGGACATTGGGGGTAACTGGTAGCACTTTGTAGGTTGGCATTGTTTTAATCTTTTCCAAATTTAAGAATCAATTGATCATATTGGGATGAAAGTTGTACTCCATTTAAAGGATGAATTTAAGCAAAAACATTGTAATAAATAGGAAAAAGGGACAAATTACTAATGCATTTAAAGTAATCCATCCATCCATTTTCTGTACACCCTTATCCCTTAGAGGGGCCACGAGGGGTGCTGGTCATTTATAGTAATAACTAATTTTATTTTGATTAAATAGGAAAATTTAAAAAGTACACAGAAAAACTGACCATGAAATGTTGTTCTATAGGTGGCATAATGTATCCAAATAAGTTTGATTTTACAGACAAGTCTCACCATTCCCTTTAAAGGCAGGAGCTTCAGAAATGTGTAAATTATGTGCACAGATTACTGTTGATTAGTCTGAGACTGTAAACAATGTTTCATTAAACAAACCACCACTGGGATTATCTGCTCACACAGGTCAAGTAACAGCTGAATGAGTGAATGATTGTGCATTTTACACGACCGCCCTCCATTTTCATAAAAGTATTGAATAATGCCCCTCTCTCATATTTCCCCGCAGAATGCCTGTGGCAGTAGTATTTATTTGGCACATTCTCAGCATGCTCCCACTCTTGCGGTTGAAGTGTTGCATAGCAACTGAGGAAAAACAGCTTTAAATATTTTGCTTAAAAAGGTTTTAAGAAAATAAAGAACAGCCTGCAATTACTGTTCATTTCTCCCGAGTTCATAAGTTTAAGGAGCTGTAGAGTTGTGCCAAGCAATAAATGAAATACCAAATTAGGCTTTGTGTTGGCCTGGAAAAACATGAAAAACTCTCTGTGAGTCGAGTATTTTTTCCTCTTCTGCCAATTCGTTTGCATCTATTTCTGTTGTGTTTATTGAATAAATGCTGGCAGATGTCTGCACCTTCGCTAATTCACAACTGTTTTGAAACAGAGCTCGCAGGAGTTTTCAAAGTTCAGCCCGGCTCAGTTGTCGAGCCAACCGAGTATATCCTTGACAGGATGGAAAAATGTGTAGGTGAGTGCAAATTTGAAGTGATGTGCCTCAGGAAAACGGATTGGGGATGGAGCGACAGGGATGGGGCGCATGTGGAGAGAGAGCAGGCTGGATGACGCACAGCAGGTGACAGACAGACACTAATAGTAATGGCTCTTATCAGTGCTTCGCTCGCTCCCTCTTTTCACATGGGCTCTGACATCCTCCTCCTACTCCACCCCCTCCATCTAGCGGGGGGTGCAGGGAGCTCGCTGGGTTGTGCAGCCCGTTCAGACGGAAACAGCCTGCCAAACACCGGTCCCCTCACATATAAATTGCATCATTAACATCGCCTAGATTATTCCAAGCTCTCCCACCGGGTTTATGGCAGCTCCGGCTCAACTTAACTATTTGACTCACTGAAGACATTCAGGTTTCCTGAGTGAGCGGCACTTAGATCTACTATGAAATACACCAGTTTCATTCTTTCTTTAGGGTTTAAACAAATCCAGAGGAAATAGAGCCTTATGTAGTGTAATGTGCTTTTTCTGTCTGGGGTTACAGCCTATCATGCTCACCAAACGATGCAGGTCTGTGTCAATGTCAGCAGGGGCGGAAGTTATAATTTGCACCAGCTAGTTACAGATTTTGTTGAGCCATACTTTCTTTCAGAGATATATTTTAATCGTCTGAAATTAACCTCTATCCTGTCCATAATATAAAATCCATCCTTCCATGGTGTGTATCTGTTTGTCCTTGAAGGATATAAACACAAAAAGCAAGTTTAATTGCTCTAATACCAATAAAGATTTCTCCATTGACTACTACGGTAATTAGAGGTAAATAACTTTTGGTTTGCCTTTTTTTTTAAACTGTTGATACATTGTTTTTAATACCTTTACGGAGACCATTCTCATATCCCAAAAGAAATGTCTTAGTTTAATAAAAGCAGGTTTAACACCTGTTGCAGCGTCTTCGCAGGTCTGCTTAAAATGTCAGATAGCCACAGCTGATCCTGATCGCTGCTTCCCTGTTGTGTAGAGTATAGACTCTAAAATACTTTTATTACTTTATAAATCACTGAATGGCTTAGGACCGAAATACATTAAAGACCTTTTCCTGATCTATCAACTTTCCAGACCACTCAGGTCTTCTGGTTCAAAACAATCCTGCTTCCCCAGAGTCAGAGCCAAACACGGAGAAGCAGCATTCAATTTAAATTCTCCACTAATCTGGAACAAACTTCCAGAAAACTACATTACTGCTGAAACACTGAGTTCCTTTTTAATTAAGATGGAAAAACCCATTAGTTTAGACATACTTTTGATTCATAATAACTTGAACATTGCTTAATTCTGTTCTGATTGCAACTTGTTTTTACTTGTATTTATTTTGCCACTCTAACCCAAGGTTTCTTTTTTATTTGTTGTGTTTTTATTCAGTAAAACACTTTGAACGGCTTTGCCGCTGAAATATGCCATACATATAGACTTGATTTAAAGTGCGGAGCACGGATAATTTTGGGTTTAACTACCTCAATGCCTGAAACGAGTCCCTAGCTTGTTGTCTCATGTGTTAAAACCAGCTTAATTTGTTTGAAGGACTTGTGTAAAAAAGTAATTATAAGTCATATTCTTTATTTAAACAGGGAAATTCAAAGAATTCAGAAACCCTGATGTAGTAGTGAAAAATTACTCCTCTACAGGAGGTGGTTAAGCCCAGTTGACATCGCAGTAGAACAGAATGGATTTTCTTCCTCAGATCAGTCGGCAATTAACTCTGTAACTCTGTAATTACTATCCGAGGTCAGGGTTAAGCTCGGAGCAAAAGGTTGGAGCAGCAAACATTTTTATATGATCCTCTTACTCTATTATCCTTCTTCACTCCTACAAGGTTTTACCTCATGGGGAGAATACATTACATAAAGCCCCTTAGCAATTACTCCTCCTCAATGAATATCTGCATGGTGTATAGTCCTGTGATTAATCTGGAATCCCCTTTGCCCCTGTCCAAAAGCAAGCCTCACTCTGCTTACCGTGCAAGTTTCATTTTCACCTGAACAAATGGCTCCTTTAGAGAAAAAGTGCCAACCTTTCGCTTTTGCTTGCTGCTTGTTAGAAAAGAAAGAGAGAGAGAGTAGAGGGAAGGTACAACCTCCTGCAACAACAACAAAAAACCTCCCCAAAAAAACAGATACCCCAAGAAGGAGAAAAAGTAGGGGTGAGGTTAGGGTGGTTGGTGGTAGGGTGTAGTTTTTGGGGAGGTAGAAGCTTAATAGGGTTGAATAAAGGAACATTTATTTTTGTGCTTTGGCCTGTAACAGCCTCAGGAAATAGCTCAGTCTCTTGATCGCGAGCAAATCCTATTAACTTACAGTGCTCTCACTCAGGGTAATGGGCTTCACCTCGAGACTTGGTAAAACACTTTTCCTCTCGGACACACTGATACTGGTGTCTGGAGGGCCCGGCGTTGGGTAGTCTAACACTTGGGCAGAGACTAATCAAGTCAAACAATCTGCCGCAACGGAGCAACACGGAGCGAGGATGTTGATATCCAGTGAGCTCATTCAACAGGCCCCTTCACACGTTCCTAACCCAATACCAAAAAGGATCAGAGCTCAGGATCAGTTCAAGATCAGGTTATTCGAGCCCCTGAGAATTGTAAAGCGATCCCCGAGCAGCTTTCGCTTTCTCAGGAGCGATCAGAGCTGTCGGTTCTGCTATACACTCCCAGGGCCGGGGCCAAAGGGAACTCCTGGGGTCTCCATTCATTCCTGTCCAGCGAGGGCAGGGCTGTGTGCGTCTGTGAAAGTGTTAGTACTGTGTGCGAGGAGAAAGTGAGAACAAGAAACTCAATTTACAGAAGGGGTAACCGCCATCCCCAAAGCCAAGTGGAAGAGAAACTCCAATATATTTCAGCAAAAGCACGCTTTACCCCCACTTTATTTTCCGTCAAGAATTTGAGCGCTCAGAAATAACTACAGCTAGGTAAAGCTCTTGATTACTGTAATTATTATAGAGTGAAAACTTCTAGAGAAGTCAAAGCACAGCCACTCAAATTAAAAGAAAGCACCATGCTCACAGCTATTTTCTGAAATATTTTTACCAGTAGTATTTTTTCATGTTTTGCCAAATTAAAATTACAAAGTCACATAAGTGACATCAATGCATAAATAATAAGCAGAGGAAAAAATTACCTTTTTGTTAAAGTTTGCAGCATGCATTTGTACTCAGCCACCTTTGCTCTGCTAGCCCTAAATGAAATTAAACAAATTGTACTAAAAACTGCAATACCTTTTGAACCACCTTTCACTGCATTTACAGCTGCAGGTCTCTAACGCATCTCGACAATGAAATTTAAACAGTGAGAGGTCAAAATAGTTCACATTGGAATATTGTAAGACCATCTGTGAGCATAAATTTCAAGTCTTGCCACAAATCTTCTAATTGGTTCTGTGTCTGGACTTTGACTAGACAACTTTAATTTAAACAATTTTGTTGTAGCCCTGGGTGTTTGCTTAGTTAGTAAGTATAGCTTTATTTATATAGTATCTTTCCATGTATCTAGATTACAAAGTGCTGTACACAAAATAACCCTAAAAACATTTAGAAAAGTACATCACATAGTTGATCAAACGCAATTTTAAAAAGATTTGTTTTTAGTTTTTAAAAAGCTCAACGGTGTCCACTGACCTCAAACTATTCCAGAGTCATAGGGCTACTGCTGAGGTTCTGTCACCTTTAGTTTTCCGTCTCCTATGAGGCATAACCAGCAGGCCTTGGTCACATGACCTGAGGGATCTGCTGAGATCATGTGGATGTAAAAGTTCTCTGATGCCTGTTGGTGCTTGCAGATTTCAAGCCCTATATGTGAGAGCAAATAGAAAATAGTGGTGTGACGTGACAAAACTTTTTTGATTT
This sequence comes from Xiphophorus maculatus, assembly GCF_002775205.1. Taxonomy (NCBI): domain Eukaryota; kingdom Metazoa; phylum Chordata; class Actinopteri; order Cyprinodontiformes; family Poeciliidae; genus Xiphophorus; species Xiphophorus maculatus. The sequence goes on along the minus strand of NC_036452.1, from coordinate 9,126,525 downwards.
GGTCAAAAGTCTGAAATAATGCTACTCGGATTAGCACTTATTTTGGAAGTGATTTTGTGATGTTAGGTTTCATGTCCTAATGAATTTTTCAAGATTGTCTATATTAAACTTCATCTTCCCAAGGAATTTGACCCGCATGTGCGTTTCCATTTAGCTTAGGTAGGTGGCCATGGCTAACCAAATGTGTTTACAGTTGTTTCCTATTTTGGAGAGAACACTGCTCCATAAAATGCTCAACACCTTGGATATTGTTTTATAGCCTAACTGCTTTAAACGTTTCCGCAGCTTTATCCCTGACCTGTCCTGCTGTGCTCTTTGGTCTACATGATGCAGTTGCTCACTAATGTTCTCTAACAAACCTCTGAGACCTTCGCCGAACAGCTGCATTTGTACTGAGATTAAATTACACACAGAACGAATCTACTAATAAGACGGCTTCTCAGTGCATTTGGTTACCACGCGTTTCAGATTTTTATTTGTAAAGTAGCTTTAAAAATATGTATCACTTTGCCTCCACTTTTCAATCTACTTTTTTGTGTTGGTCTCTCACATGAAACCCCAATAAAATGCATTCAAGCCTTTGGTTGTAATGTGATAAAGAGAGGAAAGCTACAAGGGTTATGGATACTTTCGCAAAGCACAATGAGATCCCTTTTTGATGCTGGCATCAGATTGTATATCTCAGCACACTTCAGTATTTTAGTTTAGGTTGTCAACTTTGTAGCCCTCCAAAGCCTCATTTGAACATTTCTTATCCATGTTAGATGCCAATTGACTCCACTGATAGATGGCCTCGGTCTGGCCCTCTCATAAATCTGTAGAATGGCATGTTCTCTCCTGTCACCATTACCCCTTGTGCCTGCTGTCATCCGCCTGTCTTATGTCGGCAGAGTTACAGTGTGCACCTGTCAGATACAATTTATGGCATACAATTTGTTGTGTAGCCAGGGAGTTGCAGTTTCTTGAGAACTTTTTCCTCCTTTCCTGTATTTGATTTATTCTATACATGAATACATTTACAGCAGCATTGCTGGCCAACCATGGAAATGTGAAAAAGTTTCATTTTGGAAGCCTTCCTAGTTTTCTGGACAACAAAATTAGGGCCTTTTTGAGCATCTTTCACTTACATTTTGTTTAATACAATAAAAGAAAATGATTTGCGAGGCAATTAGATGTTTGTTCTTTGTTATTGTTGCACGATTGCGCCTGCGTGCGTGCTCTCAGCGAGGATTATCACCCCCAAAGAGGGAGAAGCGTTACAAAATGACAGCCTCTCATGTCGAACAAGTCAAGCTGATTCTGTGAATGCTGAAGAGGTTTCCCACCACATGTTCTCCTGTATGTTAAGGGAGCAGCGCTAACCTTGTTTTGATTTGCATCTCCTTAGCAATTAAGATAATATGTCGTAATTAGAATTTTAATGTACCACTGTGAGATTTTTTGATAATTACACCGAATTCTCTGCGGTGATTTTCTCTTTGCTTGCTTGTCTTCACAGATGAATTCATGGCTGATTAGATTGCTGCTCTAATCAGATTTGAGCTACATTGTGAAATATCTTCCCACATGTCTCTCTAGCTGAGTTTCTCGATCTAAATGGTGAGCAGTTAGCGGTTATGTGAGTTCACACTTTAAGATTTTGACTGGAAGCAGGTCAGTCATAAACAACAGATAGAAAACTGCATGCAATTACCTCTAAAAAGTGACTCGCTTTACATAGAGTTCCTTTCACTGTGTCTGAATTGCTCCATCTTTTACTCCTGTGCTGAAGTTTTGATGCCAAGCAGAATGCCTATGAAGTTGGTGATACCATAAAGTGGTGTAAAAAAAAAGAAAGAAGAAAATATGCATATTATTGTGGTTTAAGTTACTTTCTTGATCATTCTCACTGCCTTATTTTGCTGTGACACTGAAACAGGTTTACAATATCTTTTCCCGATTTGTCTTCCACATGGGAAGATCATTGGTGCTGCACTGCCTCCAATAACCATTTGATGCACTTGATGTCTGCTCATAAGTTCATAAAATGTAACTCACATACACCACTGGCACTTTTATGAGCCTGAAATTGATTTGAGAGGATAGAAATCCACTTTGATCTTGATTCCTCTCAGACTATCCATTATCTTTAGCCTCTCAGCTAATTTTGGTTATACACTATATATAATAAATAAACGCGTAAAGAAAGTTATGTACTACAGGCAAGATACCTCACTTCAAAAATCCTGAGTTATCATGTTAAGGAACAAATGCTAACTGAACGGACTTTTGGATGTAGGTGGTTTTGAACCTTTTTAAATCGTAATCTATGGGAAAGCTCGGTTCCTGGTATTTGGGTAAATTTTGCTTGGCAAGCTGCCACATTTCAGAGCCAGAAATCAAACTGCGCATACCTCCACATGCAGCAGAATGTACAGATACCACTGGCCTCTTGAGTTAAGACATATGCTGTTTGTAGTAAAAGTGGTTGGAAAAACATGACAGAGAGTTTAAATCCTTTCTGCAGTTTTTATATTCCAAAACAATTCCCTAATGGTCAGAACTGCTCACATATTCTTATTTACAATACTGGAAGCAATGGAGCTCCTTACAGGAATGAACCTCCTCCTTCCGTGCCTGATAATGTGACAAGATTGAGATATTAGACTTTAAAATCAACAAAAACAACAACAAAAGACCAATGTTTCATCGTAGGTTTCACACCATAATGATATTTTGTGGAATTTGTGATCAGGGTAGAAAAATTCAGTCCAGGTTTGACTCGACTTTGATTTTGTTTTAATGCCTGACTCTGTGTAAGGTTATCTTGCTGATGAAAAGGCTTTTTAATGTTTTCACAAAGATAGTTATGCTTTAATGGATATCAAATTGTGCAGGATAAATAAGATGTGGATAATAAAATTCAGCTTAGAATCCTTTTAATAACTAACACTTCAATCATCATTTTAAGCCAAATGTTTCACAACTACTCCTGAATCAGTAACATCCTGGGTGAAGAGCCATGTCACAACCTGCTACTGACTAAAAGTGTAATGCACGTCATGTTACTATTATTATTATTGCAGTGGATTAAAAGTAAATACCTGCAGAAACACCTGTGTTTCTGATGATGCCAGTCGTGGGTCACTGTAAGTCAAACCTTTGCTCAGTGTGGACTATAAAGGGAGCTAATGATAAATCACTTTTGGACATCACAACCTGAGAACACTCACCATCACACACCGACTTTAAATAGCATTAAAGTCCTTGGAGTGCACATCTCTGTTGACCTCACCTCATTGAAAAACTGTACAGAGAGTGTGAAAGGAACCAACAGCGTCTGCCAAACCCTACAGTTGTTTTTAATATTTTATAGCAGGGAAGATGGCCGCGCACAAGATAGTGAGGGGAACCAAGAAAGTTAATGGAAGGTCCTCACACTTAGCCCAAGATCTTATAATTAGCGAATTTTAAAATAACATGGTATAGATTAAAGAAAAAAGCTGTTGTGTTCTTTTTTTGTATGCGCTATTTAATTATGCAATAAATTAGCAATAAATTAGTTTTGTTTGATTTGAAAAGAAACTGTGATTAAAATACATTTTTCAGTTTGAGTTTGAGTTTTACTGTGTTAATAATTGCAGTAATAAAAGGACAGGTTTGATCTCACACTGCGGTTAGATATTTACAAAAATGTGAGCCGTTCATGTGAGGTTTCCGTCATACCATGGGTATAATTCAGCTAAAGTTGTATATTATATCAAATTTCAGCTGTCCTCACAATTGCAATGCATGCTGTATTTCAAATGATTGTTTGGCTGCAATGCTTGGCAGATGATTATATTTTAAGCACCATGCATTCACACTCTGCATGCCAATAATATGTTTAGCCAGTTGGATGGAGATTCCTTGTCCTTGATGCCCACACCTTATATAGATTCCATTGATTGTGATGCTAAAGCTTCCAGAGAGTAGCAATAACGGTATGATGAAGGGAAGAAAGAAACAAATAAGGAAATGTGGGTAAATAGCAACAGAAATCAATAATAGTAAAGCAGCTGCATTTCTTCCTAGTATTAAGCAGCCATAGATTGACTGAGCTTTCTTGTTAAGCTGACAATTTAAAACGATTAGTCTGCAAACCTAATTACATTGCATTAAGATTATTCTAAGTTATATATTTCATCAGTTTACCTCAAGCCAGAATACTAAGTGTGGTCGTTTGTCGATTGTCTGCCGGTGTAATCACACCACTGTTTCCTAGCTGCTTGTTTTTATTCAGTGCAACACAGCAGCCAGTATTCCCCCATGGCCTTTTCTCGACAACAGCACAGACCAGTCAATATTAGCAGAATATTTTCCTGCCCTGAGTTGCCACGGTATCGATACTTGATCATGATAATCCGAGCCGGAGTAAATGAACACAGATTTGCAAAGAAAAACTAAACCTGAGACCTCTTTGTGGCGCGAAATTGGGCTCCACAAAGGAATTAATGATGGATCCTTCCAGCATAATTGTCTAATTATGCCGGGCAGATGGGGCACTGCTTTAACTAGGACACATTGTGCTACCTCTCCAGACTCTCCACAACAAAAGGCAAACCAGTGTGACAGCCTCTTCAACAGTGAGTGGGAGGGAGAGTGAAAGAAAGAAAATGGAGAGTGGAGCAGAGGAGAGGAGAGAGAGGAGGAGGGGGGTGCATAAAAAAACTGGGTCTGTCACCAAGCCATTCCTCTACTCGATATGTTACCACAGAAACAAATGTATGGTGTAAACACTGCGTGGATCACAGCTCCTGGGAGGTGAATCATTGCAGTGTAATGAGGTTGGTTTACATGCTGCTTCTCAGCTTCCCACCCAGGCTCAGCTCAATACTTAAAGCCTCTAATTAAAGAGAATCGGCCACTCGATAATTGATCACATCGGGCTGCCTCGGCATACGCCTTCACTGTAAGGCTTCATGCCACTGTTTATTAGAGCTGTCTGCCTGCTTTGTCTTCTGGGAGGGAAGAGAAAATGTGAAGTGCTGCAGGGGAGGGGAGAGGAGGCAGGCGGCAGGGATGAAGGAAAGGTAAACATATAAAGAAATTTTATCTGTGCTCTTCAAAGGTGCTGTTAAAATAGAAGTGGGACAATCTGAGGAATGTCGAGTAACGGGGAAAGTCTCAAGGGTCTCTCAGTGACTTCAGCTGTTTGTCACCTGGTTGTGCAGGAATTTCAAACAACATCCAAGAGCTGATTTCCCCCATTATTGTGTTTGTTTTACAAGGCAGGTTGTTTTATGAAGCTGTCAAAGGTTTTTTCCTTTTTTTGCATGACTGCTTCATTTGATTTTTGACTCTTGATTTGATATATCAAGGCTTGGTTATAGCCTATGCTTTAGCATTGGTTTCCCCATCTTGCATGCTAGACTTCGCAATATGTCCCTAAGAGTTTGCAAAACCACTTTAAGACGAGCGTTAAATACATTTCGTTGGTGGCATCACTGATGTAGGACTGTGATTTGTCAGAATAGTGGAGGAGTTGCTTATGTATTGCGCAGGTTTGGCCTGCTAACTAAGGGCTGACATAGAAATTGTCCGACCAGTGACCACTTGGTTGCAAGCTGAAAAATGTATTTTTTCCAATCACTGAACATACCATGCATAACAACGCTGTTTGGTGTGGAAGTTCTAAGTGCACAAAGAAGAGTTAAAGTGTGCTGCTGTAAGTTTTACTGAGATGCTTAAAAATAAAATCAGATAGAGCACAATTGATGACTAGTTTGATCATATTTTATTGTTTCTATATAAGAATCAGAATATTTGTTCTTAAAACTGTAACCAATTAAAACATAATTGGTCAAATTTAGCTGTTTTCTCTCTTTTATGTTTTATTTTTGTTTGTTTATGTTAAAACAAGACATGCACCATAGTCAGTTTCTTTCTTTTTTAAGAGCCTTTGATTTTATTGCCATTTCTCTGAATAATTTAAGAACCCATCCATCCGTCCAAATAATTTTTTTAAAGTAAATTTTGACAAAAAGAAAACAAATTTCAAACCCAAACTTTGTTTCAAATTTTTTCCATGCGAGCGCTGTATCGACAGCATTTGGCTGTGACAGAAGTATAAATCGACCTATAGGAGCAGACTGTTGCATGTGGCTGTGGTAAGTGGGTCTTGGTATAATACCCAGTGTGCACCTGCAGAGTCGAGACAGCAAATTACTACAGATGGACCTGAGCAGGTGTGGTGGAGCCCAGGATGATGTATTGCTGCTGTGTCTGAAGCTAATTTTTCTTGAAATATTCTCACCATCTTTTGCTTGATTTATTTGATTAAAACTACAGTTATTGTACAAACAGCAGCAGTGTTGTGCCACCTTAATGTCCTGAATATTACATTAGTGATTTAAGTATCTTAGAATTGCATGGTAGCTCTGTAAGTACATGTCATTATTACCTTGTTGTAAGATTTATAAGAAATGGAAGCATGTTTGAAAATAATTGTAAAGTCCTAATTGCTATCATTAATCAGATTCATCAAAATTACTTTTTGAGTTGAAACACATTATGAGATTTGTTCTGCTAGTTATATTTCATTTGGATTTATGAGCTGTAAAGCGACCTGACCACCAACCCCAGACAAATAATTGCAGTTTTGCTTGGCCTGGTGTTTTCTCACAGAATGATCTAATGAGCCTGTCATGTCTGCATTGGCAGCTGCCCATCTGGCACCTCACCAAACACAAACATGTTATTACAAAGTGGGTGTAACTTCCTTATGCCAGTCACAAAGTGCTGGTTTGGAGTTTCTGGATTCCTGTGGTTGGCAGATGTTGGATTTTGCTATGACAACCTTTAAAAGAAGTTCCTTGGGGCTTTCCCATCATTAATAGCTATTAATATACAAAAGAAAAAAAACTTAGCTCCAGGTCATGCAGACTTTAAGGTTAAGTTTTGGTTTGTTTTTCTGGCAATAGATCTATGTTGATATATGCATTCTGCATCTGCTACATAAATGCTTTGAGACTCATTTATTCAACAACGGTGTGGATTTGGGCACAGGAATAATTGGAGGACAAGTTGCATGTCTAATTTATGAAACTTTGTGTATTCTGGACATTCCCAGTGTGAGAACGGTCTGGTGTTGATAAATCTGTCAGCTGCAAAGAATCCAAAGTAGAGACTACGCCCCGTTTTTATCCAAAGATTTAGTGAGATTGTCCGCAGATTTAGCGACACAAATGAGCTAAAGATTCTGTAGTTTTTAAAATGACTTTGTTCTGCTAATTGCACATCTGACTAATATGAGTATGATACAGTCACACATTTGAAGTGAAGAAGTCTTGACACTGTCTGACTGTAGTTCATTATGCTGCAGAGCAGCAAATGTAGTTCATTTGTTCAGCACAAAATTGTGCAGGACTGCATGGTGTATCTCTGCTTTAAGAGTTCAATGTAGCGCATTTAGCCTGTGGATGCTAAATGGTCACTTCCCAGATTTTCTGCTAAAACACCATGATGTTGGTAATGCCTGCACTCTTATGGCTACCAAACACCAGGTTCCCCTCTTTTAAGGTAGTTTTAGATTTTGGAGAAATGTGCATAGGGATATACTCTACAAGAGAAAAACTATATAATCACTTTGCATTTAAAAATTATCTGTGTGATCCAGGAAATGTTTGCCTCCTGTGTGAAATTATACATCTCAAGCTGCCGACTGTCTTGTGTTTAATGTTCTGTGTGAACAGTCAGCGATAAATCAGACACTCCAGAATCCTACTGTACAACAACTATGCTTCTGAGAAATTACATTCTTCTCTAAAGATTATAAAGATATAAAGAAGCTAAAAGATTTTTTTATGTTTTATTTTTACTTATATTATACCACGCAAAACAAATAAATCTGCTGAAATATTACACTCGTGTGCTGTAATAAGTCTCCACCACAGCTTGATCAACATAAACATTGACATAAACTAGCCTACATGGTCTGACACCTGAGTAAATGTCTCTTCACATAGTTTTCTGCAGTATGCATGACTGTTAAATAAAGGGCCAATGTGCAATGTTTAATCTCTGGGCAGCAATTTATTGGAGAAAGCAGCAATATTTGGTTGCTTATTCCATGTAACATAAAGTCAGAAATTTTAATGATAAAAAAAAATCAAACATCTTAGGAAATGACAAAAGGAAGCAGAAGAGGGGAATTTTAATTAGTACTTGGCCCTGTAGATGTTAGTCAACACTCAGAGAACCAGAATTACTGGAGATATGTCTGGTTCATAGATTTCGTGTTGTGGAAATGGAAATCCGAGTCTCTGCCAACGCCCGACTCCACTCTGACCATGTTATGTTTAGAAGTTTTACCAACTGTCATCAGATGCAACCCGGATTAGCAGATAAACTGGGACTACTGTTTGATCTTGGGGAGATTTACTTTTTGCCTCCCGACTGTCATCCTTGTGTCATGCTGAAATCCATTGTTTTATAGACAAATAATAAGTTGTGTTGGTTTGATATGACCGATTGTTTTGTTCACAGCTGGTTAGTGCCTGCCTTATTTTTTTTTTTATCTGTGAAAGTATTGCATGTCTTGCGAAACTTTTTCCCTTGCGCCAGTGTTTTGACTTCTTTGTTGTCTCATAAACCCTTCAGTGACTCACTGCACCACTCAGTAGAGCCACTGTTGTTTAATTTGGAGTCAGTCTAAAATCATCCTGCCGTTGTAAAAATTCAATACACAAATGCCGTTTATATTACTGTTTAACTACGACTTTTGGGGACTTCTGGGATTTCTCTTCCAGAAAGAGAAATCTTGAATTTTAAGGGATGGTTTGGATATTTTAAACTGGAGTTTTGTTCAGAATTTATGAGATGTTTGCATTGGTTATAAAAAGTATTTATACTCTATGAAATCTTTCAGAATTTGTCAACAACAAACAAATGTTTTTCATTGAAAGTCTTAAAATGGTCCACCACAAAGTAGCGCAATGTTGTAAAAAGATTTATAAGCTTTTCTTTTCCAGGAAAAATCTGAAAAACGTAGTGTACTTTTCTATTAATCCCCTAACTTTTATCCCCTGAATAAAATGAAGTGCAACCCATCACCTTAAGAAGTGACTTAGTTATTAAATAGAGTCCATATGTATCTAGTTTAACCTCAGTGTGCAGCTGACCGTGAAGGCCTCAGAGGTTTGGTGGAGAACATTAGTGAAGAAACAGCATCATGGAGTCCAAGGGACACAGTAGACTTGTCAGAGAGAAAGTTGTGGTGAGGCTTAAAGCAGGGTCATAAAACGGTACCCCAAGTTTGGAACATCTAATGAAGAACTGGTTAATTCATCATCCAGAAATAGAATAATGTGCAAACCTATCAAGACATGGCCGTCCACCTAAACCGAGAAGAAGCCAAAAGGCTGATGGCAGAACTCTATATAAACCATGAATAATTTTCCTTCCAGATTGCAATTATGTGCTACTTTGTGTTGGTCTATCACATAAAACCTTAATAAAACATTGTGAGGTTTGTGGTTGTAACCTGATAAAATGCAAAAAACGTTCCAGGGGTTTGAACAGCACAGTAATAAACTTCGAGTCCTTTAGCCTTGTCTTTTATTTGTTTTGCTTCAACCCTTGATCCTTTTTATCCTAAAAAAACACGTTCTTTCTCCATGGGTTTTATTTAAATGAGCATTTATAGGCGCACAGTTCTGCATTCTAACTTTTTGAATGTCCTTCACCAAAGGTATCTTGGAAAAAGGTTGCAGAAACTGTACTGTAACTGGTTTACAGTTAGCTTTAAAGGTGAAGTCTGCTTTAGCCATAATGGGTGCTCTCCCTAGATCCACTTTCTTTCGGGGTTTCTTTTCAGGGTTATGGCTCTACTGGAATAATAAAAAAAAAAGTCTCAACTGTGTGAAACTAATGTATGAATTGGATTTCCATAGTGGAACTATTTATTTGGGTTAGGAAACCTGCCCTCTCTGTGATATGTGGGTTTTCCAGTAAATATGTTTTATGGGATTGGACTTATGTGAGTCAGTCTTGGCTCAACACTTGGTTTAGATTATTATGGGACTGTGATTTTTAAGGAGAAAATAGAGCGAATCAGATCAAATTCAGTTTTTTGGCAGAAGCTTACCCTGGTTGGCAGATAGATCAATATCTAAATAAAACGCTGCACCATTTTTCACTCAGGTTAGATTTGGCTTAAATTAATTATCCTTCTTTCTGGCTCAGAAACTTTGCTTTTGAACTGTCTTAGTTTGGTTCTGTTAAAGTTATTGGGGTGCAGGGTGTTATTTCTGGTACAGATAATCCATTTTGAGAGTTTAGAAGTACTGTATATGTAAAGAGCATCTGTTACAGAGCTGTGTTTCTTCGCTCGGTCTGCAAAGCATTAAATAGGTCAGTAATATTTCCCCTCTTTTGCTGCGGCTTTGTAAAACGCTCAGAATATGGAGCCAAATTATTAGCATGGATAGAATCCAGAGCATTAATGGTAACCAGGCAGTGTCGGATGACATTGTTATTGCAGCCGTTCTCAGGAAAGTGAGGGGAGCTGAAAATTTATATTTGATTTATAGCAGGGTTTGAATTTATGTTCCAGCTCTCGATAGGAAAGTAAGTAATCTTCGCCCGAATTCTCACAAGAGAGGGCCCCACAGCATCTGGTGCTAGAAACATCTCTGTATCAAACAGTTCCTTCCAGTTTCTCTTTGCAGTGCTTAACCACCAAGAATTTACACCTGTAGGGGATATAGTATTACTGTGTTCATTGGACTGGATTCAAGTCTGAGCGTTGAGAAATTAGCAGACTGGGGGAAATGAACCACTCAATGTGGGAAATGTCAAAGATATAAAAAGTGAGGAGTTATATTCATGTACACCTAATTCCATGTTTGACTGAAAATAAGGGAAACAAATTCCAAATACACAAAGATGGCAAAACACATAAGTGTAAAGAAAGCATCTTTTCTATATAATTGTTTTAATCGTCAGTCACACATAAGCAGCATGCTCAAAAGCAGGGTGATCAGAAGCGTTTGTAATGTGGGAAGGGCATTGACTGGGGCAGGAGTGGCTAACACGCAGCTAATGAGCTACATGCAGCTTTTTTCTCTCTTATGCGTCTTGACTGGTCTGTCAAGGCTCTCATTTTTACTGTGGGAAGACTAAACACAAAGATCCTGAATGTTGAGAATTATAGTACTTAAAGACCAATCTGAGTCTCCTGAAATAACCTCTGGTAGATCAAATTTTAGCAAAATCTGGAGATTGAAAAATGTGCAAAAACATTTCTGAGAAGTGATTTTCTGGTAAGAAGACTCGTTCTTTGCACTTTTAATATTTTTTTATCCCATTAAGTGACACTTAATCAAAGCATGGCACTCTCTCTGTTAGTGGACATATAAAATGAAAAGCAATATATTATTATTGACTTATTTTTTAACTATACTTGGCCTAATCTCTGAGTACACCTCATGAGAAATCCCTCTGCTTTTCCATTTTGTGACTGGAACTCACTGGGGTTGATTTCAGTCGTAGATCTGAGTCCAAACTTCAGCATAAAGCAAAACCAAGTTCATCTTTTAATGAGAACAATCTTATGTAGAATTTGTAAGCAACATTTACAGAAGTTGTTCAAATGAATAATAGATGATATAAAAAGATGACAAAGACATTACCATCTCATTGCATTGTTTAGTAACATATTAAGTCCTTTAGAAGTCCAAACAGGGTGTGTCCATAGTTTTTTTCCCCCTAAAAGTAATTGAAACTTGACATTTTAATTTTTCAGTTGCATCTTTGTCTTCTACATGATTCAGAATCATATGATCATCTAAAAATAAGGTAATAAGGCTAAAATCAAATTTGACTGGGTGTGAATGACTGTAATGGAAAATGCAGCCTGTTTTCGGGAACATCTCTGAAAATCAGTTTGTTTTGTCATTTAACTAATGCGTGTTAAAACATATTCAGCGCTCTAGATCTGATGGTATGCATTGCAGCAGCATGAGTCCGTTTCAAAACAACCTGTGTACTAAACGGGTTTTTTCAGTCCGGACTTGTCACCACCTGAAGCCACTAGATGCTTTATGTACTGAAGTAAATAATGGTGAGCAGTAAAAATCCTGTATGGACGAAGTATCTGAAAACAATTTTGAGAAGTAAAGAAAACCAAATTTTGAGAACCAAAATGTTGATATGTCGCGTTTCATCATGTTCCTGTCATCAAGCATGCATTCATTTACCAAGTCAGTTCAGCTCCTTCACTTCAGGCACAGACTCGTCCCCAACCTGGATGGAGCCATCCACTGTTTTCCTGTTGAGAACCACCTTGTTCTCAGACTTATGGGAGCTGATTATTGTCACAGTTGCTACGTCACTCTGTTCTGACCTGCTCCTGTACACCCTGAAAGTGATGGCTTGAAGACGCCAACAGAACTATGCCACATGGAGAAAACTGCAGCTTTTCAAATCAGGCACCTTCCTCTCTGCGATTAGACCTTGAGATCTCATGCATGAACACCACAAATAGGATCAATGACAAGGAGCAACCTGCACTGGAAACATGCTCGGCTTTGTGCTGGCTAGGAGCACATACTGTAGCTACTACTTAGGTTACAAAAGATAGCCTTAAAAGTCTCCCCAGTTGAGTTGGAGACTTTTAACAGTTTAACACTTTGCTTAACAGTATCATTTTATTGGTACTGTTAAGCAATACTTAAGAGAACCAAAGTACTACGCATTACTGTGTGGCTAGAAGAACCACACAGTAAACCAGCGGTGTCCAAAGTGCGTCCCACCGGCAGTTTCTGGCCCTCAGAATTACATCACAATTCAAGAACGGCTTAAATTTGGTTTGCCAGATCAGGCAGTTTGATGTAGATACACATTTAAAAACAATTTAGTCCAGTTTCTGCTGCAAATATCTTTGTACACTTGAACTGAGACAAACGAACTTACAAATAACTTTTTAGCAAGAAATAGATTTTAAGTAAATAGCCCCTTAATATTGATGGAAAAGTACAGTTTTATTGGCAGGCAGAAAAAATAACTTATAACATGGGGAAAATGTCTTGTTATAAGTAAAATAATGTGCAAATGAAACTAGTACTTTCTCATCAATATTAAGGAGTTAATTACTTAAAAGAAGCTTCTACATCTTGCTAAAAGTTACTTCTAAGTAGGTTTTATGTCATGTCAAGTGTACTAAGATATTTGCACTTGAAACTGGACCATAAATACTTGGTAAGATTTTCTGTTTTCGCAGTGTGTTAGGGTGCAAATTTCATTGATGGCCAGTCTTTCAAAAAAGATGGACAGTTTAGCATTTTACCATTGGAAACGTAAGATGCCACACAAGTATTCATCCAGGTTCTTTCTTTGAATTTAATTTATTGGGATTTCTTTTTTTTATGTGGAAAACCTGCAAGACTCTTTTTAAGTTTTAAATCTACAATGATTTACAGATCCCTTGTCTATATAAATTGCTCATTTTATTAAAATGTTGAGCTTAGTTTTTAGTTGAGAAATAAAAATAAAATATTTTTTCCAATTATAATAAAAAGGAAAAATACAAGACATTCTGTGGCCCCCAGAGTACTTTAAACTTGATATCTTTGGCCTCCATGCCAGAACATTTGGACAGCACTGGCCTAGACATTACTGCACACAGTTTAAGGCACTTTAACGATTTCTGATAGATTTCTGTTTTTTTTGTTTCTTCACTGAAATCCCATTGTGGAACAATGTGATCGGGTTAATAAATAAGTAGGTCAGGAGTCTAACAAAATGTTGAAGAGTTCCCATTTGAAACTTGAAAGCCGTGTTATATTTCCAGATTCTCCATGAAACAGAATCAGAATCTTCCAAGTTTTGTCTCTTTTAAGCAGACGTCTGCTTTACACAACAATCACATCCGTGTCACCAGGCTGCGAACTTTCCGTCTGCAGACTGCCGCTCTGCAGGAGTCCAGGGAACATTGGAACCGATCTTTACCACAGTGGAGAAGCTGAGGAGGTCATTGCAGTTTGAATGTCCATAAGAGGTTGGTTCATCTTGAGAAACGTAGGACAGTGTCCCTTGAGGTACTGTCTGTAGGCTTCTAGAGAAGGGTTGGGTGGTGTAACATAATAGGACTCACCAATCACCTTATAAGGGAGTGGTACCCAAAGATTTTCTTCAGGCCCCCCCAGTGGTTCCCAAAGATTTTCTGGGCCCCCCTGTGGATTGCAATAAAATCCCCCCTCAAAAAGTAAAAAAAATCAACTGGGTACACACATCGTTCAACCAGACATGAACCTATACACATATTTTGTTTTCATACTCCACTGAAGTTTATTTCACACTTCAGGTTGCAACAAAACACACTACAAACCATCTTTACTTTTTTTTTTCATTCATCCATATCGCTCCCCCCCACCCCTGCAATTTCACCGCGTGCCCCACACTTTGGGAACCACTGTTATAAGGTATATATGATCAATGATTAACAGTGATAGGGAGACATACATTCGCATGGCAGCAGATTAGTGAATTTATGTATCAATAATACCTGAGCTTTGAAAAATTTCTCATTCTCTCATTAGATATTTAGTCTTTGTGTTACTTGATAAAATATAGACACGGCATTTTCAACTGTTTTTCTAACCATTCTTGCCACAGCTGTTTCATAAAAAGGATTTTAGATGCACTTTTTGTTCTAATCTTATTTATTATCTCTTATTTACCAAAGCACATTTCATAAGAAGCTCAGCCATTATTGACTTTGTTGTTATTTACCTTATACTGTCTCCTAAGTATTGCAAGCAGTAGAGCAAACACATGAAAATGTTTCAACTGCACAGCTTGAGTGCTTTCTCAAGCTTTCTCCCCAATAGCACATTGACAATAGTACAAATGCTCTGTTTTCTGGCACTTTTACTGCACTTCTGAGTTGCTGAAAACTCGTATCTTTGCATTATTATCTGCTGGCAGCGATGATACAAATACCTTCTTTATGGTTTGGTAATAACTGCCTTATTTTTCCTAGGGACACAGAGCGTTATTTATCTCTGGCAGCTTTCATGAGGATTAATGATGCATAATTCTGTTGGAGTTGTCTGGCGTGCAGCACCAGTCGGAGGGATCTGGAAGGTTATCAGAGCAATAAATCCCAAGTTTTTCTCTGTTGTTTGTCACGAAGCAGTGCTTCAGCCAGTAGTTATGATGCCTCCAGCTTGTTCTCTCCCTCCCTGTGTAAGCCTTCACCAAAATAACATGACTTGTTTAAAGTATGAATTGATAATGTGGAGTTTGATCGCACAATCTTCAAGTTCAAAGTAGGTAGCTGTTTTTAAACTCCAGTCCTTGATACTGTGTCTGCCTTCAGCTGTGAGATTGGAACGCGCAGCGCACACACCTCGTCTCAGATATTCAGTCTTGCATTTTAACTGTTTTTTCGATTGCCATCATCCATTTCTGTATGTCTATAAAGTGAAAATTAAATTAGGTGTGCAGAGTGTTACTTGGGTTTAATCTATACCCACCCAGCAGCAGCAGCGCTAGTATTTCTTCCATCATGGCTTATTTTCCTTGTTTAATTTATTGAATAAATTGCCCCTTTAACTTGTCAAGCAGGAGGAAGCCATCCATGATTTTTTCTATGATCTAGGCAGAGAGGAAGATCCAGTCTATTAGTGCAATGATAGGGTCGTTGCTGAGGCGAGCTCACTGATTGAATGGCATCCTTGTCAAGGTCAGGCCCAAGCTAAGAGCTATTTTCTGCTTACCTGTGCAGCCAGCCGGCCACAGAATCTGCACACAAACTGCCTCTGCACCAGTGAGCTTAGTAAGCGGAGAAGCTCATCACGGATATTTCCAGCTGGAAACATGAAGAGAAACCTCTGCGTCTGCAGAAAAGAACACAAAGGCATGAGTAATATGATAAGAGGAATCTCACTACGGTGCATGATGTATTTTTAATTTTTTTTGTATTTGTGTCAAAGGACGATTCACATCCGCTCATTGTGTCCCTGTCAAAGGAAAGTGTTGTGTTAAATGCGAAACACTTTGTTTGAGATGTGCACATTGGCGCAGAGGTCAGGCTGACAGTACAGATGTTTAGTCTGGTCACTTCTGATGAATGCATTGTGTCAGCTTAATTTCAAGCCTGATTTCATTAAAAGCACCAGTGTCTTCCCGAAGTAATGTACCAGGACCACCAAGAGGTGAAGTTGTGACTGTTAAGGCTTCTCATACATTGAAACCCACTTCACTAAACTAGACTATAGGCACATTTTCAATTTGAGGAATCTTTTCCAAGAATCAAGGGAGCTTTGTGATGCCATTATTCAAATCTTCGTACTCAGAATATTACCATGGAATAGGTACTAAAATACCCTGGCCTGTTTTACCTCTGTAAACCTTGAGGATTACCTTGGAAAGAGTTGACATGTGACTTGGACTTACTCAATTTCTTGAAACTGGAAACAAGTGGTGAAAATCTTGAGACTTCCTCCTTGTAGGCTTAAGACTTGACCTGGGTGTGCTCCCCTGAAAAAATTGTCTTGGACTTTGCCTTCAGAGATATGAAGCTTGAAATTGGATGAAAAGACTTGAGACTTGACTTGGCCTTGTTGCTAAAAGGTTTGAGACTTGACTTGCATTTGCCATACATGAAACCTTTCTTTGATTTGGAGTGAAAGGATTGAAGCTTGACCTTTTCTTTCAAAGACCTGAGATTTAATTTTGATTTGAGATGAAACAATATTGACATGGCTAAAACTTTCATCTCAAAGATTCGGGACTTAGGGTGAAATACTTGAGATATGGCTACGTCTTTGTCCTCAAAAACTTGAGAATCGACTTGAATTTGATGTAAAAGTCTGAAGCCTTGACTTGGGCTAGTTTGAGGTAGACATGGCTTAAACTTGGGGAAGACTTAAGGTTTGTTTTGATTTGATTTATTTTGGTAAATTTACAACTTTATAAAAAAGGAAACAAAATGAAACACTGTTCTACAAACTCAGGGTGAGAGACTTGAGACATGACTTAGACTTGTTCCTTTACGGCTCAAGAATAAACTTGAATTTGAGATTAATTTCTGAAACCTGGCCTTCAAAGACTTCAAACTTCAAGTTGGGGTGAAGTATTAGACAGGTAACTTTGACCTGCTCCTAAAAGTCTTGAGTTTTTACTTGGGCTTATTCTTCAAAAACATGAAATTGAAACTGGTGATATTTGAGTGGGTCTTGATAAAAATGTTTTACTTGGATTTCAATTTCAAATGTCCAAAATTTGACTTTCACTTGTAGTGAAAAACTTAACTTTTCCTTAGTTCTTCAAAGACTTTTAAGAACAATTACAAGTAACTTGACTTGAACTTGGAAAGAATGATTTGTAAACTCAAGCTTTTAGAGGACAGGGCAATAAAAGTTCAAAGAAGAACAAATCAAACACCCCTAATGCTAAACCAAAGAATGTTTTGTGTTGGATTCTATAATTAATCTATTGGGTGTTGATGACTGGTAATCTCTGAGTTACATTGTTTTTGTACAGATATCTTTCTCATCAGCTTGCAAATAAATTCTGTTCCAAAACACAATTGCAGCACTCATTAAAACCCACTTTCCTCTGGCAGTACAGCTCTCAAGTGAATTTTCTGCACTGCCACATCAAATTTAGCCAGGCCTGACCTGTGCTGAGCCCTTGACGGGGGCTGCCATTTAGCGTATGTTGAAAAAAAAATAAAAAACCTCTGAAACATGGATCACACTCGCTTGCTGCCACCTCTACGAGATCAAAGCACCGTGCAAATCCACCATACTGTGTACAGGGGAGTTTGTGGAAGTGGTGGGGGGTCCAGAACAGATTCACCTGTGCAGAGGCCAAGCGCAGCTGCATTCCAAACAGCTGGAACCCACTGACCACAGAAAGGATTAGAGGCTTTAGCTGCACAGGTCTCCTCATCATCTTCCTCTGCCAGAACCTTGTCTGGCATCCATCCTCTGCAAACATAAATACCATTTTCTGATCACTTAATAACACCTCCATCCCCACTTTTATGCATGCTCACTCCCTACAAATCAGCTCCTGTGCTTTTATAGCCACAATTGTCTCTGCAGATAAAGAGGGCAACCCGGCAGTTTGGGACTCCCAGCCCATGAATCTGTTGTGGAGGGATATTATTCCTCCTTGCCCCCTCCAATTCAGATAAATATCACCATGCAGGTTGCCATTGTGATGCTGCTGTTGCTTGGCTTCTGCATCCAAGCTCAGCCCCTAATGCCTGCCAGGTAAACCCATCTGCCTCTCTGTTGCTGCACTGAGGGGTGAGGGGGGATTTTGGCTCTCACTGACTCTGAAACAACATCACGTTGTTTATCGTGCAAATAATTCACCCCTTCCGGGCTACAGAAACAAAATCAAGGTTGCATGTTTAACAAGGGAGTCGAGGAATGAGAGGAGCCAGACAGAAAAAAAATAAATAAATCAGGTGTTTCCTTTTTAGATAAACCTGGTGCCTGGAGACAGCGACACATCCCTGATTCCTATGCAGTGCGAAGATGCTGCATCAAAATGTGTTAAAGGTGTTGGTGTGTGTAGGGGTGTGTGTGTAGTGTAGAAGTGTTGAAAGGTTCATATAATATGTGAGGCCTTCAGTCACTCTTCTAGCAAGGCACATACTTTAAGGGACATTCTTGTCACATTTAACATCACAACCAAAAAATTTCTGGTCGTTAGTAATTTTGGTTAAGTTTGTTCTCCGAACTTGTTAACTCTCCAACACCTGGTTAGCTAACATCTTTATTAAAAATTTAAAGTTTTGGTCACACATATTGCTTTGGTGTATTGTAGGCATGGACTAATATCACATTTTCACTGTATAGCTGTGAAAACAAAAGTATGTTGCATAAAATGGTAAACTGTAACTATTATCCATAGTAATTGATGCTGTTAAACAGTTTACAATTAAAAAAGATTGAATCAGTACAGTTTTTTTATTTAAGTATAGAGCAAGAAAATAGAATAAAACACTAAATTTAGTAGTAGCTCTAACTGGCTTTTGTTTTGGATTAAGTATTATACTTTTTTTGCCGTTCTGCTCTTTTTACAACAACTGATAATAGCTTGTTAATTAGTCTGGCTGTCTACTCAAGTAACTAGTATGTAATTGGCTGCTTTGCATACCTCCGGGTCATGGCAAGTGGGTTGTGCTGCTTTAGTTTCCACAGTGAGTTTGAACAGTTGAATATGGATTTGAATTTTAGGGAGGGAGAATGTAGTACAGTAGATCCTCAGTTTTCGAGGGGGGTTAGGGACCTAACCCTCAGCAGGGTGCGAATTCTGAGGACCTCCTCTGAAAATGCTTATAAGTACCTAATTTTAATGGCTCAAACACCAAATATAACTTACACACCTTACACACAATGGAAACTATCTTTCAGAAACAATGCATAAAGGTTTTGGAGAACAATCACATTTGAAATCTTCCTGAATTACCAAAAAGAAACACGTTTTAGTGATACAAAGGGATCAATTAAGAGATGAAAAACAAGCAAATAGATTCTTTATTCCAAATTCCAAATTACTGCTTCTACTTTGAACAAAACCGCTACATCTTTTACCAAAAGAAGAAAATAAAACCTAAAAGTAGATCAGTCATCCTTTGACTTTTTGCAAACATTTAAATGAGTTGGATTCCTTAGTGGGTGGGCATTAGCATTGATGTTCCACTGTTTGGATTAATTATGTAATCGTGTTTTGGCCTCTTGTATATGTACCTCTTGGTAGCTCATGTTAATTGATTTTCATTTGCACAGAATTACAGTTTAAAAAATGCAATAAGGAAGCATCGCTGTGACTTATGACAGTCTAAGCGACGTGACTGTAATGGTTTTATTAAGATGGATAAATATTTACTCGCTGTGTTTTTGTTCCTATAGAAACCAGTTGTTGCATTGGGTCAAACTGAGTGAAGTAAATTAGCAAATCCTCTCGCGTTTCTGTTTGAAATCAGCAGCAACAATGACTGATCCTTGCAATGTAAGCGCATGATTACTTTGAATACCAATGTACCTTTTGCATCTTTTCATGAAGGTTTTTAAGCAGAAATGCCTTGACCTTTATCCTTTTCTTATCTCAGAAGTATTTAAACTTACTCAGAGCCTCTTTTTTATTTTTTTGATTGTTACACATCTGTTGGACCTTGTTGTTGTGTGTCAGAGTGAATTTATTGTGTTTATAAGTGACAGCTCTATTGGGAAAACATTTAGAAGTGAACGTGATCCCTGTTGTCACCTTCTGACTCCACAGTCACAATAAGTGAAAGGCTGGGTTAAAATGGCGCTCGTTTTTTTCTACGCACAAAAGCGAAACCTGTACTTGATGATGCTCTGAGGGAATCTTAAAAGTGTGCTTGAATCACTCCCAGGAAGAGAAAAAAGGCTCTACTTTGTGCTTCTTTTTTGATTTAGGAAGGTTCCCACTAGAAATCCTGGAGTTAAAAGTGAAACATATGCTAAGATTCAAATTGTGCAATAATGTTTTGCAAAAATAAGATTTGCATATAGTTATTGATGAATATTGCAACAATAATGATTGTAGTCTAGTAATTTATAGTTTTTTTTTTTATTTTATTTTGGTGCACAGATTCAGAGTTAGGGAATACTGCTGAGTGTACTGTCTGAACTATAAAAACACCAGCAACATTTTATTGTAATGCTAAAGCAAATATGCTGATTATGCAAAATATTAGTTATTTTGTGTTATTTTATAAAGTTGGGTGTCTGATACACTGATGGTAGAGGTTAATGGACCAAGTTATCTGCCTCAGCAAGTTGTTTATTTTACCAACAGACATTACACTTTGCAGCTTGTTGCCAAGGTTTGTTTTATAATAGCGTGGCCTTGAAAGGAGTGATGAGTACAAAGGTCTTTTAATAGCTGAGCCTTGACCACGCTTGGGTCGAAGAGCCAGCAGGTTGAAGATACAACCACAGGCATTCCTCTTCTCTCAGGGACACTCTCCATCTCAGTCTGGGGGAATCCCACTGTGTTCCCGGTAGATTCGTCACAATAACAAATTTTGCTGGGCGTTAAATTGTCCCATAAATTATTGTGATAAACTAGAACATTGTCGTTTTAAGACTAATAGCATAAAAATGGCATGGTAATGCAAGTACACACACTCAAAGATCAGTAAGACATTTTAAATATCCAAATAATTAAGCAAACCAAAAACAAATAAAATGGATTATGAAGTCTCTGTAAACAAACTTGCCCTTCAAAATATATTAATCATTAGACTCCTGACAGGGAAAACAGGCAACGCCGCCAGTTAGGACTTTTGTGAGACAAACAAAGTGTAAACTTTCTACTGTGTACTGGATGTCAAATCTTTGCAACATTTCTTGAAATTATGGCTTTTCAATTAGATTAAAGGGCAGCTTCTCTTCAACGATTAGGCATAAAGGTCACTGTGCCATTTTGCATTTTGAAAACTACATCTGATGATTAAGTTTTAGGTGCAGATACAGTACATGTTTGTTGTATTACCGTGTTTAGTTGCTTCCGCTTTACAACAAATGCAACATACGGGTTTGCAGAGGTGTGTCACCACGGCCATTCGGTTTGAATTCAAAGCTCTCCCAGACTGTAGCTTTCACATTCGACTTTTAAACAACGTTTCCCTGATTTGCTCCTCTGTACCGGACTTTGATGCTACGATCTGTGGTAGGAGACCATGAGGAGGTCATTCCCTCTTCCAGCTAAGCGACCTGCGACATTTGTGCATTTGAAATTTTGAGATTGTACACGTAGGCGTGCAGACGTGCGCTTGTTACGTGACACAAGAATCTTGAAAAATTTTCAGCTTTTGTCGCTGACGTTGCTAAACTGATGTTTTTCTCTGCCGTTTATCATTTCCTGTGTTTTGAACCCAATACTAAGGAAACTAGAAGGGAAGAAATAACTTAATACACCAGAATGAAGCTTTTTGTCATTTAGAAAACGAGCAAGCATTCAACTTTAAATTATCAACCAAATTTAAATTTATCAAGCTTGTTTTAATTTATCATGCGATTAATTGATTTATTGTGTATCACGACAGGCCTATTTCTTAGAGCAGAAAGAGCATACAGCCGGTCTACTGCTAAACTTAGTCACCTTATGGATGAACTCCTTTCAACTACTTGTATGCAGAACCTTTAATGAACAACTAACTTTGTCAGTCTAAAGTAATTGCTGTGATTTTCAGGTAATACACTTATTTGTCCATGATACAGAGCTGACTGACAGCTTGAAACCAGTTCCCGCATTTTTACAGTGCTTACAAACGATTTTTATCTTGTCTGTGACTCAATCAATTAAATGCAGTCCAGACTCATTAATAAACTGTGAAATAGACCTTTACTACTGTCAGGAATCTCAAAAACAAATGCCATTCAAAGTGTTGCTAGTTACTATTGGTTAAGTATTCTCACAATGTTCCCAAATCATTAATATTTTGTAATTCTGGCCTTTCTGTTTTTTTTTTTTTTATCAAGCACTAAAAATTCTGCCACACAGATGATTTAAAAGTCAAATTTTAATACAAGATCTTGTTACACCCGTAACTCATATTGAATTACCATTTTAAAAAATGACTCTCCTAATTAATTAGATTTTTTTATGTGCTCAGTCTCTCCTCTTATACTACTGATGCCGCACCAGTAGTGCCAAAATAATAGGAAATGTGCGAGTGTGGAAATTCTTGCACAGATTGCATCAGTTGACTATCAGTCAGCTTTAAGTTGTCTCGCAGCCAGAGCTTGAAGCCGTATGACAACTGTGAAACACCCATTACCAAAGAACTGAGCAGTGGTACACAAGTCTCCCCACCATTCTGGTGTGTAGGAAAGGGACGGAGCAAAGGCTCTCAACAGAAGACCACCAGGATCTGGATGTTTGAAGCTGAAATTGGGCTGGCCTTCCATCACGTTCTCTCTTTGAGTGTTGATTGCAGACCTAAGGGTCTGGTTGACTGATCTGAAAGGGGAAATTACTGAAGAGAGCGAGAGCTTATCCATGCCTTTGACTGATAATCAGCTCATTATCTTGTTGATCATTTACAGCTCTCCCTCTCACCCACTCTCTATTCTTTTAGCTGTGTCACCGGAGCAGAGCACAGCGACTTTTAATGGTTTGGCAAAGAGCCTGCTGTGTCGAGGCAGAGTTAAAACAACCATGCTAGCCTTGGCTAGTCTCCATTTTTACACAGTGCAGGATCTCGTCCCACTTATCATCTCTCTGGGGATAGTGGAGGGGGAGGGAACAAAAAAAAACTAAATACAAGCAACAACTGCAACAACAACATCTGCAACCATGATGCGAGTGGTGCCCTAGAACCCTAACATGACTAACTGTGCATGAAATTGAACTGATTGGAGTTATTGACCAGAAGACTCTAGCTCCTGAGAGGACATGGAGGAGTTGAGGTGCGGGTGGGGGGAGGTGGTAGCTTGTGTGTTACCTGATTGAGTGAAAAATCTCAGCCGGTTGCTTTGATGGAAGCCACTTTACAGGAAAGAGTGATTTAATGGAAGCTGCCAGATCTCATCAATGTCAGCACTCGCAGTGCTCCAGCAGTGTTTTATATAAAAGTGCCTGCGATGACAGGCCCTGATGGGCAGATGTTTGCTGGTTGTTTTAACTGCACAGTCAAGAGAAACACTCATTTCAGCTACTGACAGCCGAGTCTAAAAGAGGAGCCGAACTCAACATAAAGCACCCTTACCCTCTCTCCTTGTAGCCATTAATAGCCCTGTTGAATTTTAGCAAAGGCTGATAAGCCTATAATTAATGTGACCATCATTAGAAATGGCCATTGTCTGGGGGAAACCAGCTGAAGAAGTGCAAGCTGGGAAGAATAGAAACTTAAAGTGTACATGACATCATATATTAGACCCAAAGGCCTACAAATCTTGAAAGTATGAAATAAATAATTCACAATTGACCATTTTTCATCTTTTTCAAATCATATGAGTAATTTTAAATGCACTTTTCCCAAGCAGAAAGTCTTTTGAGCCAGGAAGACACCATATATGGAGGACAAGGTCTGCGATGACGCTGCATTGTCTCCTGTCATTCTGTATGACAAGAAAAACTTTATTTGCTATACAGAAACAAGGATACTGCGAGCACATAAAGGGAGAATGGATTTCTCCTCACTCATCATTAATAGTTCCTCCGTTTATACCCAGGATGAACAAATAAATGGAAGTTTGGATTTATATGAAGGAACCTAAGATGATGGACCTTTATAAGATCAGGGGGTAAACAACCAGACCATTAATTACTGCAGTAATTACTGCAATAATTAATGCAAAAGGATGCCTAACCAAGTATTGTTTGCATGGAAAGGAAAATACTTTTCAGAACCCTGACATTTCAGTTTAAATGATCCCGTTTTCTTGTTCTCATCTAGTGTTAAAATAATTTTCAGATGTTTTAGCTGATAACGATGTGACACCAAAAGTTTTCAATATTGATCTTTTACCCGTTTTACAAATATAAGGATTAATAATAATCGAAATAAAAAGAAACAAAAGCTTCACTCAGTGCGTGTTGGAGATGTATAAAATGAGTTTCACTTTCTGGATTGAGTGACAAAAAACACTGAACTTTTTCACAGTATTCAAATTTTTGGAGATGTACCTGTATATGTGGATGAACTGAGCCTTGTGAAGAGTTGATAAAGAGTGACGGCCAGCCAGCTTCTGTGTGATGTGCAGATGTGCTGCTTTGTTTTTCGAGCTGCAGGATAACACCAGGCATCATCTGTCAGCTACCCTGCAAGGAGCCCACTGTGGCTGTGTCTTCAGTAGATCTGAATTGCATTGCGATTGCATCATTAATAGAGCAGAAATGATTCCCAGCGACTCCGGGAGAATTCATTGACCCCTCAGGGAGAGACTAGAAACAAGACATTGTTTTTACAGGAGGAATATCTAACTAGAGGTCCCATTACCACATCATCAATATACAGAAGCTAGTGAGCAGGGAGAGGAGTAGAAAAGGAGAGGAGGGAATGTAATAGCTTATAGTGCTAATGGCAGTCTGAGCACTCAAGTCCCAAACATTCAGCTGCCTCATCTCATCTGGGCTGTGTAATTGCCCTCCTGGAAGCCGCCACGTGAAGCGGCTGCCTCCGCAAGTGAAGAGTGGCAGCTGCTGGATGTTGAAGTGCAGGTCTGGGTCAGGTCCCCTAGAGGGGCCCCTTGCAACCATGAGATGTCATAATTAATAGCTATCTGTTGGCCTGCAGGCTAGCTTTTTGTGGAGAATTTGAGAGTTAGGCAATTCTAAGGCTAGCAAAATGTAACGGTAAATGTGCAGTCCACCAAACATGACAGATCAGGTTACAATCAGTTAATATCTTAAGGTCTGAATTCATACTGTAACAAACTTTAAAGGTATTTTTTTATTAACTCTTAAAGCAAGAGAAGCTAAGTTGGGTTTACAGGCTGGATGTTTGGTGATTTTGCTGAGCAGCTAGATTCAGAAACCACTAGGGCAGCGCTAAAGAGCCGCGGGTTACCGACCCCTGACCTAGTCACACAGACTCTGTGCTGTGACTGCAGACAAAGGTGCATCTAGACATCGACTTATTTTATGTTGCATGTGTATTTAACTGAGTAGAAATCATTTCTTAATTTGTTATTAAAGATTTTCTGTTTTATTTTAGTCAGAAAACCACATTTTGTCGATCATGGTAGATTTATAAAAGCAAGAAAAGGGTAAGACATCCAAGAGGGTGAATGCTTTGTATAGTCACTGTACCTCTCCTTATGTGTAAACAGAAATAATCATAAATAATTACCCCAGCTTCAATTTAATTAATCATCCAATAAAAATATAACATTTGAATGGTTTATAAAACCATGTTAGCACAAGTCGTTAGCTTCGGCCTGTGGGTCCAGCTAATCTGGATTTATATTAAATGAAGGCCTCAAGAGAGGCAGGTAAGATATTAACTGCATATGATCTTTTAACTGGAGGTGTAATGATGCATCCAGCTCATAATGAGATGGTACATGTTATTGGTGTTAGCGGCTAACATTTAGACAGTTTTAGTATTTTTGCAGTATTTACAAACTGCATTGTTGTCCGTCAAAGTTTCTTTTTCCTGCAGTGAACCTAGATTACTGTCTAACTACTTAATGTTAACACACTTTGCTAATGTTTTCATGAATGATTTAGCCAACTCAAGATTCCCTTCCCAGGGTGTCAAGCTTGAAGCAATTACCCTCAAACTGAAAGCTTACATGTATTTCAACAGACAAAGTGACATAATGGCAGAAACTAGATAGCTCTGCGCTGAGTGGATTTCATGTTAATGAAAAATATTGTGCTGTTTAAATATCTCATTCCACTGTAGTTTGATCAAAAACTCACTTCAGAAAAATCCTGAACTATGCCTTTAATGTATACTTATCTTCACTTTGCCTGCAGCGAGCATGTGCTGCATCCTACCCTCTGCTTTTCAGGGATTATTTTTGCTCTTGTTTGTATTAAGTTTCCTCTCTATATCTAAATGTACCTAGAGATGTATCGCTGTGGTGTACCGTGGGAGTTTATTAATCTCCGGGGAGCAGCGTTCTTCCTTGTTAAGTAAATATACATGAGCTGCTAGTGCAGGATAGAAGCTGGAAGCACCTTCAGGAAAAAAAAAAAAACCTTGTTCCCTCAGCTTCTCCTCTTTCTTCCTGTCCTCCTCTCGTTCTCTCGAACACGTCGCCTGGGGGCAAATCTCACTCTGTCTCATCTGCTGCTTAATTTCACTGGAGCGGCCCCTCAGTAATGAAGCGCCTTGATGTACATTTGCCAATTTCTGCCTCTGCCACCGCAGTATAATTGGGATGTGACTAAGCATGAATACCCAGCGCAGGGTTGGTTGACCTCTCCACGACCCCGCGGATAGTGCTTTTGTCATAATGGAGGTATTATCTCACATGATCTGGGAGTGGGAAGAGGGGGACTGTCTGCAGGGTGCCGGGGAATGGAAATGAATTCATGCCTCCCCCCAGTCCTGTTCGCCGCAGAGGGGGAGCTGAAATAAGTGTGAGATACTTTTTTTTTTTTTACACGCTCGTAATGAAGACATTTTCTTCTTATCTATTGCCGCTTTGTGTTTATTGGAGTAGGAGAGCAGCTTCTGGCGAAAAGCAGGGGTGGCTTGTCTTTTTTTTTTTTCATGTGAAGGCAGAGAGATTTGATGCAAGAGAGGATTTCTCTGCATGTGTGTGTGTCAGTCACTTCCCTGCGTGGGTGCACTGTGTATTCACATGTTTGCGTGTGTGTGTGCGGGGGGGTGCACGCGTGTGTGTGTCTGCTAATGACCCTGTAAAATGACAAGCAGAGCTGGCAGGGAGAGTACAACCGCTTGTCAGTGAGAGAGAGAAGGTGGAGGAGGTATGAGAGTTCAGATGTAGAGAGGAGGGGTGGGGTGGCGGCTGTGAGGTCGGTGGTTGGTGTGATTCACCATGCTGTCATCACAGAGGGACCGAGGGCCCTCAGTGGCCCTCTCTATTCCCACCTGAGAGGCCTGCAAATGGAGGGGCCGCGCTGTCATTATTTACAGCCTGCAGCTCCTAACCTTGGATTCGGAGCTCATCACTGCGAAGGGAAAATCAGATTGGACTTGACGTGTACCCGAGCCAGTGACCTTGATAAGTGTGAGGTGCCTGCAGCAAGAGGTTAGGGGGAGACAAGCTTGGATTTGCACACATGTGTACATGTTTGTGTGTTTGTGTGCTACAACCAGGTGGAGAGTTGGAGACATGGTTGAATGACTGAATCATGACTCAAAATGCCACGTGGTCAGGCTGTTCAGAGACAACGATACAGAAAGGAACATCGGAGGGGAAAATAACATCACAGCCAGCCTATTAAAACCACAGCTTATTAATGGAGTGAAGTTAGTGAGCAATATCCAGCCTATAAATAAACTCAGTTTTCACACCTATAGCACCTTGCAAAGTTATTCACACCATTTGAACCTTTTCCACATCTTGTCACGTTACAACCACAAATCTCAGTATTGGGACTTTATGTGCTAGACTAACACAAAGTGGTGCATAATTAGGAAGTGGAAGGAAAATAATATATGCTTTTTGAAAGGTTTTATAAATTAAAGTCTGAAAAGGGTGTTGTGCCTAATATATTCATACCCCTGAGTCAATAATAGAACCATTGTACCTGTACAATTACTGTGCCAGTGTTTGGTGCAATTACACCAAACACTGTAATTATAGAGGCTGAAAACTTTCCCTATTCCTCCTTGCAGATTAACTCAGATTCAATCAAATCAGATAGAGGGCATCAGGGAACATCAGTTTTCAAATCATATTCTTTATTACATTCAAGTTTGGACTTTGACTGGACCATTTGAATCCTTGAATATGCTTTAAACTATTGCTGTTCTGCTGGAATGTGAACTTTCACCTTACTCTCAACTCATTTTCAGCTCCTAACAGGTTTTCTGCCTGTTTATCTGCCCATCAACTCTGACAAGTTGGGGCCTTTTGAAGAAAAGGGTCCCTACAGCATAATACTGCCACCACCATTTGTGGGGACAGTGTAGGTAATGAGCAGTGTTAGTTTTTCTTCGCACATTATGTTCTGCATGTTGGCCACAAAGTTCAATTTCATTTTCTTCTAAGCAGAGCAATTTCTCCCAGATTTTTGCTGTGTCTGCTGCCTGGCTTGTGGCTTTCTTCTTACTATTGTTCTTTAAAGGCCAGATTTGAAGCTTGAGATATTGTGTTACAACCTAACCCTGCTTCCAACTTCTCTAAAACCTTATCCTTGACCTGTTTGTGTTGGTGTGACATTACCTTACCTGGATCAGACACAATTTGATTAAAGCTATTTTCCTTGCAGACATGTACAAGTATCGGCAATCAGATTTAGTATCCCAAGTACACCAGTAGTTAAAGTAAAAATTTCAGTGTCAAATGGTTAGTAACAACACTGCTAAAGTCTGATGATGAGTGGTTTCATTTGGGTGCTTTTCTGCACAGATTTGCAACATGATCTGAAAGGATATTATAAACAGATGGGATTTTTTGAGGGATGAACCTGTTATGTTATGCAGTTGTCACCAGTTTGATT
This sequence comes from Xiphophorus maculatus, assembly GCF_002775205.1. Taxonomy (NCBI): domain Eukaryota; kingdom Metazoa; phylum Chordata; class Actinopteri; order Cyprinodontiformes; family Poeciliidae; genus Xiphophorus; species Xiphophorus maculatus. Next base: position 9,097,422 of record NC_036452.1, on the reverse strand, counting down.
CCTGGCCTCTCTTCCCCTTCCTTCTCTCTCTCAGTCATTCTTTCTGTTCAGCTACTGTTGAATAGAGACCACTGGTGCCATAAAAACCCTATATATATATATATATATATATATATATATATATATATATATATATATATATATATATATATATATATAGATGTATCTCTCAAAAACAAGTTGAAAATGTTTTCTTTCTAGAGACTTTCTAGAGTTTACTATTTTCTCATCGGAACAACATCTGTTACCATGCAAAGTTTGATGGCTTGATTGGTTGACACAACCGTTGTTCAGCTGAGAAAACAACAATAAACCTAAGTCTTGTGAAATTACAGACATTCAGTCTCCACTATTATACAGGTATATTCCACAGATATAAACATTTATCCTTTGAATTATTTCAAACTCCAAAAATGAGTGAAAACACGAGCCCCTGTCTGACTAGTTTTTAGCCTCTCACCAGCCTCAAGATTCAGATATTTTTTAATTGTCATAAATATCACACACACTCAATTCTACAATTCAACATAAAAGTAAATGGAACATGACATAAAGTAGAATCACTTTCATGTTGAAATACCAAAAGATTTGGAAATAAAAGCAAAACTGTGTAAATATCTTTGTTTGAGTGACAGCCTAGCAGCCTTCTGTAAATAATGTTCAAGGACACAGTGGGTTCTAATGCCAGAAGGACGAAACTCACAGAGATGGTGGTATGAGTCCTTCAAGATGTTTGTTGCTTTCTGGAGGCACCAGGAGGTGAAGATATTGTTCAAGTCAGGCAGGTGTTGTTCGGTTTTGATCGCTCTCTGCAGGGCCTTTCTGTCAGCTGTAGAGCTGCTGCTGAACCACATCAGGATGAGGTTGATCAGGACTCTGTCAATGGATCAGTGGTAGGAGGACGTTATGGCTGTTTGATCTCACTGAGAGCTTTCAGGAAGTGTAGCCGTTGTTGTGCCTTCCAGGGAATTTCTCTGAAGTTGTACTGACACCCTCGCTGCGTCTTTTTCCAGTTATTGGTGATTCACCTTTTTCTTCCCTGAGTCATTGATGATTTCCTTTGTTTTCTCAGTGTTTAAAACACTGACTTTTATCTGTACAACTGCTCTGTACACTGACTCATCTCCGTTGGCTGACCATAGTTGTGTTATTTGTTGATTTAATGACGCCAGTGGTATTGTGGGTGGACATACATTCCTGCATCTAGAGGGAGAACAAAAACAGAGACTCAGGACACAGCCTTGTGGGGCTCCTGTGCTGAGAAACAGGGAGCAGGAGTGGTGGGGTCTTGACAGACTGCATTCGGTTTGTTGAAAAGTCCTGCATCCGAAGGCAGATATTGTGGTGGAGGCCGAGGTCAGACATCTTGTGAAATCTCATGAAACAATCTGCTTGGCAGAATAGAGTTAATTTTAAAGCTGTAATCCATAAATTACAGCTTTAATTTATGCACATGCATATGTCCTTGGTTGTTCCAGGCATAACAGAACGGTGTGGAGGGTGGTGAGATGGCTTCCTCTGTTGATCTGTGGGTGAGGGTCCAGTGTGGGTGGGAATGCAGCCTTGATGTGTTTCAGCACTAGTTCCTCCAGCCACTTCATGATGACAACTGGTAATGCCTGGAGTCATTGTGGCTCTTTATAGCAGTTTGTTTGAATACTGGTACTATTGTGGAGGTTTTTAGACAGTTGGGACCACAGCACGGCATGTTAAAGATGTCTGAACATTTCTTTTACATTTTCTACAAACTTTTCACAATTGACATCTGTCTCTTACAGATAGGCATACTATTACTCATAACTATTACTCTGCAAAAGCTAGTTTGATAAAATCTGAACTTTCCATTTAAGTCTGTAAACAATTAAATTAGCAAAGGTGTATTTTTACGGTTGTCTCTTGTGTAAACTCTTTCATACACAGGTACACATCTGCAGCTTTGTTGTTGCTATGGAAGGAAGTTGGGAACCACTAAATAAATTAAATAAGTTAAAATATGATATCATAAAACATGACAAAACTCTGAAAAAAATACACAGATAAATATATGCCCACAATATATATATATATATATATATATATATATATATATATATATATATATATATATATATATATATATATATATATATATATATATATACATATTATGCTTGCAACATGATCCAAAAAATTCCCCATTGCATTTCTTGGTTAATTAGACTGCTTGGCAGCAGGGCAGTGACAGGACTGGGCTTTGAAAGTGCATGCAGTGGGAGTTTAGGAAGTAAATATAGTGAGAGGATGATTAATCTGTGAATGACTGTGTGTGGTCAAATACTTCCGTGTTAAAGGAGTAACAACTCCTGGTGTTAAGCTGCAAATAATTTGGGGATTTTATTGTCAATGTAAGCTGGACTCCATTCTGTGTTGTAAAACAGAAGAGGGTCTTGAGCCATTACCACATAAAAGTAGCATGCATTAACTAACAAAAAAAACAAACTACTTCAGTACTTTGCAAAAGTACCCATACCTTTTAATTGTCCACATTTTGTCACGCTACAAGTTCTAATGTTTTGTTAGGATTTTATGTAATAGATCAATGCAAAGTAATGACAAGTAAATTGTACATGCATTTTATTTTTTGTTTTTATATAGAAAAGTCTAACAAGTGTGGCATGCATTTGTATTCAGTCCCACAATAGTATGCAGAACCATTGTTTATTGCATTTATTGCAATAAACTGGCTATTTGAGGTGTATTGTTCTATAATCTAACCCTGCTTTAAACTTCTCCACATCTTTCTCCCTCACCTATCTGCTGTGTTTCTTGTTTTTTAATGATGCTGTTTGCTCTCTAATGTTGTCCAACAAACCTCTGAGGCCTTCACACAACAGCTGGATTTCTGCTGAGATTAAATAACACACACGTGGACCCAATCTTTTCTTTAGATGACTTTTTAAGCCAATTTGTGCACTACATTTTATTTAGTGATATTAAGGTCTTTTCAGATATTTATTTGGAAATAAAGGTTTGAAAACAATGTGTTTCCACTCCACAATTATGTGCTGCTTTGTTTTGGTCCGTCTCATTAACTCCTCTTAAATTACACCGAGGTTGGTGGTCATAACATGGCAATGTGGAGACGCCAGAAGGGTATGAATACTTTTGCAAAGCACTGTACAGTGGAGTGACCGAGACAGTTTCATTTTCAGAATCTGAAAATTTAGAGGCTCACTGATCTGTCCTTTATATTAACATTGAACACCCTGCAGAATAAAGAGCCGGAAACCAGTATTGACGATAACACACCGCAGGTCGATACAGTGGAAACCTGCATTGGTCTAGTAACCACAGCTCAAGTTAAAATAATTTTCTAAAACATAAAAAGTATGAACAAGATTGCGAATCACTGCCTCCCTCATTAAGACTTGGAAAAATCTTTTTTTTTAATAACAAGTCATGACTGCCGTGTCCTTGAGCATAAAAAGGAGAGGGATAAACCACCCTGCCATCAGAGCAGAATTTAAAATTTGTGATTGCTGGGAATTTATTAAAATTTGTGCAAGCTTTTGGCCAGCATGTATTTCTTTGCAAAGTTTTTCACCACCCTTAAAAACCACAAACCACAGTATATTTTAGATTTCACAACTTAGCTCATAATTGTGACAGGGAAGAAAAATGATATTTACTTTTCAAAGTTTTCATAATAAAGTGTGCCAGGCAGTTGTTATCAACCTCCTTTGCTCTAAAACAGCACTATGGAACATTTCCATTACTTATGATTAGTTACCCATTTAAAACTGTAGTGTATACATTGCTACTGTTAAGACGGTGGCTTGCCCTCTATTCAAACCTTTCCCTTATTGGGAAAATTTAATCCATTATGAATAGAAAAAAATGGCAAAAGAATCTCTGTTGTTTTAATATGCTGATATCCAATCAGTTTGAAATGGTAAACATTTCATCTTTAAAACTACAGCACTTAGATTTATTAGTTTCCAAACATGTGCACTGTGCTTTTAAAACAATTACTGATGCAACATAGGGGCAAAACATGATACTGTACTGTTGTTTTTTTATTGGAGGAGATAATTTTCTGAAAAAATATAATTTCCTATTTTACGTATTTATGTTTTCTCTGCATTTCTTTGTTCATTGTCTCTTATATTGCAGTTATTAAAAATATAATTTAAGAATATTATTATGTATTTGTTTTACTTGCAGCAATTGGAAAAGTAAAACAATATAATTGACTGACTTTCAGAGGAAATTAAATGAAAAACAAAATATACAAAATGAAACATGTAAAACAATACTTGCTTTACAAATTTAATAAAGGAAAACAATAAAATATAAAAATAAAACATATTTGCATAGTAACTTTAAAAATAAAATGATGAAATACAGTAATAAAATTAACATGCATGAAACAACTTGCTTAGCAACTAAGAATTAAACTAAGTAATGGTTAAAAATAGCGGTGTAAGACATGTAGGTAAAGATCTGTACAACAGAATTTAATCAAATTTATAAACCAAATAAGGTATTAGAATAAATCAAAATTATAACAGATTAAAAATTTTTAACAACTTTCATTGAAGATGAAATATACTTTTAAAATATATGAAAAACACCACTTGTCTTTCAATTTTAAGAATAAAATTACTTAAAAACACAAAACACCTGCTCAAAAATGTGAATCAAATTTTAAATGGAGTAAAATTGTCAAATATAATATATATAAAATCCAAAACTCTTAAAATAACATTAATATATACTCTCCAGGACAGTTTAGCTTTTTTTCCCCCATATATCCTTTTAAAAATTTCAATTATTTCCCCTCAGGGCAGGTGGGTGGATGTGTAAAATAACAAAAGACATCAGGGCGAATTATGAAAACGCAGCTTTCTCCCACCACAAAATGCAGGTTTGGTGGCATGAAATGATTAATTTCACACATATACAGGTCATCTCCAAAAGCAGCAACATCTCATTCACAAGGGGCCCTCGGTCAGCAACAAAGCAGGAGGCTGCAATAAAATACGCAAACAGCAGCACGTACTGCGCGTCAATAAATCTTTGGAGGTTAAACCTGAGCTCTGTAGAATCCGAGCAGCCCAGTCAGGTAAAAGTCACCGAGTACATCAACACGATCGGGACCAGAAAAAAAAATAAAAAATAGCAGTTCAGTGAGTACAGCCTCACACACAGTCTGTGTTTGTAGCAGAAGGATGAAGCCTTAAATTATTGGGTTTGTGTAAATAAGGAGATGAGACTGTTTTTAGCACACCGGGTGGAAGGAGGAGTGCTTGGATGAGAATAGTTTCTCTGTGTGCAGCAGGATTGCTTTTGGGTTGTTTACGACAGCTCGCAGCTCTCATATATCACAGGCAGTATGTTTGCTGTGAAGCTACAGTTTGCGTGCCATCTGCCTTAGCTGAACTTGACCCTCCAAACAGACTTGTATTTGTAAACTGAGCTCTTCTCTTTACTGTTTTTTTTCCTCTTTTTTTCCTAGTGGATGCTCCAGAAACCGCATAAGGTGGCTACCTTCTTTGGGTGCATCGGGAAGGATGACTTCGGCGAGATCCTGAAGAAGAAGGCGGAAGAAGCTCATGTCGATGCCCATTACTATGAGCAGACTGAGGAGCCGACTGGTACCTGTGCAGCTTGCATCACTGGAGACAATAGGTTAGCCTCCTGTTTGGGACCTTTGACCTGGAAACTGCCCTTTACCTGTGATTTGACAGAGCCTCTTCTTCTTCAGGTCTTAGCTCCCCACATCAGAAGGGTAAAAATGAACAGCTTGAGCTTGTTTTTCTTGGGCCCCACTCAGTCTCTGCCACTCCAGTGGGTTGTCATCCATCTATAGCCTGACAGTAGCAACGTGTTAGAAATTCCTGGACTATCCCAGCTCTCACCTGTCAGCCTGTAAAAAAGGGCTTTAGCGTCTCTGGCGACTCTGCCACTTGCATCATCATCAGCACATCTGAGACAGCAGAGGTCAAACTTTCACGCTCATACACACAAATATCACTAACATTAAGGGCTGCAGTTCATGATAGGCCTGGCAGCGATCAATAACCCTCATCTCTAAACACTCTTCCCCCTCAGCAGCCCTTCATCCTGACGGATACCACACTTGTCAGTCAGTCAGCAGCCGAACTCTGCCCATCCCGGGAGCCAGCTCTGGTGAATGGTCTTAGTGGGCTTGTTTGATGTGGACTCTGACACCTGAAAAGGTCAGGTGCTGTGCTCGAGGAGGCGAACTCTGTAGTATTTCTTACAGGTGTTTAACAGAGAGCTCAGGAACCCAGAAGAAAGGTCGACCACTGGGCCAGATTGAAAAAGTGATGGCTTTGAAGGACTGGGAGCTAACATGTCACAACCTCTCAAGATTTGATTAGTGAAAGGCTTCAAACTAAGAAAAAAAAAATCTGCCTTATTCTGGTCTTTCTCAGATTTCAGAATTGAACTTCCAGTCTGTGAATATGTTTCATGAAGAACAGTCCAATTTTAGACATTAAGAAACAAGTTTATTAGATTTTTAGACGTGCAATTGCAGGTTTAATCAGCGAATCAAAGATCTCCCAGTTTGCATGATGGCAGCCAAACATTTTGGATCCATTTTATTAAATTAAAAAATGTTTATCTAATAATCTTAATAACTCTAACAAATTTAAATAGTCATAGTACACAAGGATGGAGTGATTACAAATCCCTGATTGTTGGCAAATTTTTGATTGACAATAATCAGCTTTCAAAATAAAGTAATTCCATACTTACAGTTCATTATGTTGAGTAATGCACAATTTTTCCCTTACAGTTTTAAGTGGTAAAATATAGCGAATAACATTTACTTCATTAGCATTAGGTATAATTGCCAAGGAACATAATTGTATAACAGTCATAATGGGTACCTTTTTAGTGAAGCAATTTTGCTGTTTCTTCCTGTTTAGTATCAATATATGTATTTAATCTGATTAAATCAGTTCCTATTAGCACATTTTTTGGTGAATATGGTTTGGAAATTAGAATTTTGCAGCTTAAAACTAAAAACAATGAGCAGATTAATTTGATGTTTTATGCATGTGCAAGATGCCTATTTTATGGCCTCTATATCTCTGAAAACTTAAGGACTTTAAAGCAACATAAACATCCTCGATATTAAAAGAAAAAAGCAGAATTTTTATTTTGAAAAACTTTTGAAATTTTTGTATTGATGTTGCAATCTTCATGCATCTCCTTTATTGGACGGGAGGTAAACAGGTTTTCAAAGGTTTGGTTCATTTTACAGAGTGCAATGTGAAAGCGAACTGCACCAGCTGAAAATGTTACAAATATTTCAATTTTGGTCCACAATCGAAACAAGCCTACTGGACTCTCAGATTTGAAAGAACCTTGTGTCATAATGATGCTACAACAAACATGAACAACTTATTACAAACTATTTGTAACCCAGAGTCTGTAAATGCCCCTGGCTGATGAATCAAACACGCCCTTTACCGGAGAATGTGTGTATCACTTTTAAAGCTGCAGCCTGTGGTTTACTTACTGTTAACACTTGGTAGATGCTAGCATTAAATAAAAAAGACAAACTCCTTTTACTGGCACTTACAGTAAAACATCAAAAACATAAAAGAAAAGTCATACTGTGCATAATGCTCCCATGACGACTAGTGAGTTATAAACATTAAGGTAACTTAGAGGGAATAACAGCTCTGACTGCATGACATAAAGATTGTTTACAAAACTTCAGTCTCAGAGCTGCAATCCAAGTTGAGTCTTGAGTTGTCAGAGTTCATTACTTATTTTATTTAATTTTATTTACTTAAATGTGACTTGAGTTTCCATCCAGCTACAGTTTTTAACAACCCACATTTTGCTCTTACTCTCAGTGTTTCAATACGGAGCAGTTTGCTGAAGTGTTAGGCTAAGATTATTTAGAAACTGTTTTGATATAACTTCTTAATCATTTAAGTTTGGCGCATATTTCTGTGTGAACAAAAGTTGAAAAAGTTGTTCCCAAGCGTGGTAAACATTTAGGAGTTGTGTTTCAGTTTCTGCCCCACACATCAACAGTTGTTTGAGCACAGATGACAGAAAAAGTGGAATATGCAGCAGCCAATTCAGTCTCTCTTTCAATGTGGATGCCATTGTAGAATGTAACAAACTCTTAAATTATTAGGGGAAAACCCAGCTCTGTTAGCTCAACAAAATAGTGTCCACGTCCTTCAATAGTTTTGCAAGCTTGGCTGTAAAAATCACAGTTGCAGTAGTTGCAGTTAAGTGGAGGGATTTAAGTGCACCCATACAGATCATTTAAAAGCAGCTGTGAGCTGAGGACTGGAGCACTTCTCTCTGAAGATGCAGACAGCAATGCTGTAGTTGCACTTTTATAGAAGTATCCCATCAAACCTCATTCGTTCTTTCATTGGGCTCTTCAGTTCTTTCAAACGGCCCCAGTAATGACGCTCATTTCGCCTGTCTTGTGTGGCCCCAGCCTTCCAGTCCATTACCGCAGCCCGGGTCAAACACAGTCCCGCTGTCATATCGCAGCCTTCGTCATTGCACTCTGATCAACTTACTACGCCGCTACTCCTCTCTGTGACACTAACCGCGGCGAGCAGCTTCTTCATGCTATGTGAGAGCGGACCCCCTTCCTGTAGCAGCGCTCTCCTGTCATATGGTCCCCTAACAGTTTTCCCCTAAGTAGCTGTGATGGCTGCTCTCATTTTGATGGTCGCTCATAAAGAAGAAGAACATGAGGATGGGCTAATGAGCTATGTTAAGATAAGGCCACCTGCTTCACTTCCCGTCTCCCACTACTCAGCTAAAGTGCTCATTGGGGCCTGCCATGCAAAGCAATGGCAGGAACCTATTGCTATTCTCCCAAGAAAAGTTTCTTTATTATTATTATTCTTTATTTTTCATCCGTAACCGTTAATGCGGCTCATACCGCTGCGTGCACACCTACAAAAGAGGTATCAAAACGTGCAGAAAATTCACGCCATTCCAGCTATTACTTTTGGTGGGATTCGGGATTAACATGGCGACATAATTCGCAAAAAACTACGAAAAAAACCCCATTATAACTCAATGGGAAAAATCCTAGAAATACCCTATTTTTGAGGATTTGCTGTGTCGTCACAAATTCACCTAGAAATGCCATTCAAATTTCATTTTGTAGATACGTCTGTGATCTCTTCGAAAGTGAAGACGGCTCGTCGATACCAGTTATGGTTTGTCCACAATTTGCCTCTAAGCGACCCAAAGTTTCTCATTTTTGCTCATATTAGAGTGACAGCCGACCTCGGTTCATATCTGGGCACAACATTTCTTTCTCTCATCACTGTAAATGCTCTGAGTGAGGTACAGATATGAATCTCGGGACTATCGCAGAAGACACATTGAACTGTCATACGCTTAAAACGCTTTTCGAATATGTATTACGGTTCCCGAACAAGAAGGATTTGTTTCCAATGCTTTTTTTCAGTAAAGTGTGTTTGCTCAAACACACTTGTGTGTTTGAGAGCTCACAGCTCAGAGCTCACACCTGCTGAGACCATTATTTGCCATAGCAACGGAACTCAAGAGGCTATTGGCTGCTGGTTAGGACTACGAATACGCATCGTTGTAGTTCTATCTATCCTCAGTTGAAACAGATCAGGACTGAGAACTGGCCTTTACAACTACTTGCTGCTTTGGGCTGTATATAACTGATTTAACTCAGTAACTGTTACACATGGGATTAGTTTTACACTTTAAAATTAAGCATATTGAAAATTTCACAATAAAAGCCCTGAATATTTTTACATGACGTAATTGCTCTTTTTTGGCTTTATTTGACTTTTTCATCCAAAGCACTGTTACACATGGTATTAGTTTGGCCCTTTAAAATGAAGCTTAACAAAAATTTCAAAATAAAAGCCTTGAATATTTTTACATCAGCTACTTGTGTTTTGAGCATTATATAACTATTTTAACCGAAGGACTATTACGCATGGGATTAGTTTGGCCCTTTGAAATGAAGCATCCTGCAAATTTCAAAATAAAAGCCTTGAATATTTTTACATGACGTAATTGCTCTTTTTGGCTTTATTTGACTTTTTCATCCAAAGCACTGTTACACATGGTATTAGTTTGGCCCTTTGAAATGAATATTAACAAAAATTTCAAAATTAAAGCCTTGAATATTTTTACATCATGTAATTGCTCTTTTTGGCTTTATTTGACTTTTTCATCCAAAGCACTGTTACACGTGGTATTAGTTTGGCCCTTTGAAATGAAGCTTAACAAAAGTTTCAAAATAAAAGCCTTGAATATTTTTACATGACGTAATTGCTCTTTTTGGCTTTATTTGACTTTTTCATCCAAAGCACTCTTACACGTGGTATTAGTTCAGAACTTTAAAATGAAGCATACTGAAAATTTCAAAATAAAAGCCTTGAATATTTTACATGAAGTAATTGCTCTTTTTGGCCGTATATGACTTTTTCATCCAAAGCAATGTTACACATGGGATTAGTTCGGAACTTTAAAATGGAGCATAATAATAATTTCAAAATAAAAGCCTTGAATATTTTTACATCAGGTAATTGCTGTTTTTGGCTTTATTTGACGTTTTCATCCAAAGCACTGTTACACATGGGATTACTTTGGAACTTTGAAATGAAGCATACTGAAAATTTCAAAATAAAAGCCTTGAATATTTTTACATCAGGTAATTGCTGTTTTTGGCTTTATATGACTTTTTCATCCAAAGCACTGTTACACATGGGATTAGTTTGGAACTTTAAAATGGAGCATAATAATAATTTCAAAATAAAAGCCTTGAATATTTTTACATCAGGTAATTGCTCTTTTTGGCTTTATTTGACTTTTTCATCCAAAGCACTGTTACACGTGGTATTAGTTTGGCCCTTTGAAATGAAGCATTCTGAAAATTTCAAAATAAAAGCCTTGAATAATTTTACATGACGTAATTGCTCTTTTTGGCTTTATTTGACTTTTTCATCCAAAGCACTGTTACACGTGGTATTAGTTTGGCCCTTTGAAATGAAGCATACTGAAAATTTCAAAATAAAAGCCTTGAATATTTTTACATCAGCTACTTGTGTTTTGAGCATTATATAACTATTTTAACCCAAGGACTATTACGCATGGGATTAGTTTGGCCCTTTGAAATGAAGGTTAACAAAACTTCCAAAATAAAAGCCTTGACAACATTTTAAATCGTACCGAACGGTGCACGTCCGCCTCGCTTAACGTTCTTGCGGTTCTCCGCGTGCCACTGATCACGTCGCGGCGTCCTTTGGCGTCGACGCCGATTTGTGGCGCGACGACGCCGGGCCCATGCCCGACGGGCGCGCCTTGGCAGGCCCCGGCTAAATTTCTTCCGAAATTTTCTAGTTTAGTAATGCGGTTTTGTTGTTTCTCCACCTTCGTTTAAGTGCGAGCCATTTCTCCTGATGATGTGAGAGTATGAATTATTTGGAGGTGGCCTATTGTTCCTACTTTAATGTCTGATGATTTAAAATAGCCTGCTTTTGAAAGAAACAAAACAAACAAACGGCAAAACAGAAACATCTACATGACTTTATTTCACCTTGGTTCAAACCCTCCGGGAAGCTATTATCATTCTTTTTATGTGGTGAAAGAACAAAGAAAAGTCTGCAGCATTTGTGGGGTTTTTTAAGGATGTTTTTGAGATAAAATTAAGATGGATGATAAGCGAGGCAGAAGATTTATGGGGTCTGTCTCGGCAGGTCCCTTGTTGCTAACCTGGCAGCGGCAAACTGCTACAAAAAGGAAAAACACCTGGACTTGGACAGCAACTGGGAGCTGGTGGAGAAAGCCAAGGTCTATTATATTGCGGTAAGTGAGACCCCTCTATATTCAGAGTGACTGTTCCCCAACTCTGTTAGCCAGAGGAGGACAAAATGTTAAGAGGCTTTATTCAGGAAATGCCTCAGCACGCCCTCGGCATTGTCAATATATCCATTCATCCTTTGTTGGGGAAAATGAGCTATGTTACCTATTGAGACAATACAGCTCCATTTTCCCTTTTTTCCCCCCCGTCTTTGTGCACCAAGCTGCAGCGCAGTGTGAAATTGTTCTACATGTAATGTATTCATTCATTTCTTTTAACATGAAGACAAGCCAACAGGTGCTGCCAAAGTGTGAAAATTGATTATGCAAGTTCATTGGACTTTACCCCCCCCCCATCGCCTACACAATCTTCCACTCAAACACACACATGCACACACAGATTGAGGGGGACAGATGTATTCTGCTACTGAGGTAATGTCTTCACTTGGAGCTTGTGGAGCAAGATGCCCTGTCGTGCTCATGTTTCACTGTTTGGGATTATATTTAATTCCCGCAGATCAACATTTTCTCTCATCTCAGGTCAAGACGATAACCCTGAAATCGCACCACATTCCATTCCTTTAAGCACTTCATTACTGGCATGAATCAGCGTTACAGCCAGTGGTGGTTTGCGTTATGGCGGGATATGGCTCACTGCCCAGGGAGCCCTCCCATCAGGCAGTGACACAAGCAAACAAAATGTCTGCCATTTGCACTCCAGATGTGTGTTTTGTAAAACAATCACGTGACATGAACATTGGTGTCTGACTAGACGGGTGCAAAGTCACTGCCTTTTTAAGGAATCTGGAAAATTTGAGTTCAAAATCAATCATTCAGACTTTGAAAGAATGAGAGAGAGCAAGACTGTGGAAGATAACACAGGTAAAATTTGATCTATTTTATCTTTTTGAACATGCTTCATTGGGAAATGTTGGCATCATTATAGAAAATCTTGATTTTTAGGAAGTAAAGAGGCTGTTGTAATAGCAACTACAGTAATCCACTACTGAATCAGTAATAGAAGGTACTAAAGACATTTTAAAATATTAACTCCATTTTTGCCTCTAAAAGGCTAGGAAATAAAAATATTTTAAATCCTGTTCTTAAAATTAGTTACAAGAAATATCTAAATATGTATATATATTGCATGATGCAATGGTCACCAGTGATTACAGCCAAGCCATTAACACAATCCTTGGTATAAAGGAAACTAGCTGGCCCTCCACACACAGCACATTGCAAATTCTGCTATGGAAGCTGTTATGATCCCATAATTTAGTGCTTAGTGAAACAAAAGCCAAGAAAATAAAGATAAAATAAATCGTTGCTTGTGCTCGGCCTGTCCATCCTCCCGAGTTTGTGTGGTCTCATCTTTTTAGCCTCTGCTTCACATTAGCAAACATGGCACATCCTCTGCAAATTGGCAGTTGGGTTTTGCCCACATCCGACAGTCTTGTGCACAGGGAAAAGCTTCCGTGGGATTTTAAGGGGCGGGGTGTGGGAGGCGGGGGATGTGGGGAGGGGATCGACGGGCCACAAATGGGTGTTTGTCAGTGCTTGGAATCTAAAATGCGGTTTGTAGCGTCCCTCTTGGGCCTCTTTGTCAAAACAGGGAGGGGGGATCATTCGCTTTATTAGAGTCCCATTGGCACTTGTAAAGTACTTATCTAGATACACTGCCACAGCTATTCCCACTTAATACTGTGTGGCGTGTCTAGACTAGCATACACCGAGGCCTTCTCTCTCCATTAACCTTGTCGAGAGCACTTAGATGTATTTACCTAATTTACAGCTGGATTGTAAATTTTTCCCTCTCTCTGCGCTAACCTTTTCACTGTATTAATGTGCCTTGTTGATTTTCGTTCGTATTAAACTGCTGCCGGGTGGTTTTTGCGGCCATGTACGCTTTGATCCGTAAATTTAATTACCCCCCCAAAAAAAGGGTGCACACGTGTTGGCGTGTGCGTGCGGGGGTGCGCGTGCGTGTTACCACGTTTATTTGCTTGCACATGTGTCTGCGTCTGTCGGGGCATGCGTGTTAAGAAGGTGATTGATGATTCCTGGCAGAGGCTCTCTCAAGGTGCCTGCTACGATGTGGTGTGATTGGATGAAAACAGAATTATTAGAGGGCTCTCTCTCTTGCAGCCAGACTGGCTCATCATCCAGCAGCAGCTTCAGCAGCAGCAGCAGGGCTGGTGGCAGACGCAGAGCAGGGAGGCAGCACTGCCATTTCTCACAAAGAGACACACAGAGAGAAAGAGAGAGAGGAAGAGAGGGAGAGAGAATGTTGAACTCCTGCCAAATGTTTTTGTGGCAGGCTGTTGCTAGGAAATCTGGGTCCTTAGGCAAATCATTGCACAAAGACCAATAACAAAGGCGAGTAGAAGGAATGGCTAAACGCATTTCAGGCAAACCTTTTTGTTTTGTTTTTTTCTTTGAATGCCATCGCCCTTTGCAGTGACGTGTACAGTTATTTCCTACCATGACCACTGTAAGCATCAGAAATTGTAAAAAGGGAAGATGAGTGACTCTAATTGGTCTAGGTGATTTGTGCATGCTGCCCCAGTTAGTCTCTCCCCCTCCTCCCCTCGTTGGCCTTCTGTGGACACCTTCCTCACCCCCTCCTCCTCCTCTCCCTTTGCGCCCTCTTCCTCTCTCCTCTAGTCTCCCAGACACTCATACATTTTGCTGTTAAACACTCCCAGCATGCACGCACACATTCTGCAGCATACCACTGGCTTGTTTTTCTTACTACTGAGCGCATTGCCCTGTAATTTGATCTCCACCGCTTGATGCATCCTCCATGATGCCACTTTGAATTAACCTATGTCTGCACCAGTTCTCCTTGGCCCCCTGCTAATAAAATGGCCTCTTTTAACTTACTCCGATTACTTAAAAAAAAAAAGAGGCCCTCTGTCTCATGGCCGTGTACAATGTAACTAACAGAAAGAGAGCAGAGAAACAAGACAATTGACTGTGAAAAGGCCTGTTAATGACTGGGCACAGATGGCCAGAAAATAACCCAAGGATAGACGCAGGAGACGCTCACCCCTGCCAACTGGCCTGGTACACCAAATTCAACCAATGAGGCACAAGCTGCAGAGCTGTTAGGTCACAGATCTGATCACAGCTGCTCCTTTCCAATCTATCCTATGAGCTCAGTCCTCATTAGCCACACCTGAAAGTAAAAAAAAGACCATAATGAGGTCTTATGGCACAAGATATCACAATATTAAAATGCCAAAACATTTCTCATCTGGATCATGAAGCTCTATCCAGTTGCTCGACTTCCAGGATGTGTAGTCAAGGATATTAAGCTCGACATCCTGTTTGGGACTCCTATTTTGAAGAATACAAGGAAGCAGATTCTGAATTCTGAATACCACTTCCTGCAAAGTATCCAGACCGTTCTAGTGGCTCTTTTTCAAGAAAGCAATGAGCAGTAACATAGTTGTCTGTTTTGTGGTGTTAATGGAGACCTTCCCTCACCCAAAGCGCTCAAAGGTGGTTTCCTTTATGGGCTGCAGACAGTGCACAGCTGCTCCAAATCTTCTAAACTGTCATGTTACGAGCACAAATGCAATTGTACACGATTTTATTGAGATTTTGTGATACACCAACAAGAACTGTAATGTGGAAAGAAAGCAATGACATAGTTTTCAAAAATGATCACAAATAAAAACATGAAAGTATGGCATTGATTTGTATTTACCCTCCAATTACATGATATAATTACATTATAACTTGTGGAACAAGACATTTCATATTAATATGGGTAAATTTTTTGGAAGATTGTTTCACTTATAACTAATACTTGGTCATCAATATTAAGGATTTATTGACTTTAAACAAGCTGCTATGTCTTGCTGAAAAGTTAATTGTCAGTTAGTTTTGTCTTCTCCTAAGCATTCTAAAATATTTGCATCTGAAAGTAGACCAAAAAATATTTGGAAAGATTTGTGGGTTTTGCAGTGCTTTAGCTGTTCTCTCCATAAACCTAGAAGATTCAAGCAGTTGCTGTTTTGTTAAGGTCAAATGGCACAAAATATATATTTATTTATTTATATATCTTGGTCAGCATTTGCAATACTTTGCGTAGTAATATAATAAGACCAAAATATTAAGTTTATCACCCTGAATACACTATTTCCACTGTGAAGCATGGTGTTGGCAGCTTAAGGGAAATGCTTTCTTTCTAAAGGGAAAGAAAGCATTAGTCATCAGTATAGCTGGGCTGAGTTGATTTGAAGACTGGTGTAGCTAAAAACAGGAAGGAAAATGTGGCTGCAAAAGACTAGAGACTTCAAGCAGCACAATTACGCCAAACATTCTCCAAACCTAAATCCAGTTGAGAGATGCCATCTGTCCAATCAGACTTAACTTTATCTGTTTTACGAAGAGAAATGCAGACAAGCTTTAGTCCAGAATGTACAGAGCTGGTAGAGGCAGACCCCAAAAGAGTTTAGCCTCATGACCAAATCTCGTGAATTGTCTCATGGGCTGGGTTTATTGCTACAACCCTACTAAAAAAAAGGGGCATTTTTAATGTTTGTTTTTCAAGGCACCAAAGCTAGTTGAACCAGAATGCCTCACACTGTTAACACTGGTACACTGTATACAGCATTAATTGCTGGTTGTATTCCTGCCCTCACTGCAGGGGAAAGCTGAGTTCAGCTTCAGTCACTGAAGCATAATATGCAAGGGAGAAAAAAAAAATGAAGGCAAAGGCAGGAAAGAAAAGCGCAGCTCTGGCACCACAAGCTGCACGTCAGCCTGCTTACATCCCAGTGTGGCACACTCACACACACGCACACCCCGTTAGTCCACCTCACTAGTCTCCTTCGGTTTGCAGCCAAAAAAGCAGAGAAAGGTTTTCCACACACACATCTGACACCTCATCAGCCAGCCGAGGGGCTGATCAGCACAGAGGTGACTGCGGCTGCGTTTGTGTCCAACTCTGAGGACCACACTGTCCTCCCGCTGACCTTGAGACCGTCTTCCACTGTCCTGCTCTCCATCCTTCCACTGTTCTTTATATCTCTATCCCCCTCTTCTCTGTCTCCATTCCTCATTTTCCCTTCTGTCTTTCTTTCTTTTCCTCTCAGCACTGTACCACTCTGCGCTGCCCCTGTCCTTCCATACAGCCAGGGAGAGATCACGAGGCAAAATGCAGACATGGGAGAGGAAGAAAGGGAGGGAGGATGGAGAAGCGGAGGGGTTAGAGAAGAAGAAGAGGGAAAAAAAACTGGCAGGCTCCCTCTTTGTCTGCAGGCGATCAGTTACAGTCTTGGTTGCCGATGAAATTTAATCCCCACCGCATTTACATGCCAAGTTTGACTTCTGGCAAGTCTTATTAAATAGATTTGTAAATCATTTCATCTTGATTAGAATCTGTTCTCGTGGGATCAACTTTTTTTTTCTTGTTGTTGTTGTTTTCATTTGCTTGTCTTTTTGTTACGTCTATCTCTACCGGTGCTAAAAATGTAAAAGTCAATCCTCACTTCATTTTCTCCCTCCGGTGAGTGTAAGCAGTAGGTTTTAAGGGGACAAAGAGCAACGGGAGCCAAATCCCGTCTGTCACCGGCCAAGCCCACTGTGTCAGCATGTCTCTCATCTCCAGAGGTCATGTCGGCAGCCGGGCGACTGCTCTGATGTGCCTTCCTCTTATTAGGCTGACACCACATACTCTTTTGCATGGAACAATGTCATTTCAAATTGCGCCTAATCAGATGGGATTTTGTAATTGCCAACAAACATCTTATGAATATGAATTCATTATTGTTCAATTGCAAGTCGACTGGATCATATTCGTCGACTTATTTATTCTCCCCCCCTCCTCCCGATGGCCTGGGCCAATTATAGGATTTCAATCTTGAGGCAATCAAGTGATAAGGGGGAGGTGTTTAGTGTTTGCTGTCACTATATAATTCTCTCCAATGTTAAACATGCATCTGGGAGGGCTGCGTTTGTCAGAAGGCTGTGCTTGGAGGTGCACCTGCCTAATTGAGTGGTAATGAGCTGTCAGGAGTGTGGGCTCGGTGATTGGCTGCTGGCAGGGAGTCCCGTGCCAGTGGGGATGTATAGGTTGGCCTGGCCCTGCTGGAGAACCAGCCAGCTTTACGGCCCTGCAGGCCTGAGTGGGCTGAGGGTGGTGAGTTAGGGTGGAGAAGCCAGTGACGCCGGCTGTGGAGACATCCTGTGGCTCTCACTCAACTGTGGGATTTATTTAGGTTGTTTATGATTATCCTTCCTCCAGATTTAGTCTCAATTCTTCTTGTCAGTTGTATAATCGGTTTTTTTGTGTGTGTGTGTGTGTTTTACATAATGTATATGTAATGAACAAGTTAAATCCTTTTTATCTTGTTTTTTTTAAGCACAAAATGCAATTTTCTCTTTAACTGTGGCAAAGCCAGGATCTGCAATCAAGGTAATCAACATAATTTCCAAAATGGTTTTTTTTGTTTTGTTTTTTACTGTTCTGGCACCAACATATCGAAGCAGCCTGCTCTGCACGTGGCTGGTCTCCATGGACACTGATCAATAAAATCCTACTTCTGTTAAGGCACACACAATGCAGGGAGGCATTTCAAATTCTGAAAAGGAAAAACAATGGATCAACAAATCTCTGTTTGAAAAAGACCAAAAAGAAGTTGATTAAATATAGGGGGCAGAAAAAAATCTAGCCCTGTCTCTAGCAATTACTTCGGTACATCTGTAAAAAAATTAAAAAAATAAAGCTGGAACTAATAATGACCCAAAAACATACTAGTAAATCCACCAAAGCCTGGTTGAGGTGTAAGAAATAGAACATCCTAAATGGTCAAGTCAAAGCTCAGATTTTTATTTCACCTAAATCCTTCTAGGATGCCACTGGCTTTTAAAGAGGAAGGGTGTTCTTTTGATATGTTTTATTTAAGAACTTCAACAATGTTGATTTTTGATGTTTACCTGTAAACAAATTACTTACTTTCCCCAGATATAAATAAAAACAGAACATAGATAAGTGGAGGAGTTTTAGTATCTATGAGTCTTTTTCACGGATGAGGAAACAATGGAGTGGGAGATTGATAGGAGGATTGGTTCAATGTTTGCAGTGATACTGGCTAACTGGCTAACACAGAATAATATTAAACTCTGGCCCAGTCAGGTCTGAATTTATTAGGGGAAATGAAGATTAAAGAGATGGCAAAGAGGATGTTCAACCTCAAAGATTTGAATGGGAGAAAGGTTTTTGGCTCTTCTAGCATTTTTTCAGCTGGTTTTAGGCAGCTAGTGTGACGGCCTGATCAACCTGTTTTGGTTTGGATCTCAGGAAAAACAGCCATGTAGATCAGACTGCTCTTAAAGATTTATCCTTCCATAACTATTGAAATGGAGACAGAAAACTATTTGTGCTTATACAGATGGCTCAGCAATTAATAGCATGTAGAGATCAATGCCATTTTTAGTTAACTCATATTTTTGTCATGAAAAGCCTCAGTTCCAGCAGGTTATATTTTACATTACAAATGCCTTAAGGTAGCTTCTCTTCCATCCATCCATTTTCTAACACCCTTGTCCCTCAGAGGGGTCGGGAGGTGCTGGTGCCTATCTCCAGCTAACGTTCCAGCTAACCCCTGTAACCAGTCTGTTACAGGGCAATGCAGAGACAGACAGGACACACAACCATGCACACCCCCACAATCACACCTAGGGAGAATTTGGAGAGACCAATTAACCTAACAGCCATGTTAGGGAGGAAGCCGGAGAACCCACGCATGCACAGGGAGAACATGCAAACTCCATGCAGAAAGACCCCGGGCCGGGAATCGAACCCAGGACCTTCTTGCTGCAAGGCAACAGTGCTGCCGACTGTGCCACTGTGCACTTCTCTTAATCATCAAGCTGAAACTCTCAGCTGAAGGGGAACTGACGGGGCCTGCCAACAGCCTCTCAAAACTCAGCCGTGAGAAGAGCAAATGTTTGCCACCTGAAACAACCCAAACTCATGAGGCTAATTCACGTTGAATGACTGTTATACTGTTTCACTTTGGCCTCGGATGATTGCTTTTGTTGGCAGTAGTGGGGTTTTTTGCAACCAAAGTACATCTGTTGAACAGGAAGTGCGCAGCCACGGTCAAAAATTTACCATACAATGGGTGCATATTACCGGCCTACATGAGTAGCTGCCGGTTGAGAAAGGATACAGGAGTGCCAATGTAAACTCCAGTCTGAGGCCAAACTGAATCCTCTTATTGTGAATATGTGAATGAGTTACTTTGACTGCGTTTCTGGTGTGCAGTGGCAACAGTTAAGTTTGTTTTCATTGCAGCTGGTGCAGGAACTCACAGTTGGAGGTGTCTAAATCTTACATATACCATCATGCAGCATGAGATATTTTCAGAAAATATTCATATGCCTCGAATAAGAGCTTGATCTGCATCAGCACTGTCTTATGAAGACAGTTTATTTGCTCAAAATCAGCATACACATTGTAAATTTTAGAAGAACAAGTAAGTTTGGGATTGTTTACAAAAAGAAAGTCAAAGTTCGTCTCATTTGGTTATTCTAGAGAATAACTTCTCATCGTACTAAACAAGATCTATTTTAGTTCATAATTATTTGACATCGTTAGGTTTTTGCTGGAGTTGTTTGTTTAAATACAAAGTTGGCAGGGCTTGCGCTGGAATTGTTTTGGAAAGCTTTATTTACAATTAATTATTGAAACATTTTTGGACCACGGATGGTTCCCAGGCCCATATTGCTTAAGCAGCATTCACAGACTTTTCCTTCTACACCCACATTTACCTTGTAAAAAACGTTTTTCTTCTGCGGTGAGGTGGAAAAAACACCATGTTCTTTCACCCCCAGATTACTACGTGCGTCTGCACCACCAGCAACAACAGCTCTGTTTTCTGCTGGATGAAATAGTTCCGACTTAATGATATTTCTGCTTGCCATCACCTTGTCGCCTCTCTCCCTCTGCTTCAAAGCCCCGCGGCATATGTGGGCCTCTTTATTCATGAGACCAAGTTGTAAAACACTGAATAATGTTTCAGTGCTACAGTGGGAGTTTGTGGCCATTTGTGTGAGTTCCACAGCTTAATTGAATAGCCTGAGTAATTATTTGTCAAGTAATGCCGAGCAGAAAATAAATAGCCACTTTGCGGCTGTGAATTGTGCCTGATAGCCATGTGTTGATACTCTCACCAGGGAGAGGAAAAACCTGCTCGACTGGCTAAGTATCTGATTAAGATTCACATGATGGAACCGCAGACGCTTTAGGATAGCATGTCTCCTGGGCAAAGATGGTGAGCAGAGTTAAGTGTCAGACAGTGTTACATTATCACACTGAAGCATGAAGCCATGGCTTAATAAATACTGCTGGAATATTCTTGTCATAAATGATCCGTACCTCTCGGGTCATGTTAACCAGATTTCCAAGGTGTCCGGCAAAGACTAGCTACTCAGTAGAAGATGCAATGGCAGGCAGAAGTATTCATACTTCTTGAACATTTTCTGCTTCTGTCACATTGCAACCACAAACTTAAATTTATTTTTTTTAATAGATGCATCATTTTTAAAATGCTTACCGTGTCAATTCAAGCAAGCATTCAGTGTGATGGCTCCTACAGCCTGGAATCGGCTCCAGTCTAAACTCAAGATGTCAGAATTGATTTCATTGGATTTATTTCAAGCGATTCTTAAAAACAGGCAACGAGATTCTATTAAACAGTGTCTCTGCTTTTAAATTGTTTTCTATTGTTTTGCACATGTGCATATGTACTAATTAGTTTTATTTTGTAACAAGGTTGCTGTGTATTGCAGACTTCTGCCCAGGTCCCTCTTGAAAAAGAGATCTAGATCTCAACGGGGTTTATCTGGTTAAATAAAAGAAATAAAAAAAATTCCTGAAAAGAGGTGACATACATTTGTATTCAAATCCCCAAATTCCTTCTCTAATTATTATTTCATTCTTTGTCCAGACCTTTCTCCTAGCTGGAGGACCGTGTCCTCCTGGGTTTGAAGTTGTGTTTTGATCAAAGTTTTGCATAATGATTTATAACCTAACTTTCCTTTAGGTTCCTTTAAGTCTGTAGCTTTTCCTCAACCTTTTTGCTGTATTCCTGGGTCTTTATGAAGCTGATTGTTCACTAACGTTCTCTAACAAACCTCTAAGGCCTTTGCAGAACAGCTGGATTCACATTATTTACTAACTAGGGGCCCTCTGAAGGTAAGTGGTTACCCTTTATTTTATTTTCAGGTGTAAGAGTAAAGAGCTGAAATTAATGCTACCTTTTTTTGTTTTCTGTTAAAGGAACCATGTATTGCACTAGTTATTGTTGGTCTGTGTCACAAAATCCCAACAAAATTGACTGAAGTCTGTTCTAATGTCACTGAATGTGAGAAAGGGGGTATAAATACTTTTGCAAGGCACACCATTAGACACTGTTCATTGGAAAAAGTTCTATTTATTTTCCTGACATTTTTAATTGGTTGCTGCTGTCATTTCTACAAATATACTTCTGAATATTTAAATTCTTGCAACACAATTTAAAGTTTTTCATGGGTTTTGTGTTACATTTAACCAGTCATATTAATATTTTGTGCTCACCTGTGATTCTTTAGATTCACATACTGAGGCCAAGTTCAGAGTCAGCTCTTGTAAGGCCCTTCTCTACTAGAAGAAGGTGGATTGTTTTCTCCTACTCTGGGTTAGTCTCTGCTTCAAGCAGAGCAGCTTAAGTATCTTTCTTTCTTGTTCCTGCGTGATGGTAGGATGAAGCAGGAAATGGATAGGGCCTTGTCAGCAGTGACGCGTCGTTGCTTCAATCTGTCGTGGTGAAGAAAAAGCTGAGCCTTGATTTACCAAAAGGCAGACCCAGAATTCACTAGAGGGACTGTATACTCCTCTTGGTCTGAGAATGACAGAAAGTTTCCCCAGAAGCAGTTTCAGAGCATCATAAAGAGATGGAGTGTTGTGTTTTCCCTGCCGGAGCAACACCATGAAAACCAAGGAACACAGCAGAGAGATCAGGAATATAATTTATAGTGCGGTTAGGTTATAAAACATCACTCCAAGCAAACTTGAGGAAGAAGGCGTTCTGGTCAGGTGAGGCCAGATTTAACCATTTCACTTAAATTCAAAAGGCTATGCGTAGGATAGCTAATATTACCCATTAACCTGAATACACCTCAGTGTGAATCATGGCAGCTGTATAATGCTGTGGGAATGTTTTATTTTCTGGCTAATCAGTGGAAACTTGAATGGAGCTACATACTGGGCAATCCTGAAGGAAAACCTGCTAATGGCTGAAAAATACCTGAAACTGCAATGGAGCTTTACCTTCCAGCTGGACAGCAACCTCAGATGTACAACTAGAACTACAATGGAGGGTTATTATTATATTTATGTGAAAGGCCTAGTCAAAGTCAATTAGAATTTAGTTGCATTGCTTCAAAACTGATCTTCCCACATGTTATTAAGCCAGCTTGAGCTTTTGTAAAAAGATAAATGGGCAAAACTTTCACTCTCTACATTAAAGGGGCAGTGATATGTATTTTCCAGGCACATAGAGCCATTTAGTAGCACAATTAAGAAACTATATTACCTTCAGTTGTTATAAAAATGCTGTATTTATCAAACGTGACTTAAAATATATCTGACTTCATAAACTGACACCTTGAAATTGACCTCTGCCTCTTTAAGAAGCTCCTTCTCTTTGCGGCCCTCTTCTCCTCCTTTATGCCATTTACAACCATTCTTAGAGGTGCTGGACTGAGAAGCAGTTTGAATGATGAGCTCAGCAGATGTACAGTTCCACCAGGTGTTTGCTAGTTGCTGCTGTCGCTAGCTTGAAGGAGCTGAGTGTGGGAGGTCTGATGGAGAGATACTTTGTGAGGCGGAAGTTCGGCTGTAGACTGCAGCTACAAGGAGCAGCTGGGGGAAAAGGGGGCAAGCATTTAGGCACCCTCGATTCAAGGATTCCTCAAAGATGCATGAAAAAATCAAAGCAACACTCCAGGCATGTTTTTGATGATGGAATAACATTATAGCATAATATAAAGCTCAAAAAGCTTGATTTGACATAATACTGCCCCTTTAATAGTTGGTAGAGATGTAATCCAAAAGACTTGCAGCTGTAATTACTTACACCTTAATTTCAAAATGCAGTCAAACTCAAAAAATGTCAAATGGTTGTGACTCCAGAGAATTGTAATAAGGTCTTGTGCCTGGGCAAACCATCTATCCATTTGAATGGATTTGGTCTTGGGTTTTACGGCTATGTGCTAAATTTTCTTCAAGTACTTTTTAAACTCTTTATGAGCTTCAGCACTGAACAAAGTACTGGTTTGTTTTTATTAAGCATGTCTGTAGTGAACACATGCAGTGGAGTGGTCTTTGTTTTTCCATGCATGGTCCCAGTTAAACATGCACTACCACTTTGACCTTATCTATTGTTTCTCAAGTGTATATTGTAAGCAGCTTTGGAGGCTTTATAAAGACTTAGCCGGCAGGGCTGCCGTTTCTCTGGTGGAACATTTGGACCTCTGGCAAGTGTCAGATTTTCAGCTGCACATTAAATCTCTTAACCCAGTTCTTCCTCTCCCCTCCCTTTCTTCTCAGTGTCCCTCTTTTCTCCCCCTCTCTCTGACTCTCTCTCTCTTTCTCTTCCTGCCATGCTAACAAGCTGGCTGTGATTTATTTTTCATGTGTGGCATTGCTTGTCTCCACTATTTTTTCCTCCTCTCTTTTATTTCTTGAGCCTCTAAAGTCTTGTGCCAGCGGTTAGCCTGGTGCCCAGCCCCTGAGGGGGAGCGGGCACGGTGGAAATGTAGCCAGAGCAGCTGCACATCACCCTGGCTGAGCAAAGTCCTCCAGATGCGTCGTCTCTGGCCTCCCAGAGACGCTTTGATTAGCACGTCCATCATTATTGGCCAGCTTGAATGTCATGCACCGCGAGCCCAGTCTAACGCCTCTGGCCGGCCAATGGGGACCACTCCCTGCAATTACAGATACGGCCGCTTGTTCCAGTTCGGAGGCGAGGCCAGAGAGAGCGCCAAAGTGCCAAACGATCGTCCTCCTCTGTAAATAAAAAGCAGACATCTTTCCTTTTTGATGTTCTTTATGTGCGTGCTTTATTTTCAGATGCTGTGGCGCAATCACATTTGAAAGCGTTTTGCGCTCTGAACATAACAAGAATGGTGGAGGGAGAGTGGGGGGACCAATCAAAACAATAACTGTGGTTCCTTTTGACAAAGCCCTTGGCTCACAGTTGTCAGAGGATGTAAGCTGACTCATCCACACAAGAAGGGCATGTATCCCTGGGAGCGAGGGGCAAAATGCTATGATGAATCCTCCCCTCTGTGCTTGCTGCTCTCCAGTGAGCCTGCTTGGATTAATTACATGACTAGTAGCTGGTTTAGTCCCATTATTTTTTTCTTCTTCTCCGTCTTATAAATAGTTTTGCTCACTTGCTTTGCCCGGATTGTATTCTGCTCAGGACTTTTCAGCTTTGCTCAGTGGAAATAAGAATGCATTGATTATTTTCCATCTCGCAAATATCCCACCAGCTGAGGAATAACATGCCTTCCCCCTAATTGGTTTGTTTATCTTGAGCAACAGACTCTGGGTTTGTTTGGACTCTGGCTGGCATCCACTCTCTGCACCGCTCCTCAGCATGATTACTCACCTTGGGAGGAGGCTGCAGTGGCAAGGTTGATGTTCCCCACGCAGACATCAGGCTGTCATTCTCGCCGCTTATGTGACATCATTTGCCAAGACAGATTTGTTACAGGAGAAATAAATTCAGGCCTAAACAGGGATTGATTTAAGGACAGGCTTGCAAGTAGGGAGGGGAAAAAAAAAAGTCGACAGGAGGGATGGGGGCTCAGAGACACATTTCACCACTCAGAGGGCTCGGGCCAGATCCAAATAAGCTGCCAACAGAAAGATAGATTCTGGTTTCATGTATAATTGATAAACTGTATGTTCTAGGTGTCAGCTTTAAAGAGGGAGCTAGGACTATATCAGGAAGCTATTTTTCCCTCTCTGAGGCAAGCATCATTTTTATTTTGTCCTCCCCCGTTCTTTGGCTTATCTCCTCGGTTCAGAAAGCCCCGTTGAAAATGATCGCTTTGCTTTGAAGGCGACAGTTTAGGAAGTGCGGCATTAAGAGCACATCCTGTTCCCGTGCCTATTAGGAGAGCAGGAATAGGGCAGATAGCCATCTGCAGAAAGTTGACTGAACATCCCGAGTTATCAGGATTAGCCATCTCACTCTTGACACCTCACACATTAATATTAGCTATGGGAGAGTCTATCCTGCTGAAAGCAGCATAAAAGGATTAATGCAGCTCTTATCCTTTTGGAAATAATGCTCTTTATTGAGCGGCTCTGACACTGCAGAGGCTAATGATGACATTGAATGGAGCCAGAATAAGTAATGGTGTATCATCCCATGTCATGCGGGCAGAACAGTCGCTATTTGCATTCCAACAGCTCAAACCTTATTGATTGTGCTGAAGGCTTTTGCTTGTTTTTCCTGTGCAGGGGTGTGAGGAGTGTTACTCAATCATCAGCGTCCTGTAGATAATGGCGGTCCTCTCCCGGTGGGTCCAATGACACGCTTCGTTCATCTTTATACAGCATGCAGCGGCGTCACCTCTCGGCTCTTTGGGTGGCAGCAATCCCAGCGCTTTCTAAAAGTTTTCACGCCCATTGGACTTTTCCACATTTTTCTCATCTTACAACCATAAAATTTACTGTGTTGCATTAACATTTTATGTTGCGGACCAACACAAAGCAGCCCGGGAGGCAAATCATAGATTGTTTCTCATTTGAAATGGTCTTAACAAAAAAAACAAAAAGTGGTGTGCATTTTTACTGTGATTACCTAAGTAAATTCCAGTCCAAGAATCAGCATTCGAAATTCACCTCACTTGCAAATAAGTTAATCTGTGTGTAATTCTACTCCAATGTAAAATCCAGCTGTTTTGTGAAGGTCTCAGAGGTCAGTAGATAATAAAAAGCATCATGAAGGCCAATGAACACAACTGTTAATTTAGTTTAATTCCTTTTTTGAGCACATTTAAAAGCAATCGTAAAGAAATCTCGAACAACAAAAGGAGACAGTTTAAGAAACCAAGTAAAAGATAATGTCAAGGTAATCAGCTTAAACTGTGACAATTTTAACTACAGCAAAATGTCCTTGGAACTTGTAAAAATAGATCAGTAGATGGACAGACATGAAGTTGTTGAAAAGTTCAAAGCAGGATTGGATATTTAAAAAAAAGAACATCAAAAACTTACTTTCTACTTCAGAGTTGATTGGATGATGGATGGAGCAAAATACAAGACAATCCTAGAAGAAAAAATGCAAAAATGTTTAAGACTTTGGCGAATGTTCGCCTTCCAGCAGGAAAATGGCAATAAACATACAACTAGAGCTACAAAGAAATGGTTTAAACCAAAACATAATCACATGTTGGTGTGTTACATTTAACGGCAAGACCTAAATCCAATTAACAAACTTCAGTATTGATGTTTACAGACTCTCTGTTCAGTCTGACTGACTTTATTCTGTAACCGCAGCAGAAAGTAGTTCCAAAGATTCTTGAACAAAAATGCAATCCACACATTTTAATTTGTAAAACATGCTATAAACCATGCATCACATTCTCGTACTTTACAATTATGCACTGCTTTGTGGTTGCAATGTGACAAAATGTGGAAAAAATTATAATTTTTTTTATTGAGTTGAAAACTTTTGCATGGTACTGTATTGTCCAGCAAACGGAACAAACCAGGATGTCAACCTTCTTGTCTTTCAAACGAGGGGGGTTAATGCAGCTTTGCCCGCCCACATTAATACAAATAATTTCATATCCTGCCATTCAACTGTGAGAGTTTTAGAAGTACAGCTTGTGCCACGAAAGCTGCTCTTGTTCACCAAAGGAGGGTGGAAGTCCAACTCTGTACCCTGTCATTTCCTTTTGACACAATAGATTGGGAAAAAAAACACGTTATGTTTTTTTACAGAGGACTTTAAGTGCAAAACAATTCCATGATTGCTATTATTTTTTTTAAAATCCCCCCTTGTGCTCTGAGTTCAGAATGAAGCTGGTTTTAACAGCAACCAGGTGCATGGTTTAAAACTAAAATGATTGTGATTCAGACAGACAAAGAAAGAGAGAGAGGGAGAGAGGTAGTCTCCTTGAACCCCTAACACGATTTGATTATAAAGAGGTTAAACAACTGTAATAATAAATCTGTCAAGTTTTTAATACAATGTGCCATTTAGTGTGAGCATTATAACACTGAGAGGCAGACAAGTGGCCATCAGCTCCACCTGAGAACATTGGTTCTGTTCTTTTTGCTAAAATTGCTGCTTCCCCCTTGGTGTTATATAAATGTATGATATTCTCCTTTAACTGACAGGACACTAACCTTATCAATCAAAGCTGTTTTCTCCTCCCTTCCAAGGACTCATGTTGATTTGTTTTAAGTGTGGTCTCCTTTGGTGGTATTAATGGGTACATTGCATTCTCATTTCAGCGCTGCCTCCCTGCTTCTTAATGAGCTGATAAAGCCCCAATTATCGAGGCAAATCCCGGATTCTGATTTGCATTACTGACTCTCGTTTTACCACACACAGCGGAAATGTGCATGATTGAGGGCTCTGGGATGTTTGCCTGCCTTTCCAGAAGTTTGCGTGGCGTCGTGTGTGTTGATGTGCATGTGTGGAGACACAGGAGATGGCCAGATTAGATTAGATACAGCAGAGGCTGCACGGCACAGGCCGTTTGTGCTCTGAATGTGATTTGGTTGGGAGGTTTGGAGCCCACTATGGGCTCTCGTGATGGGTGAGGGGACAGACTGGCAGTGACAGTGGGGTGGTAATGCCTCTGAATGAGGAGCAATGGCCTCTGTTTGGCTCCCACCCTCCCATCACCTAAAGCCCAGCTGTTTTCCCAAGCAGCTTCACCAATCTGCAATTTTAAAAATCGG
Source organism: Xiphophorus maculatus (assembly GCF_002775205.1). Lineage (NCBI taxonomy): Eukaryota > Metazoa > Chordata > Actinopteri > Cyprinodontiformes > Poeciliidae > Xiphophorus > Xiphophorus maculatus. Next base: position 9,068,582 of record NC_036452.1, on the reverse strand, counting down.
AAACTCTTAAAACCTTTGTTTCATTAGATAATGTCAGATTTTAGAGCATTAGAAGCTGGAACATTTACCGTTTGGTTAATAATTGGTGCATTACTACTGAGTCAAACCAGAGACTGGAATAGGATCACAGATCCATTGTAGTTCTGGAGGAACTGCAGAGATACACAACTTAGGTGGGATAATTTATTTTTAGATAAATCCTCAAATCTGGTCTTCATGGAAGATTGCTGTAAGAAGCTGAGCTTGGAGCTGACAGAAGCCTGGCAGGTCAGATGACTTCATTGTTGAACTTTTTGACCTACATCCAAACTGCAGTGGTAACTGGTAAGTCTCAGTTCTCCTTTAATCAGTTGTATAAATGATCTGTAGGTCAGAGACTTGTTTCCCATTATTTCTGTGTATTAATATTAGGGCTGCCAAAGCCTTAATGTGTCCATATTACACATTATGAACACATTAATGTTCATACTCGACTTTGGGTTATTAATGCTGATTAATTGTATTACTTGTTTTGACAAAAAGCTTCTCTCCTGCATAAAGTTAGTTTGTCTAAAGCACCGCGGTACACGGTCTTGTACTGCGGTCAACAATGCCGAGTCTTAAAGATGAGAGAGGTGAGCAAAATTGGCTCAGTGACCAATTTTGCTTTAAAAAACACTACAATGGACATTTGGATAAAACCGAGGTAGCATGTGCTTGGTGCAATAATGAATTATCCTTCCACCGAAGCACAACCAACCTAGAGTTAACATTTCTAAATTACGTCTAAAACAAAATGGCTTCTTTTAAACCTTCCTGAATATGCAAACCTGGAAAATTGAGATGTTTAGTTTGAGAAAATAGAATATTTTCTTAAACATTTTGTTTGAAAATGGGCATTTTTACATTTCAAGCTTACAAAGTTAAATATGCTACTTTGCAGTTATTCTGATTAAGTTTTTAATTGATTGACAGCACTGATTTAATATATGAACCAAGCACTGATTAGTATATGAACCAACAAAATATACTTAGAAGTGTTTTGGATTTAGTAAAATAAAATTAATATATTTAAAAAATAGATTTTTAATAAAAAACAGGCTAGAGACACATTAATGTGGCTATTCTCATTACATACTTAATTCTACGCAGGGTTTAACAGAAGCAGTATCATAATTTTCTATTTATTTTTTTAATTTATTAAAACAAACAAAAAAATAAATCAGTCCAATTTGGAACCAGCAGTCCAGACCTCAAAGGAAAGCGGAAACCAGTACCAGTCAGTAACAGCCTGATCGGAGCGCGTTCACCCCTGGATGCGGGATCAAAGATGTGTTCATATCTGAGCTCCCAGACTGCATATGAAAACTCAGATTTGTTTTCCTGCAGCCTCGTATCTTTGGCTCTCTCGGCCTCCTCTTGGTCTCGGAAAGTGAAACATCATGTCTAGAACTTTGGCATGGAGAGCCCTGCAGCTCATGAAAAATGCATTCGCTCCAGCTCTCTTTCTAACTCCTTGCCTCTGATACTCTTGTCATATCATATCCATGTCATGTCAGTGTGTGTATTAATTATGTAGCAGGCACAGTTGAGCAGACAATATTGATGCATCCCAACCAGACATCCTATGTATATATAACTCGCTGTACTCGACTTTGGGGTATATATTGAAGAGTTAATCAGAGACGAGATGATACTTTGTTTGTCCCTGTGAGTAAATAACTCACAGGAAGCTTATTCTTTCCGTCTGCCTCTCCCTTGGGCTCTGATTTATTTATTTATTCTTCTTTTACTGTCTCACGCAATTCAGCCGTTCTGGTCACTTTTTTTTCCGGTTCAGCTGAGGTGCCCGACCCGGTAGCTCCTCATGGGTTTTAGCGTTCCTTTTCATTTGCCCGCTCACAATCTCAACACACCTCAGACAAATGGCACCCAGCAGCACCTCTGGCGGTGTCCCAAACTGCAAAGGTAATTTGATTCTTTGGGAGCAGAAATATACATGAGTAAGAGGTTATATTGTAACATCAAATTGCTTAGCAGTTGCACACATGCCAGATCCTGCTGGGGTTTTTGTTTTTTATGAGTCCTCTCTGTGCTGTAGACTTATAGAAGTGTGATAGCACTTGAATGTTTTCCTCACTTAAGCAGATATCAGGAGACATGACAGCGTTTTCCTTTTTCTGTAACAAAACATTTTCTCAGGATTGAAACCACAACAGACACCTTGGAGATATTAATCTTCTTCCAGCAGTTAGATTAAAAAGCAGCAATTTAAAAAGGACAAGGAGAGACTTAAACCCTTTTTAGCAATTAAGTAGGTTCTCTGTGTTCCTTGTATAAATCGTGTAATGAAGGCATAAATTAAGCCAGTAACCCGTTGCTGCCAACAACTTAGTCAGCATTGATCGTGTGTGTTTCGCAATGTTGGAGCAAGTGTCTTACAGAACGGTGATTGCTTCGGTTTGGCAGGAATAATTGGAAGTTCAAAGCTTCGATCTGCAGAGTGTAGCCTGGGGATAGGTTTCTGAAGAAGCTGACACTTCAGACGTATTATGAAGCCATCATGTCTAATTTGCAAAGGCCTCTTTCGTAATTTACCCCCAATTCAGAGGAACAGTCTCCTGCTCTGCAGCACAATGCACACTCGGCTCGCATTGTTCACGCTCATTGGAAGAGACACCGAGTGAGTGATTGTTGGAGCTCAAATAATGTGCAGCACTGTTCCTGTCATATTTGTTGCTGCGTAATGGTTCCTGATTTGCAGTTTCCTGCAGCGCCTTCTATTTTTTTTTCTTCTTTTGGTTTGTTGCAGAGTAGATGGCAATGCACCATGCTGTATACAACAAAATTTTTCTGTGCATCCAGTCCAAGCCGCTTGTTTTCAACTTGCTGCCGAAGCAACTGCTTGACAGATAAAGCGGGCCTCAAAACGTTGCACAAACGTTTTTTTTTTGGGGGAGGTGGGGAGCGGAGGAAACCTCTTCAGAGAAAGGACGGGGGTTTTCCACATGCCGCCCAGACTATCTCACATATTGAGTTTGTCTGCGTGCATCTTTGAAGATGCAAATGTGTCAACCACATGTAACAAACCACCCAGCGAGGAGCTGAGATGCTGAACTGGCTTTCTCACGGCTCCTAAATGGCTGCCAGTGATCTTCAGCGGCTCTGCATGTCTGCAAAGCCGGCGGTTCCTTTTTTTTTTTTAGTGGACAGATTAGTGTTTTTGTGGGATATCGAATAATTTGTGCACATTTATCACTGGACAAAAATGTCTTGTTAAACCACATGGGGAGATGCAAGAGAGTTTGTCTGTGATGTTTTATGTGCGCTCTTGCTGCAGCCTATTGTAGTAGAGTGTATGTGAAAGTGGCTAAATATGTATTGAGTTTCCAGTAATATATTTGGTAAGAATTAAAAAAGTCCTTTACCTTTTTGTCAACTTTTCAACCACAAATATCTGTGTATTTTTGTTTTGTGAGAGAGAGCAACATGAAATGCAACATAACTGTGAAGTTGAGTGAAAATGATGAATGGATTTCAAATATTTTCACCAATATAAGGTGTGACCTGCATATGTAATCACTCCCCTTTACTCTGATACACCTAAATAAAATCCAGTGTTACTACTACCTTCAAAATCTCCTCCTTTCAAGTTCTTTGGGGTGTGCTTTACTCATCTATTACAACTTGTTTTGCCCATTCATTGAAAAATATCTGAAGCTTAGAAGTACTTGTGACTATAGAAATATGCAATGTGTGTGTGTGTGGTTTGCAAAAAACACTTGATGTTCTGTTGCATGAAGGTTTTCACCAAGGTGCTCATCAAACCACAAATGCTCTTAATTTTTTTTTAAACTATCATGCATAAAAGCAGACCCTTGACTGCAATGCTGGTAATCAGCAAATAAGAGAAGTTAGTAAAAAGTTGCACAGACTAAACAGACAATTCTGAAGATTACAAATATCTGCCTAAAAGTTACCCTGATGATAATTTGTGTCACAAAGGTCAAACAATCTCTGGAAAACCTTCCGTCATCACATCAAAAACACAATTATTCATGCTTAGTTTTCTCTGCTAAATATGTCAGGTTTCCTGAATGACTGAGATGCCGCAATCATTCCTCCATCTTTCCATCTATTCTTTGTCTAGACCCGCTTGGCACTAGCTAACTCTAGCAGGCTTTAGGCGAGAAGTAGCTGACTAGCTCATCCATCCACTGCATGGCAACACACAGGATGAATAATACGCACACTCAGTTTGCCTAACATGCCTGTTTTTGAACTGTGGAGTACCAGGAGAGAACCTACACATGCATGGGAACAACATGCACATTTTGTGAATGCAAGGCAGTGGTGCTAATGACAGTTCCACCGTGCAGCCAACGGCGAGATCAACAGATGATAAAAAAATTACATTTTAAAATGGAAGTTTCATTTTAAAAGGAAATCCTAACAGCTGGGAATTTTATGACGGTAATAATTAAAACCGATAAATGTTTCATTCCTACTCATCACTATACTGGAGTAAAGAAATATGAATGCACATGCTCAATTAAGCACTCATTGTGTTGGGCTGTCACACAAAATCCCCACAACACAGATTAAAGTTTGTGGTTGCAATGTGACAAAATGTGGAAAAGCTCCTCCTCTTTTCAAGGAAAAATGTTGCAAGGGTCTGTAGCTCCTAATCAAAAGTTTTTTATGCACTTTATCCTTGAATCAGGCAAACAAAAACAAGAAAATTCAGCACATTATGGCATTTCTTTCCTGACAGAGAAGGCACTTTTAAATTATTGATGTTTCCCCTTGCGCTGTCACCTATCAGAGCGTCATCCTTCTGCCTGGTAGTAGTCCTGCAGTGCAACAAGTCATGTTTCTGGCTCTCTTTTCAGCTTCTGCAGTGAAAGGGTGATATATATTCCGTCCTGTCGCTGTTTCAGTGACTTACACGCCCCAAGCTGGAAATTTTACAAGGCCCACCCAGCTTGTCGAGCACGCTGACAATAAATCAATCACTGTGAAACATTTACGTTTTACACACACTAAGTTTCACCTTTCCCTCACTTGGGCCTAATCTGAGAGTCATCAGTAGCCCCAGTCGTCAGGGAAGCCCCCTTTTCATTGTCATGTCAATATTCGTCTGGTGATCTCCAGCTGAGGCTGGAGTCTGGCTGCTCTTTCTGTACAAGCTGATTTGCATTTGCCAGGACGTTTGTGTGGAGATGGCATGCTGTGGCTGCCTTGTCTCCTTGTTCCTGATCCTACTGCTGCCACTCTCTCTCTCTGTCTTTTTCAACTATTTTTTTTCTTTCTTTTTTTTTTTTTTTGAGACGGAAAGGTTTCTTGATTCCTAGCATGCCGGAGAGGGGTCCTCTGAGGATTACATTGGCTAAGCCCTTATCACTTCAGGAAATTCAGTGCCTGCTTTAAAAAAAGTGGTAGGAGTAAAAAAAAAATCAAGGGGGGGAGTGTTGTTCTTTTTAAGTTTCTTCCTATTCCCAAGGAAAGTTATTACGGGTTTGAAGAAAAGTCCTTTTTTTGGCACTCAAGTTTTCTCGTAACTGCATTGCATATTTCATCCTTCCTCTTCTTCATTTTTTTTTCCTCCTCTTTTCCAAGCGGCTGGTGGAATTTCAGAAGTGGAAAATGTGAAGGCAGGTGCTTGAGAGAAAGAGAGAGGGAGAGAGGTTTGGGGAGGGCTGTGCTCACTGGGAAGCAATGTTAAACATCCAGGGGAAATGTTTGTTATTCTAATGGGATACCACCATGGTAACAGCTTTTAGAGACTCCCAAGGCTTTGTACAGAGTGCATGCACGCATTCATCAATCTCGCCTAATTTCTTTGGGGAATTAGCAAATATAATCAGTCCCTTTTCTCCGAGTTCTCACCTGTTTATCGACAAGAATATTACGGGGAAATTTAGCAGAACGCGACCCTCTTGGAGGTGGGGAAAGCGATGCACGGGCCATTAATATAAATCACGAATTGCAGCGTGTTGCTGAATGGATTCAGAAGTCATTAATGTTCCTTTTGCACTGAATGACAGACAGATAGAATAGCTTACATTTTGCCCATACCCACTTCCTTTGAAGAAAGAAAATCCTTGGAAGGAAGACTAAAGCTCTTTTGCTTATATTACATCTTCAGGTTAAACATGTTCTAAAGGTAATGAATTATGCTATTTTGAAACTTAATACGTTTACAAGGATTTAAAGTAAATTGGAGTGAACTCATTTACATAACTTGACGGGTAGAAAGGAAAAAAAAGACCCTCACTGACGCCGTGCCTTCGTCTTTTTTGAAAAGGCTCCAGTAACCTGTAAGCCTCCTTTCAGTTCTTTACCTTTTTTTCCCCTCCTCTCTCCTTCTGCAGATTTTCTTAAGTGGCTTATGTGAATTGCAGTTGCCACATTGAAGCGGGAAGTGTACTGAATAATTTTCTCCCTTGCCGTGACCGTCTAACAACAAGTCGAACCTGCGCATGTTGTGATGGAAAGGTTTCACCCGCAGCACCGCAGCGCTGTAGGAGTGCAGCCTTACCTAAAGCTAAGCCTCCAGCTGGAACAACTTTCCATCAAACTCACAACGCCGCTCTCTTATCTTCTGGCATTTCTCTATGATACAAATAGCCAGGACATGATATAGCCGGCTACATGCCATTTCTGGTGTAGTCCCACCACCCCGGTCTTTGTGAAATATAATGCCTTTAACTCACCAGACTTTTTTTTTTTTTTTGCCTTGGCTGTTTTTTTCCATCTGTAGCTCAGACAGAGACCACTGTGTTTGCTCATCTTGGCCAGAGGCCAAAGGCTCTTTCTGATATAATCCCCGACCATCGATCAGACTTTGTTTACTCTAACATGGTTTCTCTCCCCTCCAGCAATTAGAAGGCAACCTTCCACCTCCTGCTCTTCAGACTGGCTTTATACGTTTATTTTTCCCTTAAGTGGTAATTTTTCATGTTGCAGCTAAGCTCTTAGAAATGTGGGTGTATATTAGGTAATTGATATTCTTCAACCAGACGGGCATGAGAGGTACCTAATTCCCAGTGACCAAAAAGTGTTTTCACTGTACCAAAGGTACATTAATTAGACATGATTCTCCCATTTATTTATTTCACCACCCAAAATAATGCAAAAGACTGCTTTATAGTATTTAGAAATTAAATAAAAATACCATTCCCCTATCTGGAATATAAATATCCCTTCATGCTATCAGAAAACTTGCAGAAAGAGATTGAAATCCTTTTAATGTTAAATCTCTAAATGAATCAAACCCCTCTTGTTTTTTAATGGTTAAAGAAGACATTAGCATTGTTTATTACTCCTGAACTGTAAACAGCAAGCTGTGTGCCACGTACGCCGCTTTGAGGTCGTAAACCGTTCATACCGAAGTCTGATTGTGGCCACATTTAATAAGTGGTACAAACGACCAGGCGAAA